>NC_092714.1:12153786-12493286 GCF_047496885.1 Scyliorhinus torazame
CTGTGTCACTGAAAACATCTGTGTCACTGCAAACCTCTGTGTCACTGAAAACCTCTGAACCACTGAAAACCTCTGTGTCACTGAAAACCTCTGTGTCACTGAAAACCTCTGTCACTGAAAACCTCTGTGTCACTGAAAACCTCTGTCATTGAAAACCTCTATCACTGAAAACCTCTATCACTGATAACCTCTGTGTCACTGAAAACCTCTGTGTCACTGAAAACCTCTGTCACTGAAAACCTCTGTATCACTGAAAACCTCTGTCACTGATAACCTCTGTGTCACTGAAAACTTCTGTGTCACTGAAAACCTCTGTCACTGAAAACCTCTGTCACTGAAAACCTCGATCACTGAAAACCTCTGTCACTGAAAACCTCTGTGTCATTGAAAACCTCTGTGTCACTGAAAACCTCTGTATCACTGAAAACCTCAATCACTGAAAACCTCTGTGTCACTGAAAACATCTGTCACTGAAAACCTCTATCACTGAAAACCTCTGTGTCACTGAAAACCTCTGTGTCACTGAAAACCTCTGTATCACTGGAAACCTCGATCACTGAAAACCTCTGTGTCACTGAAAACTCTGTGTCACTGAAAACCTCTGTGTCACTGAAAACCTCTATCACTGAAAACCTCTATCACTGAAAACCTCTGTGTCACTGAAAACCTCTGTCACTGAAAACCTCTGTCACTGAAAACCTCTGTGTCACTGAAAACCTCAATCACTGAAAACCTCTGTGTCACTGAAAACCTCTATCACTGAAAACCTCTGTGTCACTGAAAACCTCTGTGTCACTGGAAACCTCTGTGTCACTGAAAACCTCTATCACTGAAAACCTCTGTCACTGAAAACCTCTGTGTCACTGAAAACCTCTGAACCACTGAAAACCTCTGTGTCACTGAAAACCTCTGTGTCACTGAAAACCTCTGTCACTGAAAACCTCTGTGTCACTGAAAACCTCTGTCACTGAAAACCTCTATCACTGAAAACCTCTGTGTCACTGAAAACCTCTGTGTCACTGAAAACCTCTGTCACTGAAAACCTCTGTATCACTGAAAACCTCTGTCACTGATAACCTCTGTGTCACTGAAAACTTCTGTGTCACTGAAAACCTCTGTCACTGAAAACCTCTGTCACTGAAAACCTCGATCACTGAAAACCTCTGTCACTGAAAACCTCTGTGTCACTGAAAACCTCTGTGTCACTGAAAACCTCTGTATCACTGAAAACCTCAATCACTGAAAACCTCTGTGTCACTGAAAACCTCTGTCACTGAAAACCTCTATCACTGAAAACCTCTGTGTCACTGAAAACCTCTGTGTCACTGAAAACCTCTGTATCACTGGAAACCTCGATCACTGAAAACCTCTGTGTCACTGAAAACTCTGTGTCACTGAAAACCTCTGTGTCACTGAAAACCTCTATCACTGAAAACCTCTATCACTGAAAACCTCTGTGTCACTGAAAACCTCTGTCACTGAAAACCTCTATCACTGAAAACCTCTGTCACTGAAAACCTCTGTGTCACTGAAAACCTCAATCACTGAAAACCTCTGTGTCACTGAAAACCTCTATCACTGAAAACCTCTGTGTCACTGAAAACCTCTGGTCACTGGAAACCTCTGTGTCACTGAAAACCTCTATCACTGAAAACCTCTGTCACTGAAAACCTCTGTGTCACTGAAAACCTCTGTCACTGAAAACCTCTGTGTCACTGAAAACCTCAATCACTGGAAACCTCTGTATCACTGAAAACCTCTGTCACTGAAAACCTCTGTCACTGAAAACCTCTGTCACTGAAAACCTCTGTGTCACTGAAAACCTCAATCACTGAAAACCTCTGTATCACTGAAAACCTCTGTGTCACTGGAAACCTCTGTGTCACTGAAAACCTCTGTGTCACTGGAAACCTCTGTATCACTGAAAACCTCTATCACTGAAAACCTCTATCACTGAAAACCTCTGTGTCACTGAAAACCTCTGTATCACTGAAAACTTCTGTGTAACTGAAAACCTCTGTGTCACTGAAAACCTCTGTGTCACTGGAAACCTCTGTGTCACTGAAAACCTCTATCACTGAAAACCTCTATCACTGAAAACCTCTGTGTCACTGAAAACCTCTGTGTCACTGAAAACCTCTGTGTCACTGAAAACCTCTATCACTGAAAACCTCGATCACTGAAAACCTCTGTGTCACTGAAAACCTCTGTGTCACTGAAAACCTCTGACTCACTGAAAACCTCTGAGTCACTGAAAACCTCTGTGTCACTGAAAACCTCTGTGTCACTGAAAACCTCTGTGTCACTGAAAACCTCTGACTCACTGAAAACCTCTGTGTCACTGAAAACCTCTGTGTCACTGAAAGCCTCTGTGTCACTGAAAACCTCTGTGTCACTGAAATCCTCTGAATCACTGAAAACCTCTGATTCACTGAAAACCTCTGTGTCACTGAAAACCTCTATCACTGAAAACCTCTATCACTGAAAACCTCTATCACTGAAAACCTCTGTGTCACTGAAAACCTCTATCACTGAAAACCTCTATCACTGAAAACCTGTCACTGAAAACCTCTGTATCACTGAAAACCTCTGTCACTGAAAACCTCTGTGTCACTGAAAACCTCTGTATCACTGGAAACCTCTGTGTCACTGAAAACCTCTATCACTGAAAACCTCTGTGTCACTGAAAACCTCTATCACTGAAAACCTCTGTGTCACTGAAAACCTCTGTGTCACAGAAAACCTCTGTCACTGAAAACCTCTGTGTCACAGAAAACCTCTGTCACTGAAAACCTCTGTGTCACTGAAAACCTCTGTGTCACTGAAAACCTCTGTCACTGAAAACCTCTGTGTCACTGAAAACCTCTGTGTCACTGAAAACCTCTGTATCACTGAAAACCTCTGTATCACTGAAAACCTCGATCACTGAAAACCTCGATCACTGAAAACCTCTGTGTCACTGAAAGCCTCTGTGTCACGGAAAACCTCTGTACCACTGAAAACCTCTGTGTCACTGAAAACCTCTGTATCACTGAAAACCTCTATCACTGAAAACCTCGATCACTGAAAACCTCTGTGTCACTGAAAACCTCTGTATCACTGAAAACCTCTGTGTCACTGAAAACCTCTGTGTCACTGAAAACCTCTGTGTCACTGAAAACCTCTGAACCACTGAAAACCTCTGTGTCACTGAAAACCTCTGTGTCACTGAAAACCTCTGTCACTGAAAACCTCTGTGTCACTGAAAACCTCTATCACTGAAAACCTCTGTGTCACTGAAAACCTCTGTGTCACTGAAAACCTCTGTCACTGAAAACTTCTGTATCACTGAAAACCTCTGTCACTGATAACCTCTAGTTCACTGAAAACTTCTGTGTCACTGAAAACCTCTGTCACTGAAAACCTCTGTCACTGAAAACCTCTGTGTCACTGAAAACCTCTGTGTCACTGAAAACCTCTGTCACTGAAAACCTCTATCACTGAAAACCTCTGTGTCACTGAAAACCTCTGTGTCACTGAAAACCTCTGTATCACTGGAAACCTCGATCACTGAAAACCTCTGTGTCACTGAAAAATCTGTGTCACTGAAAACCTCTGTGTCACTGAAAACCTCTATCACATAAACCTCTATCACTGAAAACCTCTGTGTCACTGAAAACCTCTGTCACTGAAAACCTCTATCACTGAAAACCTCTCTCACTGAAAACCTCTGTGTCACTGAAAACCTCAATCACTGAAAACCTCTGTGTCACTGAAAACCTCTATCACTGAAAACCTCTGTGTCACTGAAAACCTCTGTGTCACTAGAAACCTCTGTGTCACTGAAAACCTCTATCACTGAAAACCTCTGTCACTGAAAACCTCTGTGTCACTGAAAACCTCTGTGTCACTGAAAACCTCTGTGTCACTGAAAACCTCTGAGTCACTGAAAACCTCTGTGTCACTGAAAACCTCTGAGTCACTGAAAACCTCTGTGTCACTGAAAACCTCTGTGTCACTGAAAACCTCTGTGTCACTGAAAGCCTCTGTGTCACTGAAAACCTCTGTGTCACTGAAATCCTCTGAATCACTGAAAACCTCTGAGTCACTGAAAACCTCTGTGTCACTGAAAACCTCTATCACTGAAAACCTCTATCACTGAAAACCTCTATCACTGAAAACCTCTGTGTCACTGAAAACCTCTATCACTGAAAACCTCTATCACTGAAAACCTCTGTCACTGAAAACCTCTGTATCACTGAAAACCTCTGTCACTGAAAACCTCTGTGTCACTGAAAACCTCTGTATCACTGGAAACCTCTGTGTCACTGAAAACCTCTGTCACTTAAAACCTCTGTCACTGAAAACCTCTGTCACTGAAAACCTCTGTGTCACTGAAAACCTCTATCACTGAAAACCTCTGTGTCACTGAAAACCTCTGTGTCACAGAAAACCCCTGTCACTGAAAACCTCTGTGTCACAGAAAACCTCTGTCACTGAAAACCTCTGTGTCACTGAAAACCTCTGTGTCACTGAAAACCTCTGTCACTGAAAACCTCTGTGTCACTGAAAACCTCTGTGTCACTGAAAATCTCTGTGTCACTGAAAACCTCTGTATCACTGAAAACCTCTATCACTGAAAACCTCGATCACTGAAAACCTCTGTGTCACTGAAAGCCTCTGTGTCACTGAAAACCTCTGTACCACTGAAAACCTCTGTGTCACTGAAAACCTCTGTATCACTGAAAACATCTGTCACTGAAAACCTCGATCACTGAAAACCTCTGTGTCACTGAAAACCTCTGTATCACTGAAAACCTCTGTGTCAGTGAAAACCTCTGTGTCAGTGAAAACCTCTGTGTCACTGAAAACCTCTGTGTCACTGAAAACCTCTGAACCACTGAAAACCTCTGTGTCACTGAAAACCTCTGTGTCACTGAAAACCTCTGTCACTGAAAACCTCTGTGTCACTGATAACCTCTGTCACTGAAAACCTCTATCACTGAAAACCTCTGTGTCACTGAAAACCTCTGTGTCACTGAAAACCTCTGTCACTGAAAACTTCTGTATCACTGAAAACCTCTGTCACTGATAACCTCTGTGTCACTGAAAACTTCTGTGTCACTGAAAACCTCTGTCACTGAAAACCTCTGGTCACTGGAAACCTCTGTGTCACTGAAAACCTCTATCACTGAAAACCTCTGTCACTGAAAACCTCTGTGTCACTGAAAACCTCTGTCACTGAAAACCTCTGTGTCACTGAAAACCTCAATCACTGGAAACCTCTGTATCACTGAAAACCTCTGTCACTGAAAACCTCTGTCACTGAAAACCTCTGTCACTGAAAACCTCTGTGTCACTGAAAACCTCAATCACTGAAAACCTCTGTATCACTGAAAACCTCTGTGTCACTGGAAACCTCTGTGTCACTGAAAACCTCTGTGTCACTGGAAACCTCTGTATCACTGAAAACCTCTATCACTGAAAACCTCTATCACTGAAAACCTCTGTGTCACTGAAAACCTCTGTATCACTGAAAACTTCTGTGTCACTGAAAACCTCTGTGTCACTGAAAACCTCTGTGTCACTGAAAACCTCTGTATCAATGAAAACCTCTATCACTGAAAACCTCGATCACTGAAAACCTCTGTGTCACTGAAAACCTCTATCACTGAAAACCTCTGTGTCACTGAAAACCTCTGTGTCACTGAAAACCTCTGTGTCACTGAAAACCTCTGTGTCACTGGAAACCTCTGTGTCACTGAAAACCTCTATCACTGAAAACCTCTATCACTGAAAACCTCTGTGTCACTGAAAACCTCTGTGTCACTGAAAACCTCTGTGTCACTGAAAACCTCTATCACTGAAAACCTCGATCACTGAAAACCTCTGTGTCACTGAAAACCTCTGTGTCACTGAAAACCTCTGACTCACTGAAAACCTCTGAGTCACTGAAAACCTCTGTGTCACTGAAAACCTCTGTGTCACTGAAAACCTCTGTGTCACTGAAAACCTCTGACTCACTGAAAACCTCTATCACTGAAAACCTCTGTGTCACTGAAAGCCTCTGTGTCACTGAAAACCTCTGTGTCACTGAAATCCTCTGAATCACTGAAAACCTCTGATTCACTGAAAACCTCTGTGTCACTGAAAACCTCTATCACTGAAAACCTCTATCACTGAAAACCTCTATCACTGAAAACCTCTGTGTCACTGAAAACCTCTATCACTGAAAACCTCTATCACTGAAAACCTGTCACTGAAAACCTCTGTATCACTGAAAACCTCTGTCACTGAAAACCTCTGTGTCACTGAAAACCTCTGTATCACTGGAAACCTCTGTGTCACTGAAAACCTCTATCACTGAAAACCTCTGTGTCACTGAAAACCTCTATCACTGAAAACCTCTGTGTCACTGAAAACCTCTGTGTCACAGAAAACCTCTGTCACTGAAAACCTCTGTGTCACAGAAAACCTCTGTCACTGAAAACCTCTGTGTCACTGAAAACCTCTGTGTCACTGAAAACCTCTGTCACTGAAAACCTCTGTGTCACTGAAAACCTCTGTGTCACTGAAAACCTCTGTATCACTGAAAACCTCTGTATCACTGAAAACCTCTATCACTGAAAACCTCGATCACTGAAAACCTCTGTGTCACTGAAAGCCTCTGTGTCACGGAAAACCTCTGTACCACTGAAAACCTCTGTGTCACTGAAAACCTCTGTATCACTGAAAACCTCTATCACTGAAAACCTCGATCACTGAAAACCTCTGTGTCACTGAAAACCTCTGTATCACTGAAAACCTCTGTGTCACTGAAAACCTCTGTGTCACTGAAAACCTCTGTGTCACTGAAAACCTCTGAACCACTGAAAACCTCTGTGTCACTGAAAACCTCTGTGTCACTGAAAACCTCTGTCACTGAAAACCTCTGTGTCACTGAAAACCTCTATCACTGAAAACCTCTGTGTCACTGAAAACCTCTGTGTCACTGAAAACCTCTGTCACTGAAAACTTCTGTATCACTGAAAACCTCTGTCACTGATAACCTCTGGTTCACTGAAAACTTCTGTCACTGAAAACCTCTGTCACTGAAAACCTCTGTCACTGAAAACCTCTGTGTCACTGAAAACCTCTGTCACTGAAAACCTCTATCACTGAAAACCTCTGTGTCACTGAAAACCTCTGTGTCACTGAAAACCTCTGTATCACTGGAAACCTCGATCACTGAAAACCTCTGTGTCACTGAAAACTCTGTGTCACTGAAAACCTCTGTGTCACTGAAAACCTCTATCACATAAACCTCTATCACTGAAAACCTCTGTGTCACTGAAAACCTCTGTCACTGAAAACCTCTATCACTGAAAACCTCTCTCACTGAAAACCTCTGTGTCACTGAAAACCTCAATCACTGAAAACCTCTGTGTCACTGAAAACCTCTATCACTGAAAACCTCTGTGTCACTGAAAACCTCTGTGTCACTAGAAACCTCTGTGTCACTGAAAACCTCTATCACTGAAAACCTCTGTCACTGAAAACCTCTGTGTCACTGAAAACCTCTGTGTCACTGAAAACCTCTGTGTCACTGAAAACCTCTGAGTCACTGAAAACCTCTGTGTCACTGAAAACCTCTGAGTCACTGAAAACCTCTGTGTCACTGAAAACCTCTGTGTCACTGAAAACCTCTGTGTCACTGAAAGCCTCTGTGTCACTGAAAACCTCTGTGTCACTGAAATCCTCTGAATCACTGAAAACCTCTGAGTCACTGAAAATCTCTGTGTCACTGAAAACCTCTATCACTGAAAACCTCTATCACTGAAAACCTCTATCACTGAAAACCTCTGTGTCACTGAAAACCTCTATCACTGAAAACCTCTATCACTGAAAACCTCTGTCACTGAAAACCTCTGTATCACTGAAAACCTCTGTCACTGAAAACCTCTGTGTCACTGAAAACCTCTGTATCACTGGAAACCTCTGTGTCACTGAAAACCTCTGTCACTGAAAACCTCTGTCACTGAAAACCTCTGTCACTGAAAACCTCTGTGTCACTGAAAACCTCTATCACTGAAAACCTCTGTGTCACTGAAAACCTCTGTGTCACAGAAAACCCCTGTCACTGAAAACCTCTGTGTCACAGAAAACCTCTGTCACTGAAAACCTCTGTGTCACTGAAAACCTCTGTGTCACTGAAAACCTCTGTCACTGAAAACCTCTGTGTCACTGAAAACCTCTGTGTCACTGAAAACCTCTGTGTCACTGAAAACCTCTGTATCACTGAAAACCTCTATCACTGAAAACCTCTGTGTCACTGAAAGCCTCTGTGTCACTGAAAACCTCTGTACCACTGAAAACCTCTGTGTCACTGAAAACCTCTGTATCACTGAAAACATCTGTCACTGAAAACCTCGATCACTGAAAACCTCTGTGTCACTGAAAACCTCTGTATCACTGAAAACCTCTGTGTCAGTGAAAACCTCTGTGTCACTGAAAACCTCTGTGTCACTGAAAACCTCTGAACCACTGAAAACCTCTGTGTCACTGAAAACCTCTGTGTCACTGAAAACCTCTGTCACTGAAAACCTCTGTGTCACTGATAACCTCTGTCACTGAAAACCTCTATCACTGAAAACCTCTGTGTCACTGAAAACCTCTGTGTCACTGAAAACCTCTGTCACTGAAAACTTCTGTATCACTGAAAACCTCTGTCACTGATAACCTCTGTGTCACTGAAAACTTCTGTGTCACTGAAAACCTCTGTCACTGAAAACCTCTATCACTGAAAACCTCTGTGTCACTGAAAACCTCTGTGTCACTGAAAACCTCTGTATCACTGGAAACCTCGATCACTGAAAACCTCTGTGTCACTGAAAACTCTGTGTCACTGAAAACCTCTGTGTCACTGAAAACCTCTATCACATAAACCTCTATCACTGAAAACCTCTGTGTCACTGAAAACCTCTGTCACTGAAAACCTCTATCACTGAAAACCTCTGTCACTGAAAACCTCTGTGTCACTGAAAACCTCAATCACTGAAAACCTCTGTGTCACTGAAAACCTCTATCACTGAAAACCTCTGTGTCACTGAAAACCTCTGTGTCACTGGAAACCTCTGTGTCACTGAAAACCTCTGTCACTGAAAACCTCTGTGTCACTGAAAACCTCTGTCACTGAAAACCTCTATCACTGAAAACCTCTGTGTCACTGAAAACCTCTGTGTCACTGAAAACCTCTGTCACTGAAAACCTCTGTATCACTGAAAACCTCTGTCACTGATAACCTCTGTGTCAGTGAAAACTTCTGTGTCACTGAAAACCTCTGTCACTGAAAACCTCTGTCACTGAAAACCTCGATCACTGAAAACCTCTGTCACTGAAAACCTCTGTGTCACTGAAAACTTCTGTGTCACTGAAAACCTCTGTATCACTGAAAACCTCAATCACTGAAAACCTCTGTGTCACTGAAAACCTCTGTCACTGAAGACCTCTATCACTGAAAACCTCTGTGTCACTGAAAACCTCTGTGTCACTGAAAACTCTGTGTCACTGAAAACCTCTGTGTCACTGAAAACCTCTGTGTCACTGAAAACCTCTATCACTGAAAACCTCTGTCGCTGAAAACCTCTGTGTCACTGAAAACCTCAATCACTGAAAACCTCTGTGTCACTGAAAACCTCTATCACTGAAAACCTCTGTGTCACTGAAAACCTCTGTGTCACTGGAAACCTCTGTGTCACTGAAAACCTCTATCACTGAAAACCTCTGTCACTGAAAACCTCTGTGTCACTGAAAACCTCTGTCACTGAAAACCTCTGTGTCACTGAAAACCTCTATCACTGAAAACCTCTGTGTCACTGAAAACCTCTATCACTGAAAACCTCTATCACTGAAAACCTCGATCACTGAAAACCTCTGTGTCACTGAAAGCCTCTGTGTCACTGAAAACCTCTGTACCACTGAAAACCTCTGTGTCACTGAAAACCTCTGTATCACTGAAAACCTCTATCACTGAAAACCTCGATCACTGAAAACCTCTGTGTCACTGAAAACCTCTGTGTCAGTGAAAACCTCTGTGTCACTGAAAACCTCTGTGTCACTGAAAACCTCTGAACCACTGAAAACCTCTGTGTCACTGAAAACCTCTGTGTCACTGAAAACCTCTGTCACTGAAAACCTCTGTGTCACTGAAAACCTCTGTCACTGAAAACCTCTATCACTGAAAACCTCTATCACTGAAAACCTCTGTGTCACTGAAAACCTCTGTGTCACTGAAAACCTCTGTCACTGAAAACTTCTGTATCACTGAAAACCTCTGTCACGGATAACCTCTGTGTCACTGAAAACTTCTGTGTCACTGAAAACCTCTGTCACTGAAAACCTCTGTCACTGAAAACCTCTGTGTCACTGAAAACCTCTGTCACTGAAAACCTCTGTGTCACTGAAAACCTCTGTGTCACTGAAAACCTCTGTGTCACTGAAAACCTCTGTATCACTGGAAACCTCGATCACTGAAAACCTCTGTGTCACTGAAAACTCTGTGTCACTGAAAACCTCTGTGTCACTGAAAACCTCTATCACATAAACCTCTATCACTGAAAACCTCTGTGTCACTGAAAACCTCTGTCACTGAAAACCTCAATCACTGAAAACCTCTGTCACTGAAAACCTCTGTGTCACTGAAAACCTCAATCACTGAAAACCTCTGTGTCACTGAAAACCTCTATCACTGAAAACCTCTGTGTCACTGAAAACCTCTGTGTCACTGGAAACCTCTGTGTCACTGAAAACCTCTATCACTGAAAACCTCTGTCACTGAAAACCTCTGTGTCACTGAAAACCTCTGTGTCACTGAAAACCTCTGTGTCACTGAAAACCTCTGAGTCACTGAAAACCTCTGTGTCACTGAAAACCTCTGAGTCACTGAAAACCTCTGTGTCACTGAAAACCTCTGTGTCACTGAAAACCTGTGTGTCACTGAAAGCCTCTGTGTCAATGAAAACCTCTATGTCACTGAAATCCTCTGAATCACTGAAAACCTCTGAGTCACTGAAAACCTCTGTGTCACTGAAAACCTCTATCACTGAAAACCTCTATCACTGAAAACCTCTATCACTGAAAACCTCTGTGTCACTGAAAACCTCTATCACTGAAAACCTCTATCACTGAAAACCTCTGTCACTGAAAACCTCTGTATCACTGAAAACCTCTGTCACTGAAAACCTCTGTGTCACTGAAAACCTCTGTATCACTGGAAACCTCTGTGTCACTGAAAACCTCTGTCACTGAAAACCTCTGTGTCACTGAAAACCTCTATCAATGAAAACATCTGTGTCACTGAAATGCTCTGTGTCACAGAAAACCTCTGTCACTGAAAACCTCTGTGTCACAGAAAACCTCTGTCACTGAAAACCTCTGTGTCACTGAAAACCTCTGTGTCACTGACAACCTCTGTCACTGAAAACCTCTGTGTCACTGAAAACCTCTGTGTCACTGAAAACCTCTGTGTCACTGAAAACCTCTGTGTCACTGAAAACCTCTGTATCACTGAAAACCTCTATCACTGAAAACCTCGATCACTGAAAACCTCTGTGTCACTGAAAGCCTCTGTGTCACTGAAAACCTCTGTACCACTGAAAACCTCTGTGTCACTGAAAACCTCTGTATCACTGAAAACATCTGTCACTGAAAACCTCGATCACTGAAAACCTCTGTGTCACTGAAAACCTCTGTATCACTGAAAACCTCTGTGTCACTGAAAACCTCTGTGTCACTGAAAACCTCTGTGTCACTGAAAACCTCTGAACCACTGAAAACCTCTGTGTCACTGAAAACCTCTGTGTCACTGAAAACCTCTGTCACTGAAAACCTCTGTGTCACTGATAACCTCTGTCACTGAAAACCTCTATCACTGAAAACCTCTGTGTCACTGAAAACCTCTGTGTCACTGAAAACCTCTGTCACTGAAAACTTCTGTATCACTGAAAACCTCTGTCACTGATAACCTCTGTGTCACTGAAAACTTCTGTGTCACTGAAAACCTCTGTCACTGAAAACCTCTGTCACTGAAAACCTCTGTGTCACTGAAAACCTCTGTGTCACTGAAAACCTCTGTCACTGAAAACCTCTGTGTCACTGAAAACCTCTGTGTCACTGAAAACCTCTGTATCACTGGAAACCTCGATCACTGAAAACCTCTGTGTCACTGAAAACTCTGTGTCACTGAAAACCTCTGTGTCACTGAAAACCTCTATCACATAAACCTCTATCACTGAAAACCTCTGTGTCACTGAAAACCTCTGTCACTGAAAACCTCAATCACTGAAAACCTCTGTCACTGAAAACCTCTGTGTCACTGAAAACCTCAATCACTGAAAACCTCTGTGTCACTGAAAACCTCTATCACTGAAAACCTCTGTGTCACTGAAAACCTCTGTGTCACTGGAAACCTCTGTGTCACTGAAAACCTCTATCACTGAAAACCTCTGTCACTGAAAACCTCTGTGTCACTGAAAACCTCTGTGTCACTGAAAACCTCTGTGTCACTGAAAACCTCTGTGTCACTGAAAACCTCTGAGTCACTGAAAACCTCTGTGTCACTGAAAACCTCTGAGTCACTGAAAACCTCTGTGTCACTGAAAACCTCTGTGTCACTGAAAACCTGTGTGTCACTGAAAGCCTCTGTGTCACTGAAAACCTCTATGTCACTGAAATCCTCTGAATCACTGAAAACCTCTGAGTCACTGAAAACCTCTGTGTCACTGAAAACCTCTATCACTGAAAACCTCTATCACTGAAAACCTCTATCACTGAAAACCTCTGTGTCACTGAAAACCTCTATCACTGAAAACCTCTATCACTGAAAACCTCTGTCACTGAAAACCTCTGTATCACTGAAAACCTCTGTCACTGAAAACCTCTGTGTCACTGAAAACCTCTGTATCACTGGAAACCTCTGTGTCACTGAAAACCTCTGTCACTGAAAACCTCTGTGTCACTGAAAACCTCTATCAATGAAAACATCTGTGTCACTGAAATGCTCTGTGTCACAGAAAACCTCTGTCACTGAAAACCTCTGTGTCACAGAAAACCTCTGTCACTGAAAACCTCTGTGTCACTGAAAACCTCTGTGTCACTGACAACCTCTGTCACTGAAAACCTCTGTGTCACTGAAAACCTCTGTATCACTGAAAACCTCTATCACTGAAAACCTCGATCACTGAAAACCTCTGTGTCACTGAAAGCCTCTGTGTCACTGAAAACCTCTGTACCACTGAAAACCTCTGTGTCACTGAAAACCTCTGTATCACTGAAAACATCTGTCACTGAAAACCTCGATCACTGAAAACCTCTGTGTCACTGAAAACCTCTGTATCACTGAAAACCTCTGTGTCACTGAAAACCTCTGTGTCACTGAAAACCTCTGTGTCACTGAAAACCTCTGAACCACTGAAAACCTCTGTGTCACTGAAAACCTCAGTGTCACTGAAAACCTCTGTCACTGAAAACCTCTGTGTCACTGATAACCTCTGTCACTGAAAACCTCTATCACTGAAAACCTCTGTGTCACTGAAAACCTCTGTGTCACTGAAAACCTCTGTCACTGAAAACTTCTGTATCACTGAAAACCTCTGTCACTGATAACCTCTGTGTCACTGAAAACTTCTGTGTCACTGAAAACCTCTGTCACTGAAAACCTCTGTCACTGAAAACCTCTGTGTCACTGAAAACCTCTGTCACTGAAAACCTCTATCACTGAAAACCTCTGTGTCACTGAAAACCTCTGTGTCACTGAAAACCTCTGTATCACTGGAAACCTCGATCACTGAAAACCTCTGTGTCACTGAAAACTCTGTGTCAATGAAAACCTCTGTGTCACTGAAAACCTCTATCACATAAACCTCTATCACTGAAAACCTCTGTGTCACTGAAAACCTCTGTCACTGAAAACCTCTATCACTGAAAACATCTGTCACTGAAAACCTCTGTGTCACTGAAAACCTCAATCACTGAAAACCTCTGTGTCACTGAAAACCTCTGTGTCACTGAAAACCTCTGTGTCACTGAAAACCTCTGTGTCACTGGAAACCTCTGTGTCACTGAAAACCTCTATCACTGAAAACCTCTGTCACTGAAAACCTCTGTGTCACTGAAAACCTCTGAACCACTGAAAACCTCTGTGTCACTGAAAACCTCTGTGTCACTGAAAACCTCTGTCACTGAAAACCTCTGTGTCACTGAAAACCTCTATCACTGAAAACCTCTATCACTGAAAACCTCTGTGTCACTGAAAACCTCTGTGTCACTGGAAACCTCTGTGTCACTGAAAACCTCTATCACTGAAAACCTCTGTGTCACTGAAAACCTCTGTGTCACTGAAAACCTCTGTGTCACTGAAAACCTCTGAGTCACTGAAAACCTCTGTGTCACTGAAAACCTCTGAGTCACTGAAAACCTCTGTGTCACTGAAAACCTCTGTGTCACTGAAAACCTGTGTGTCACTGAAAGCCTCTGTGTCACTGAAAACCTCTGTGTCACTGAAATCCTCTGAATCACTGAAAACCTCTGAGTCACTGAAAACCTCTGTGTCACTGAAAACCTCTATCACTGAAAACCTCTATCACTGAAAACCTCTATCACTGAAAACCTCTGTGTCACTGAAAACCTCTATCACTGAAAACCTCTATCACTGAAAACCTCTGTCACTGAAAACCTCTGTATCACTGAAAACCTCTGTCACTGAAAACCTCTGTGTCACTGAAAACCTCTGTATCACTGGAAACCTCTGTGTCACTGAAAACCTCTGTCACTGAAAACCTCTGTGTCACTAAAAACCTCTATCACTGAAAACCTCTGTGTCACTGAAAACCTCTGTGTCACAGAAAACCTCTGTCACTGAAAACCTCTGTGTCACAGAAAACCTCTGTCACTGAAAACCTCTGTGTCACTGAAAACCTCTGTGTCACTGACAACCTCTGTCACTGAAAACCTCTGTGTCACTGAAAACCTCTGTGTCACTGAAAACCTCTGTGTCACTGAAAACCTCTGTATCACTGAAAACCTCTATCACTGAAAACCTCGATCACTGAAAGCCTCTGTGTCACTGAAAGCCTCTGTGTCACTGAAAACCTCTGTACCACTGAAAACCTCTGTGTCACTGAAAACCTCTGTATCACTGAAAACATCTGTCACTGAAAACCTCGATCACTGAAAACCTCTGTGTCACTGAAAACCTCTGTATCACTGAAAACCTCTGTGTCAGTGAAAACCTCTGTGTCACTGAAAACCTCAGTGTCACTGAAAACCTCTGAACCACTGAAAACCTCTGTGTCACTGAAAACCTCTGTGTCACTGAAAACCTCTGTCACTGAAAACCTCTGTGTCACTGATAACCTCTGTCACTGAAAACCTCTATCACTGAAAACCTCTGTGTCACTGAAAACCTCTGTGTCACTGAAAACCTCTGTCACTGAAAACTTCTGTATCACTGAAAACCTCTGTCACTGATAACCTCTGTGTCACTGAAAACTTCTGTGTCACTGAAAACCTCTGTCACTGAAAACCTCTGTCACTGAAAACCTCTGTGTCACTGAAAACCTCTGTCACTGAAAACCTCTATCACTGAAAACCTCTGTGTCACTGAAAACCTCTGTGTCACTGAAAACCTCTGTATCACTGGAAACCTCGATCACTGAAAACCTCTGTGTCACTGAAAACTCTGTGTCAATGAAAACCTCTGTGTCACTGAAAACCTCTATCACATAAACCTCTATCACTGAAAACCTCTGTGTGACTGAAAACCTCTGTCACTGAAAACCTCTATCACTGAAAACCTCTGTCACTGAAAACCTCTGTGTCACTGAAAACCTCAATCACTGAAAACCTCTGTGTCACTGAAAACCTCTGTGTCACTGAAAACCTCTGTGTCACTGAAAACCTCTGTGTCACTGGAAACCTCTGTGTCACTGAAAACCTCTATCACTGAAAACCTCTGTCACTGAAAACCTCTGTGTCACTGAAAACCTCTGAACCACTGAAAACCTCTGTGTCACTGAAAACCTCTGAGTCACTGAAAACCTCTGTGTCACTGAAAACCTCTGAGTCACTGAAAACCTCTGTGTCACTGAAAACCTCTGTGTCACTGAAAACCTGTGTGTCACTGAAAGCCTCTGTGTCACTGAAAACCTCTATGTCACTGAAATCCTCTGAATCACTGAAAACCTCTGAGTCACTGAAAACCTCTGTGTCACTGAAAACCTCTATCACTGAAAACCTCTATCACTGAAAACCTCTATCACTGAAAACCTCTATCACTGAAAACCTCTGTGTCACTGAAAACCTCTATCACTGAAAACCTCTATCACTGAAAACCTCTGTCACTGAAAACCTCTGTATCACTGAAAACCTCTGTCACTGAAAACCTCTGTGTCACTGAAAACCTCTGTATCACTGGAAACCTCTGTGTCACTGAAAACCTCTGTCACTGAAAACCTCTGTGTCACTGAAAACCTCTATCAATGAAAACATCTGTGTCACTGAAATGCTCTGTGTCACAGAAAACCTCTGTCACTGAAAACCTCTGTGTCACAGAAAACCTCTGTCACTGAAAACCTCTGTGTCACTGAAAACCTCTGTGTCACTGACAACCTCTGTCACTGAAAACCTCTGTGTCACTGAAAACCTCTGTATCACTGAAAACCTCTATCACTGAAAACCTCGATCACTGAAAACCTCTGTGTCACTGAAAGCCTCTGTGTCACTGAAAACCTCTGTACCACTGAAAACCTCTGTACCACTGAAAACCTCTGTGTCACTGAAAACCTCTGTATCACTGAAAACATCTGTCACTGAAAACCTCGATCACTGAAAACCTCTGTGTCACTGAAAACCTCTGTATCACTGAAAACCCCTGTGTCACTGAAAACCTCTGTGTCACTGAAAACCTCTGTGTCACTGAAAACCTCTGAACCACTGAAAACCTCTGTGTCACTGAAAACCTCAGTGTCACTGAAAACCTCTGTCACTGAAAACCTCTGTGTCACTGATAACCTCTGTCACTGAAAACCTCTATCACTGAAAACCTCTGTGTCACTGAAAACCTCTGTGTCACTGAAAACCTCTGTCACTGAAAACTTCTGTATCACTGAAAACCTCTGTCACTGATAACCTCTGTGTCACTGAAAACTTCTGTGTCACTGAAAACCTCTGTCACTGAAAACCTCTGTCACTGAAAACCTCTGTGTCACTGAAAACCTCTGTCACTGAAAACCTCTATCACTGAAAACCTCTGTGTCACTGAAAACCTCTGTGTCACTGAAAACCTCTGTATCACTGGAAACCTCGATCACTGAAAACCTCTGTGTCACTGAAAACTCTGTGTCAATGAAAACCTCTGTGTCACTGAAAACCTCTATCACATAAACCTCTATCACTGAAAACCTCTGTGTCACTGAAAACCTCTGTCACTGAAAACCTCTATCACTGAAAACATCTGTCACTGAAAACCTCTGTGTCACTGAAAACCTCAATCACTGAAAACCTCTGTGTCACTGAAAACCTCTGTGTCACTGAAAACCTCTGTGTCACTGAAAACCTCTGTGTCACTGGAAACCTCTGTGTCACTGAAAACCTCTATCACTGAAAACCTCTGTCACTGAAAACCTCTGTGTCACTGAAAACCTCTGAACCACTGAAAACCTCTGTGTCACTGAAAACCTCTGTGTCACTGAAAACCTCTGTCACTGAAAACCTCTGTGTCACTGAAAACCTCTATCACTGAAAACCTCTATCACTGAAAACCTCTGTGTCACTGAAAACCTCTGTGTCACTGGAAACCTCTGTGTCACTGAAAACCTCTATCACTGAAAACCTCTGTGTCACTGAAAACCTCTGTGTCACTGAAAACCTCTGTGTCACTGAAAACCTCTGAGTCACTGAAAACCTCTGTGTCACTGAAAACCTCTGAGTCACTGAAAACCTCTGTGTCACTGAAAACCTCTGTGTCACTGAAAACCTGTGTGTCACTGAAAGCCTCTGTGTCACTGAAAACCTCTGTGTCACTGAAATCCTCTGAATCACTGAAAACCTCTGAGTCACTGAAAACCTCTGTGTCACTGAAAACCTCTATCACTGAAAACCTCTATCACTGAAAACCTCTATCACTGAAAACCTCTGTGTCACTGAAAACCTCTATCACTGAAAACCTCTATCACTGAAAACCTCTGTCACTGAAAACCTCTGTATCACTGAAAACCTCTGTCACTGAAAACCTCTGTGTCACTGAAAACCTCTGTATCACTGGAAACCTCTGTGTCACTGAAAACCTCTGTCACTGAAAACCTCTGTGTCACTGAAAACCTCTATCACTGAAAACCTCTGTGTCACTGAAAACCTCTGTGTCACAGAAAACCTCTGTCACTGAAAACCTCTGTGTCACAGAAAACCTCTGTCACTGAAAACCTCTGTGTCACTGAAAACCTCTGTGTCACTGACAACCTCTGTCACTGAAAACCTCTGTGTCACTGAAAACCTCTGTGTCACTGAAAACCTCTGTGTCACTGAAAACCTCTGTATCACTGAAAACCTCTATCACTGAAAACCTCGATCACTGAAAGCCTCTGTGTCACTGAAAGCCTCTGTGTCACTGAAAACCTCTGTACCACTGAAAACCTCTGTGTCACTGAAAACCTCTGTATCACTGAAAACATCTGTCACTGAAAACCTCGATCACTAAAAACCTCTGTGTCACTGAAAACCTCTGTATCACTGAAAACCTCTGTGTCAGTGAAAACCTCTGTGTCACTGAAAACCTCAGTGTCACTGAAAACCTCTGAACCACTGAAAACCTCTGTGTCACTGAAAACCTCTGTGTCACTGAAAACCTCTGTCACTGAAAACCTCTGTGTCACTGATAACCTCTGTCACTGAAAACCTCTATCACTGAAAACCTCTGTGTCACTGAAAACCTCTGTGTCACTGAAAACCTCTGTCACTGAAAACTTCTGTATCACTGAAAACCTCTGTCACTGATAACCTCTGTGTCACTGAAAACTTCTGTGTCACTGAAAACCTCTGTCACTGAAAACCTCTGTCACTGAAAACCTCTGTGTCACTGAAAACCTCTGTCACTGAAAACCTCTATCACTGAAAACCTCTGTGTCACTGAAAACCTCTGTGTCACTGAAAACCTCTGTATCACTGGAAACCTCGATCACTGAAAACCTCTGTGTCACTGAAAACTCTGTGTCAATGAAAACCTCTGTGTCACTGAAAACCTCTATCACATAAACCTCTATCACTGAAAACCTCTGTGTGACTGAAAACCTCTGTCACTGAAAACCTCTATCACTGAAAACCTCTGTCACTGAAAACCTCTGTGTCACTGAAAACCTCAATCACTGAAAACCTCTGTGTCACTGAAAACCTCTGTGTCACTGAAAACCTCTGTGTCACTGAAAACCTCTGTGTCACTGAAAACCTCTGTGTCACTGGAAACCTCTGTGTCACTGAAAACCTCTATCACTGAAAACCTCTGTCACTGAAAACCTCTGTGTCACTGAAAACCTCTGTGTCACTGAAAACCTCTGTGTCACTGAAAACCTCTGAGTCACTGAAAACCTCTGTGTCACTGAAAACCTCTGAGTCACTGAAAACCTCTGTGTCACTGAAAACCTCTGTGTCACTGAAAACCTGTGTGTCACTGAAAGCCTCTGTGTCACTGAAAACCTCTGTGTCACTGAAAACCTCTATCACTGAAAACCTCTATCACTGAAAACCTCTATCACTGAAAACCTCTGTGTCACTGAAAACCTCTATCACTGAAAACCTCTATCACTGAAAACCTCTGTCACTGAAAACCTCTGTATCACTGAAAACCTCTGTCACTGAAAACCTCTGTGTCACTGAAAACCTCTGTATCACTGGAAACCTCTGTGTCACTGAAAACCTCTGTCACTGAAAACCTCTGTGTCACTGAAAACCTCTATCACTGAAAACCTCTGTGTCACTGAAAACCTCTGTGTCACAGAAAACCTCTGTCACTGAAAACCTCTGTGTCACAGAAAACCTCTGTCACTGAAAACCTCTGTGTCACTGAAAACCTCTGTGTCACTGACAACCTCTGTCACTGAAAACCTCTGTGTCACTGAAAACCTCTGTGTCACTGAAAACCTCTGTGTCACTGAAAACCTCTGTGTCACTGAAAACCTCTGTATCACTGAAAACCTCTATCACTGAAAACCTCGATCACTGAAAGCCTCTGTGTCACTGAAAGCCTCTGTGTCACTGAAAACCTCTGTGTCACTGAAAACCTCTGTGTCACTGAAAACCTCTGTCACTGAAAACCTCTGTGTCACTGATAACCTCTGTCACTGAAAACCTCTATCACTGAAAACCTCTGTGTCACTGAAAACCTCTGTGTCACTGAAAACCTCTGTCACTGAAAACTTCTGTATCACTGAAAACCTCTGTCACTGATAACCTCTGTCACTGAAAACCTCTGTGTCACTGAAAACCTCTGTCACTGAAAACCTCTGTCACTGAAAACCTCTGTGTCACTGAAAACCTCTGTCACTGAAAACCTCTGTGTCACTGAAAACCTCTGTGTCACTGAAAACCTCTGTATCACTGGAAACCTCGATCACTGAAAACCTCTGTGTCACTGAAAACTCTGTGTCAATGAAAACCTCTGTGTCACTGAAAACCTCTATCACATAAACCTCTATCACTGAAAACCTCTGTGTCACTGAAAACCTCTGTCACTGAAAACCTCTATCACTGAAAACCTCTGTCACTGAAAACCTCTGTGTCACTGAAAACCTCAATCACTGAAAACCTCTGTGTCACTGAAAACCTCTGTGTCACTGAAAACCTCTGTGTCACTGAAAACCTCTGTGTCACTGGAAACCTCTGTGTCACTGAAAACCTCTATCACTGAAAACCTCTGTCACTGAAAACCTCTGTGTCACTGAAAACCTCTGAGTCACTGAAAACCTCTGAGTCACTGAAAACCTCTGTGTCACTGAAAACCTCTGAGTCACTGAAAACCTCTGTGTCACTGAAAACCTCTGTGTCACTGAAAACCTGTGTGTCACTGAAAGCCTCTGTGTCACTGAAAACCTCTGTGTCACTGGAAACCTCTGTGTCACTGAAAACCTCTATCACTGAAAACCTCTGTCACTGAAAACCTCTGTGTCACTGAAAACCTCTGTGTCACTGAAAACCTCGATCACTGAAAACCTCTGTGTCAATGAAAACCTCTGTGTCACTGAAAACCTCTGTGTCACTGAAAACCTCTGAACCACTGAAAACCTCTGTGTCACTGAAAACCTCTGTGTCACTGAAAACCTCTATCACTGAAAACCTCTGTGTCACTGAAAACCTCTGTGTCACTGGAAACCTCTGTGTCACTGAAAACCTCTATCACTGAAAACCTCTGTCACTGAAAACCTCTGTGTCACTGAAAACCTCTGTGTCACTGAAAACCTCTGAGTCACTGAAAACCTCTGTGTCACTGAAAACCTCTGAGTCACTGAAAACCTCTGTGTCACTGAAAACCTCTGTGTCACTGAAAACCTGTGTGTCACTGAAAGCCTCTGTGTCACTGAAAACCTCTGTGTCACTGAAATCCTCTGAATCACTGAAAACCTCTGAGTCACTGAAAACCTCTGTGTCACTGAAAACCTCTATCACTGAAAACCTCTATCACTGAAAACCTCTATCACTGAAAACCTCTGTGTCACTGAAAACCTCTATCACTGAAAACCTCTATCACTGAAAACCTCTGTCACTGAAAACCTCTGTATCACTGAAAACCTCTGTCACTGAAAACCTCTGTGTCACTGAAAACCTCTGTATCACTGGAAACCTCTGTGTCACTGAAAACCTCTGTCACTGAAAACCTCTGTGTCACTGAAAACCTCTATCACTGAAAACCTCTGTGTCACTGAAAACCTCTGTGTCACAGAAAACCTCTGTCACTGAAAACCTCTGTGTCACAGAAAACCTCTGTCACTGAAAACCTCTGTGTCACTGAAAACCTCTGTGTCACTGACAACCTCTGTCACTGAAAACCTCTGTGTCACTGAAAACCTCTGTGTCACTGAAAACCTCTGTGTCACTGAAAACCTCTGTATCACTGAAAACCTCTATCACTGAAAACCTCGATCACTGAAAACCTCTGTGTCACTGAAAGCCTCTGTATCACTGAAAACCTCTGTGTCACTGAAAACCTCTGTATCACTGAAAACATCTGTCACTGAAAACCTCGATCACTGAAAACCTCTGTATCACTGAAAACCTCTATCACTGAAAACCTCGATCACTGAAAACCTCTGTGTCACTGAAAACCTCTGTGTCACTGAAAACCTCTGTGTCACTGAAAACCTCTGTACCACTGAAAACCTCTGTGTCACTGAAAACCTCTGTATCACTGAAAACATCTGTCACTGAAAACCTCGATCACTGAAAACCTCTGTGTCACTGAAAACCTCTGTATCACTGAAAACCTCTGTGTCAGTGAAAACCTCTGTGTCACTGAAAACCTCTGTGTCACTGAAAACCTCTGAACCACTGAAAATCTCTGTGTCACTGAAAACCTCTGTGTCACTGAAAACCTCTGTCACTGAAAACCTCTGTGTCACTGATAACCTCTGTCACTGAAAACCTCTATCACTGAAAACCTCTGTGTCACTGAAAACCTCTGTGTCACTGAAAACCTCTGTCACTGAAAACTTCTGTATCACTGAAAACCTCTGTCACTGATAACCTCTGTGTCACTGAAAACTTCTGTGTCACTGAAAACCTCTGTCACTGAAAACCTCTGTCACTGAAAACCTCTGTGTCACTGAAAACCTCTGTCACTGAAAACCTCTATCACTGAAAACCTCTGTGTCACTGAAAACCTCTGTGTCACTGAAAACCTCTGTATCACTGGAAACCTCGATCACTGAAAACCTCTGTGTCACTGAAAACTCTGTGTCACTGAAAACCTCTGTGTCACTGAAAACCTCTATCACATAAACCTCTATCACTGAAAACCTCTGTGTCACTGAAAACCTCTGTCACTGAAAACCTCTATCACTGAAAACCTCTGTCACTGAAAACCTCTGTGTCACTGAAAACCTCAATCACTGAAAACCTCTGTGTCACTGAAAACCTCTATCACTGAAAACCTCTGTGTCACTGAAAACCTCTGTGTCACTGGAAACCTCTGTGTCACTGAAAACCTCTATCACTGAAAACCTCTGTCACTGAAAACCTCTGTGTCACTGAAAACCTCTGAACCACTGAAAACCTCTGTGTCACTGAAAACCTCTGTGTCACTGAAAACCTCTGTCACTGAAAACCTCTGTGTCACTGAAAACCTCTGTCACTGAAAACCTCTATCACTGAAAACCTGTGTGTCACTGAAAACCTCTGTGTCACTGAAAACCTCTGTGTCACTGAAAACCTCTGTCACTGATAACCTCTGTGTCAGTGAAAACTTCTGTGTCACTGAAAACCTCTGTCACTGAAAACCTCTGTCACTGAAAACCTCGATCACTGAAAACCTCTGTCACTGAAAACCTCTGTGTCACTGAAAACTTCTGTGTCACTGAAAACCTCTGTATCACTGAAAACCTCAATCACTGAAAACCTCTGTGTCACTGAAAACCTCTGTCACTGAAGACCTCTATCACTGAAAACCTCTGTGTCACTGAAAACCTCTGTGTCACTGAAAACTCTGTGTCACTGAAAACCTCTGTGTCACTGAAAACCTCTGTCACTGAAAACCTCTATCACTGAAAACCTCTGTCGCTGAAAACCTCTCTGTCACTGAAAACCTCTATCACTGAAAACCTCTGTGTCACTGAAAACCTCTATCACTGAAAACCTCTGTCACTGAAAACCTCTGTGTCACTGAAAACCTCAATCACTGAAAACCTCTGTATCACTGAAAACCTCTGTCACTGAAAACCTCTGTCACTGAAAACCTCTGTGTCACTGAAAACCTCAATCACTGAAAACCTCTGTATCACTGAAAACCTCTGTCACTGAAAACCTCTGTCACTGAAAACCTCTGTGTCACTGAAGACCTCTATAACTGAAAACCTCTGTGTCACTGAAAACCTCGATCACTGAAAACCTCTGTGTCACTGAAAACCTCTATCACTGAAAACCTCTGTGTCACAGAAAACCTCTGTGTCACTGAAAACCTCTGTGTCACTGAAAACCTCTGTGTCACTGAAAACCTCTGTGTCACTGAAAACCTCTATCACTGAAAACCTCTATCACTGAAAACCTCTGTGTCACTGAAAACCTCTGTGTCACTGAAAACCTCTGTGTCACTGAAAACCTCTGTGTCACTGAAAACCTCGATCACTGAAAGCCTCTGTGTCACTGAAAACCTCTGTGTCACTGAAAACCTCTGTGTCACTGAAAACCTCTGTGTCACTGAAAACCTTTGTGTCACTGAAAACCTCTGTATCACTGAAAACCTCTGTGTCTCTGAAAGCCTCTGTGTCACTGAAAACCTCTGTGTCACTGAAAACCTCTGAGTCACTGAAAACCTCTGTGTCACTGAAAACCTCTGAGTCACTTAAAACCTCTGTCACTGAAAACCTCTGTATCACTGGAAACCTCGATCACTGAAAACCTCTGTGTCACTGAAAACCTCTGTGTCACTGAAAACCTCTGTGTCACTGAAAACCTCTATCACTGAAAACCTCTATCACTGAAAACCTCTATCACTGAAAACCTCTGTCACTGAAAACCTCTGTGTCACTGAAAACCTCTGTCACTGAAAACCTCTGTCACTGAAAACCTCTATCACTGAAAACCTCTGTGTCACTGAAAACATCAATCACTGAAAACCTCTGTGTCACTGAAAACCTCTATCACTGAAAACCTCGGTGTCACTGAAAACCTCGGTGTCACTGAAAACCTCTGTGTCACTGGAAACCTCTGTGTCACTGGAAACCTCGATCACTGAAAACCTCTGTGTCACTGAAAACCTCTATCACTGAAAACCTCTATCACTGAAAACCTCTGTGTCACTGAAAACCTCTGTGTCACTGAAAACCTCTGTATCACTGGAAACCTCGATCACTGAAAACCTCTGTGTCACTGAAAACCTCTGTATCACTGAAAACCTCTGTGTCACTGGAAACCTCTATCACTGAAAACCTCTATCACTGAAAACCTCTATCACTGAAAACCTCTGTCACTGAAAACCTCTGTGTCACTGAAAACCTCTGTCACTGAAAACCTCTATCACTGAAAACCTCTGTCACTGAAAACCTCTGTGTCACTGAAAACCTCAATCACTGAAAACCTCTGTGTCACTGAAAACCTCTATCACTGAAAACCTCGGTGTCACTGAAAACCTCTGTGTCACTGGAAACCTCTGTGTCACTGAAAACCTCTATCACTGAAAACCTCTATCACTGAAAACCTCTGTGTCACTGAAAACCTCTGTGTCACTGAAAACCTCTGTGTCACTGAAAACCTCTATCACTGAAAACCTCTATCACTGAAAACCTCTATCACTGAAAACCTCTATCACTGAAAACCTCTGTCACTGAAAACCTCTGTCACTGAAAACCTCTGTGTCACTGAAAACCTCTATCACTGAAAACCTCTGTGTCACTGAAAACCTCGATCACTGAAAACCTCTGTGTCACTGAAAACCTCTATCACTGAAAACCTCTGTGTCACTGAAAACCTCTGTGTCACTGAAAACCTCTGTGTCACTGAAAACCTCTGTGTCACTGAAAACCACTGTGTCACTGAAAACCTCTGTATCACTGAAAAGCTCTGTGTCACTGAAAACCTCTGTGTCACTGAAAACCTCTGTGTCACTGAAAACCTCTGAGTCACTGAAAACCTCTGTGTCACTGAAAACCTCTGTGTCACTGAAAACCTCTGTGTCACTGAAAACCTCTGTGTCACTGAAAACCTCGATCACTGAAATCCTCTGTGTCACTGAAAACCTCTATCACTGAAAACCTCTGTGTCACTGAAAACCTCTGTGTCACTGAAAACCTCTGTGTCACTGAAAACCTCTGTATCACTGAAAACCTCTGTATCACTGAAAGCCTCTGTGTCACTGAAAACCTCTGTGTCACTGAAAACCTCTGTGTCACTGAAAACCTCTGAGTCACTGAAAACCTCTGTGTCACTGAAAACCTCTGTGTCACTGAAAACCTCTATCACTGAAAACCTCTGTATCACTGAAAACCTCTGTGTCACTGAAAACCTCTGTGTCACTGAAAACCTCTGTGTCACTGGAAACCTCTGTATCACTGAAAGCCTCTATCACTGAAAACCTCTATCATTGAAAACCTCTGTGTCACTGAAAACCTCTGTATCACTGAAAACCTCTGTGTCACTGAAAACCTCTGTGTCACTGAAAACCTCTGTGTCACTGAAATCCTCTGTATCAATGAAAACCTCTATCACTGAAAACCTCGATCACTGAAAACCTCTGTGTCACTGAAAACCTCTATCACTGAAAACCTCTGTGTCACTGAAAACCTCTGTGTCACTGAAAACCTCTGTGTCACTGAAAACCTCTGTGTCACTGTAAACCTCTGTGTCACTGAAAACCTCTGTGTCACTGAAAACCTCTATCACTGAAAACCTCTATCACTGAAAACCTCTGTGTCACTGAAAACCTCTGTGTCACTGAAAACCTCTATCACTGAAAACCTCGATCACTGAAAGCCTCTGTGTCACTGAAAACCTCTGTGTCACTGAAAACCTCTGAGTCACTGAAAACCTCTGTGTCACTGAAAACCTCTGTGTCACTGAAAACCTCTGTATCACTGAAAACCTCTGGGTCACTGAAAGCCTCTGTGTCACTGAAAACCTCTGTGTCACTGAAACCCTCTGTGTCACTGAAAACCTCTGTGTCACTGAAAACCTCTGTGTCACTGAAAACCTCTGTCACTGAAAACCTCTGTGTCACTGAAAACCTCTATCACTGAAAACCTCTGTGTCACTGAAAACCTCTATCACTGAAAACCTCTGTGTCACTGAAAACCTCTATCACTGAAAACCTCTATCACTGAAAACCTCTGTCACTGAAAACCTCTGTATCACTGAAAACCTCTGTCACTGAAAACCTCTGTGTCACTGAAAACCTCTGTATCACTGGAAACCTCTGTGTCACTGAAAACCTCTATCACTGAAAACCTCTGTGTCACTGAAAACCTCTATCACTGAAAACCTCTGTGTCACTGAAAACCTCTGTGTCACAGAAAACCTCTGTCACTGAAAACCTCTGTGTCACAGAAAACCTCTGTCACTGAAAACCTCTGTGTCACTGAAAACCTCTGTGTCACTGAAAACCTCTGTCACTGAAAACCTCTGTGTCACTGAAAACCTCTGTGTCACTGAAAACCTCTGTGTCACTGAAAACCTCTGTATCACTGAA
Source organism: Scyliorhinus torazame (assembly GCF_047496885.1). Lineage (NCBI taxonomy): Eukaryota > Metazoa > Chordata > Chondrichthyes > Carcharhiniformes > Scyliorhinidae > Scyliorhinus > Scyliorhinus torazame. The sequence continues at coordinate 12,181,178 of NC_092714.1, forward strand.
AACCTCTATCACTGAAAACCTCGATCACTGAAAACCTCTGTGTCACTGAAAGCCTCTGTGTCACTGAAAACCTCTGTACCACTGAAAACCTCTGTACCACTGAAAACCTCTGTGTCACTGAAAACCTCTGTATCACTGAAAACCTCTATCACTGAAAACCTCGATCACTGAAAACCTCTGTGTCACTGAAAACCTCTGTGTCACTGAAAACCTCTGTCACTGAAAACCTCTGTCACTGAAAACCTCTGTCACTGAAAACCTCGATCACTGAAAACCTCTGTCACTGAAAACCTCTGTGTCACTGAAAACCTCTGTGTCACTGAAAACCTCTGTGTCACTGAAAACCTCTGTGTCACTGAAAACCTCTATCACTGAAAACCTCTGTCACTGAAAACCTGTGTCACTGAAAACCTCAATCACTGAAAACCTCTGTGTCACTGAAAACCTCTATCACTGAAAACCTCGGTGTCACTGAAAACCTCTGTGTCACTGGAAACCTCTGTGTCACTGGAAACCTCGATCACTGAAAACCTCTGTGTCACTGAAAACCTCTATCACTGAAAACCTCTGTGTCACTGAAAACCTCTGTGTCACTGAAAACCTCTGTGTCACTGAAAACCTCTGTATCACTGGAAACCTCGATCACTGAAAACCTCTGTACCACTGAAAACCTCTGTGTCACTGAAAACCTCTGTATCACTGAAAACCTCTATCACTGAAAACCTCGATCACTGAAAACCTCTGTGTCACTGAAAACCTCTGTGTCACTGAAAACCTCTGTCACTGAAAACCTCTGTCACTGAAAACCTCTGTCACTGAAAACCTCGATCACTGAAAACCTCTGTCACTGAAAACCTCTGTGTCACTGAAAACCTCTGTGTCACTGAAAACCTCTGTGTCACTGAAAACCTCTATCACTGAAAACCTCTATCACTGAAAACCTCTGTCACTGAAAACCTCTGTGTCACTGAAAACCTCTGTGTCACTGAAAACCTCTGTGTCACTGAAAACCTCTATCACTGAAAACCTCGGTGTCACTGAAAACCTCTGTGTCACTGGAAACCTCTGTGTCACTGGAAACCTCGATCACTGAAAACCTCTGTGTCACTGAAAACCTCTATCACTGAAAACCTCTGTGTCACTGAAAACCTCTGTGTCACTGAAAACCACTGTATCACTGGAAACCTCGATCACTGAAAACCTCTGTGTCACTGAAAACCTCTGTGTCACTGAAAACCTCTGTGTCACTGAAAACCTCTATCACTGAAAACCTCTATCACTGAAAACCTCTGTCACTGAAAACCTCTGTCACTGAAAACCTCTGTGTCACTGAAAACCTCTGTCACTGAAAACCTCTATCACTGAAAACCTCTGTCACTGAAAACCTCTGTGTCACTGAAAACCTCAATCACTGAAAACATCTGTGTCACTGAAAACCTCTATCACTGAAAACCTCGGTGTCACTGAAAACCTCTGTGTCACTGGAAACCTCTGTGTCACTGAAAACCTCTATCACTGAAAACCTCTATCACTGAAAACCTGTGTGACTGAAAACCTCTGTGTCACTGAAAACCTCTATCACTGAAAACCTCTGTGTCACTGAAAACCTCTATCACTGAAAACCTCTGTGTCACTGAAAACCTCTATCACTGAAAACCTCTATCACTGAAAACCTCTGTCACTGAAAACCTCTGTATCACTGAAAACCTCTGTCACTGAAAACCTCTGTGTCACTGAAAACCTCTGTATCACTGAAAACCTCTGTGTCACAGAAAACCTCTGTCACTGAAAACCTCTGTGTCACTGAAAACCTCTGTCACTGAAAACCTCTGTGTCACTGAAAACCTCTGTGTCACTGAAAACCTCTGTGTCACTGAAAACCTCTGTATCACTGAAAACCTCTATCACTGAAAACCTCGATCACTGAAAACCTCTGTGTCACTGAAAGCCTCTGTGTCACTGAAAACCTCTGTACCACTGAAAACCTCTGTGTCACTGAAAACCTCTGTATCACTGAAAACCTCTATCACTGAAAACCTCGATCACTGAAAACCTCTGTGTCACTGAAAACCTCTGTGTCACTGAAAACCTCTGTCACTGAAAACCTCTGTCACTGAAAACCTCGATCACTGAAAACCTCGATCACTGAAAACCTCTGTCACTGAAAACCTCTGTGTCACTGAAAACCTCTGTGTCACTGAAAACCTCTGTGTCACTGAAAACCTCTGTGTCACTGAAAACCTCTATCACTGAAAACCTCTGTGTCACTGAAAACCTCTATCACTGAAAACCTCGGTGTCACTGAAAACCTCTGTGTCACTGGAAACCTCTGTGTCACTGGAAACCTCGATCACTGAAAACCTCTGGGTCACTGAAAACCTCTATCACTGAAAACCTCTGTGTCACTGAAAACCTCTGTGTCACTGAAAACCTCTGTGTCACTGAAAACCTCTGTATCACTGGAAACCTCGATCACTGAAAACCTCTGTACCACTGAAAACCTCTGTGTCACTGAAAACCTCTGTATCACTGAAAACCTCTATCACTGAAAACCTCGATCACTGAAAACCTCTGTGTCACTGAAAACCTCTGTGTCACTGAAAACCTCTGTCACTGAAAACCTCTGTCACTGAAAACCTCTGTCACTGAAAACCTCGATCACTGAAAACCTCTGTCACTGAAAACCTCTGTGTCACTGAAAACCTCTGTGTCACTGAAAACCTCTGTGTCACTGAAAACCTCTATCACTGAAAACCTCTATCACTGAAAACCTCTGTCACTGAAAACCTCTGTGTCACTGAAAACCTCTGTGTCACTGAAAACCTCTGTGTCACTGAAAACCTCTATCACTGAAAACCTCGGTGTCACTGAAAACCTCTGTGTCACAGGAAACCTCTGTGTCACTGGAAACCTCGATCACTGAAAACCTCTGAGTCACTGAAAACCTCTATCACTGAAAACCTCTGTGTCACTGAAAACCTCTGTGTCACTGAAAACTTCTGTATCACTGGAAACCTCGATCACTGAAAACCTCTGTGTCACTGAAAACCTCTGTGTCACTGAAAACCTCTGTGTCACTGAAAACCTCTATCACTGAAAACCTCTATCACTGAAAACCTCTGTGTCACTGAAAACCTCTATCACTGAAAACCTCTGTGTCACTGAAAACCTCTATCACTGAAAACCTCTGTGTCACTGAAAACCTCAATCACTGAAAACCTCTGTGTCACTGAAAACCTCTATCACTGAAAACCTCGGTGTCACTGAAAACCTCTGTGTCACTGGAAACCTCTGTGTCACTGAAAACCTCTATCACTGAAAACCTCTATCACTGTAGACCTCTGTGTCACTGAAAACCTCTGTCACTGAAAACCTCTGTGTCACTGAAAACCTCTATCACTGAAATCCTCTATCACTGAAAACCTCTGTCACTGAAAACCTCTGTCACTGAAAACCTCTGTGTCACTGAAAACCTCTATCACTGAAAACCTCTGTGTCACTGAAAACCTCTATCACTGAAAACCTCTGTGTCACTGAAAACCTCGATCACTGAAAACCTCTGTGTCACTGAAAACCTCTATCACTGAAAACCTCTGTGTCACTGAAAACCTCTGTGTCACTGAAAACATCTGTGTCACTGAAAACCTCTGTGTCACTGAAAACCTCTGTATCACTGAAAGCCTCTGTGTCACTGAAAGCCTCTGTGTCACTGAAAACCTCTGTGTCACTGAAAACCTCTGTGTCACTGAAAACCTCTGAGTCACTGAAAACCTCTGTGTCACTGAAATCCTCTGTATCAATGAAAACCTCTATCACTGAAAACCTCGATCACTGAAATCCTCTGTGTCACTGAAAACCTCTATCACTGAAAACCTCTGTGTCACTGAAAACCTCTGTGTCACTGAAAACCTCTGTGTCACTGAAAACCTCTGTGTCACTGGAAACCTCTGTGTCACTGAAAACCTCTTTGTGTCACTGAAAACCTCTGTGTCATTGAAAACCTCTATCACTGAAAACCTCTATCACTGAAAACCTCTGTGTCACTGAAAACCTCTGTGTCACTGAAAACCTCTGTGTCACTGAAAACCTCTATCACTGAAAACCTCGATCACTGAAAGCCTCTGTGTCACTGAAAACCTCTGTGTCACTGAAAACCTCTGTGTCACTGAAAACCTCTGTGTCACTGAAAACCTCTGTGTCACTGAAAACCTCTGTATCACTGAAAACCTCTGTGTCACTGAAAGCCTCTGTGTCACTGAAAACCTCTGTGTCACTGAAAACCTCTATTCTGAAAACCTCTATCACTGAAAACCTCTGTCACTGAAAACCTCTGTGTCACTGAAAACCACTGTCACTGAAAACCTCTATCACTGAAAACCTCTGTCACTGAAAACCTCTGTGTCACAGAAAACCTCAATCACTGAAAACCTCTGTGTCACTGAAAACCTCTATCACTGAAAACCTCGGTGTCACTGAAAACCTCTGTGTCACTGGAAACCTCTGTGTCACTGGAAACCTCGATCACTGAAAACCTCTGTGTCACTGAAAACCTCTATCACTGAAAACCTCTATCACTGAAAACCTCTGTGTCACTGAAAACCTCTGTGTCACTGAAAACCTCTGTATCACTGGAAACCTCGATCACTGAAAACCTCTGTGTCACTGAAAACCTCTGTGTCACTGAAAACCTCTGTGTCACTGAAAACCTCTATCACTGAAAACCTCTATCACTGAAAACCTCTGTCACTGAAAACCTCTGTGTCACTGAAAACCTCTGTCACTGAAAACCTCTATCACTGAAAACCTCTGTCACTGAAAACCTCTGTGTCACTGAAAACCTCAATCACTGAAAACCTCTGTGTCACTGAAAACCTCTATCACTGAAAACCTCGGTGTCACTGATAACCTCTGTGTCACTGGAAACCTCTGTATCACTGAAAACCTCTATCACTGAAAACCTCGATCACAGAAAACCTCTGTGTCACTGAAAGCCTCTGTGTCACTGAAAACCTCTGTACCACTGAAAACCTCTGTGTCACTGAAAACCTCTGTATCACTGAAAACCTCTGTCACTGAAAACCTCTGTCACTGAAAACCTCTGTGTCACTGAAAACCTCTATGACTGAAAACCTCTGTGTCACTGAAAACCTCTATCACTGAAAACCTCTGTGTCACTGAAAACCTCGATCACTGAAAACCTCTGTGTCACTGAAAACCTCTGTCACTGAAAACCTCTATCACTGAAAACCTCTGTCACTGAAAACCTCTGTGTCACTGAAAACCTCAATCACTGAAAACCTCTGTGTCACTGAAAACCTCTATCACTGAAAACCTCGGTGTCACTGGAAACCTCTGTGTCACTGGAAACCTCTGTGTCACTGGAAACCTCTATCACTGAAAACCTCTGTCACTGAAAACCTCTGTCACTGAAAACCTCTGTGTCACTGAAAACCTCTATCACTGAAAACCTCTGTGTCACTGAAAACCTCGATCACTGAAAACCTCTGTGTCACTGAAAACCTCTATCACTGAAAACCTCTGTGTCACTGAAAACCTCTGTGTCACTGAAAACCTCTGTGTCACTGAAAACCTCTGTATCACTGAAAACCTCTGTGTCACTGAAAGCCTCTGTGTCACTGAAAACCTCTGTGTCACTGAAAACCTCTGAGTCACTGAAAACCTCTGTGTCACTGAAAACCTCTGTGTCACTGAAAACCTCTGTATCACTGAAAACCTCTATCACTGAAAACCTCTGTGTCACTGAAAACCTCTGTGTCACTGAAAACCTCTGTGTCACTGGAAAGCTCTGTATCACTGAAAACCTCTGTGTCACTGAAAACCTCTGTGTCAATGAAAACCTCGATCACTGAAAACCTCGATCACTGAAAACCTCGATCACTGAAAACCTCGATCACTGAAAACCTCTGTGTCACTGAAAACCTCTATCACTGAAAACCTCTGTGTCACTGAAAACCTCTGTGTCACTGAAAACCTCTATCACTGAAAACCTCTATCACTGAAAACCTCTGTGTCACTGAAAACCTCTGTATCACTGAAAACCTCTATCACTGAAAACCTCGGTGTCACTGAAAACCTCTGTGTCACTGGAAACCTCTGTGTCACTGGAAACCTCTATCACTGAAAACCTCTGTCACTGAAAACCTCTGTCACTGAAAACCTCTGTGTCACTGAAAACCTCTATCACTGAAAACCTCTATCACTGAAAACCTCTGTCACTGAAAACCTCTGTCACTGAAAACCTCTGTGTCACTGAAAACCTCTATCACTGAAAACCTCTGTGTCACTGAAAACCTCGATCACTGAAAACCTCTGTGTCACTGAAAACCTCGATCACTGAAAACCTCTGTGTCACTGAAAACCTCTATCACTGAAAACCTCTGTGTCACTGAAAACCTCTGTGTCACTGAAAACATCTGTGTCACTGAAAACCTCTGTGTCACTGAAAACCTCTGTATCACTGAAAGCCTCTGTGTCACTGAAAGCCTCTGTGTCACTGAAAACTTCTGTGTCACTGAAAACCTCTGTGTCACTGAAAACCTCTGAGTCACTGAAAACCTCTGTGTCACTGAAATCCTCTGTATCAATGAAAACCTCTATCACTGAAAACCTCGATCACTGAAATCCTCTGTGTCACTGAAAACCTCTATCACTGAAAACCTCTGTGTCACTGAAAACCTCTGTGTCACTGAAAACCTCTGTGTCACTGAAAACCTCTGTGTCACTGGAAACCTCTGTGTCACTGAAAACCTCTGTGTCACTGAAAACCTCTGTGTCATTGAAAACCTCTATCACTGAAAACCTCTATCACTGAAAACCTCTGTGTCACTGAAAACCTCTGTGTCACTGAAAACCTCTGTGTCACTGAAAACCTCTATCACTGAAAACCTCGATCACTGAAAGCCTCTGTGTCACTGAAAACCTCTGTGTCACTGAAAACCTCTGTGTCACTGAAAACCTCTGTGTCACTGAAAACCTCTGTGTCACTGAAAACCTCTGTATCACTGAAAACCTCTGTGTCACTGAAAGCCTCTGTGTCACTGAAAACCTCTGTGTCACTGAAAACCTCTATTCTGAAAACCTCTATCACTGAAAACCTCTGTCACTGAAAACCTCTGTGTCACTGAAAACCACTGTCACTGAAAACCTCTATCACTGAAAACCTCTGTCACTGAAAACCTCTGTGTCACAGAAAACCTCAATCACTGAAAACCTCTGTGTCACTGAAAACCTCTATCACTGAAAACCTCGGTGTCACTGAAAACCTCTGTGTCACTGGAAACCTCTGTGTCACTGGAAACCTCGATCACTGAAAACCTCTGTGTCACTGAAAACCTCTATCACTGAAAACCTCTATCACTGAAAACCTCTGTGTCACTGAAAACCTCTGTGTCACTGAAAACCTCTGTATCACTGGAAACCTCGATCACTGAAAACCTCTGTGTCACTGAAAACCTCTGTGTCACTGAAAACCTCTGTGTCACTGAAAACCTCTATCACTGAAAACCTCTATCACTGAAAACCTCTGTCACTGAAAACCTCTGTGTCACTGAAAACCTCTGTCACTGAAAACCTCTATCACTGAAAACCTCTGTCACTGAAAACCTCTGTGTCACTGAAAACCTCAATCACTGAAAACCTCTGTGTCACTGAAAACCTCTATCACTGAAAACCTCGGTGTCACTGATAACCTCTGTGTCACTGGAAACCTCTGTATCACTGAAAACCTCTATCACTGAAAACCTCGATCACAGAAAACCTCTGTGTCACTGAAAGCCTCTGTGTCACTGAAAACCTCTGTACCACTGAAAACCTCTGTGTCACTGAAAACCTCTGTATCACTGAAAACCTCTGTCACTGAAAACCTCTGTCACTGAAAACCTCTGTGTCACTGAAAACCTCTATCACTGAAAACCTCTGTGTCACTGAAAACCTCTATCACTGAAAACCTCTGTGTCACTGAAAACCTCGATCACTGAAAACCTCTGTGTCACTGAAAACCTCTGTCACTGAAAACCTCTATCACTGAAAACCTCTGTCACTGAAAACCTCTGTGTCACTGAAAACCTCAATCACTGAAAACCTCTGTGTCACTGAAAACCTCTATCACTGAAAACCTCTGTGTCACTGGAAACCTCTGTGTCACTGGAAACCTCTGTGTCACTGGAAACCTCTATCACTGAAAACCTCTGTCACTGAAAACCTCTGTCACTGAAAACCTCTGTGTCACTGAAAACCTCTATCACTGAAAACCTCTATCACTGAAAACCTCTGTCACTGAAAACCTCTGTCACTGAAAACCTCTGTGACACTAAAAACCTCTATCACTGAAAACCTCTGTGTCACTGAAAACCTCGATCACTGAAAACCTCTGTATCACTGAAAACCTCTATCACTGAAAACCTCTGTGTCACTGAAAACCTCTGTGTCACTGAAAACCTCTGTGTCACTGAAAACCTCTGTATCACTGAAAACCTCTGTGTCACTGAAAGCCTCTGTGTCACTGAAAACCTCTGTGTCACTGAAAACCTCTGAGTCACTGAAAACCTCTGTGTCACTGAAAACCTCTGTGTCACTGAAAACCTCTGTATCACTGAAAACCTCTATCACTGAAAACCTCTGTGTCACTGAAAACCTCTGTGTCACTGAAAACCTCTGTGTCACTGAAAACCTCTGTGTCACTGGAAAGCTCTGTATCACTGAAAACCTCTGTGTCACTGAAAACCTCTGTGTCAATGAAAACCTCTATCACTGAAAACCTCGATCACTGAAAACCTCGATCACTGAAAACCTCTGTGTCACTGAAAACCTCTATCACTGAAAACCTCTGTGTCACTGAAAACCTCTGTGTCACTGAAAACCTCTATCACTGAAAACCTCTATCACTGAAAACCTCTGTGTCACTGAAAACCTCTGTATCACTGAAAACCTCTATCACTGAAAACCTCGGTGTCACTGAAAACCTCTGTGTCACTGGAAACCTCTGTGTCACTGGAAACCTCTATCACTGAAAACCTCTGTCACTGAAAACCTCTGTCACTGAAAACCTCTGTGTCACTGAAAACCTCTATCACTGAAAACCTCTGTCACTGAAAACCTCTGTCACTGAAAACCTCTGTGTCACTGAAAACCTCTATCACTGAAAACCTCTGTGTCACTGAAAACCTCGATCACTGAAAACCTCTGTGTCACTGAAAACCTCTATCACTGAAAACCTCTGTGTCACTGAAAACCTCTGTGTCACTGAAAACCTCTGTGTCACTGAAAACCTCTGTGTCACTGAAAACCTCTGTATCACTGAAAACCTCTGTGTCACTGAAAGCCTCTGTGTCACTGAAAACCTCTGTGTCACTGAAAACCTCTGAGTCACTGAAAACCTCTGTGTCACTGAAAACCTCTGTGTCACTGAAAACCTCTGTATCACTGAAAACCTCTATCACTGAAAACCTCTGTGTCACTGAAAACCTCTGTGTCACTGAAAACCTCTGTGTCACTGAAAACCTCTGTGTCACTGAAAACCTCTGTGTCACTGAAAACCTCTATCACTGAAAACCTCTGTGTCACTGAAAACCTCTGTGTCACTGAAAACCTCTGTGTCACTGAAAACCTCTGTGTCACTGAAAACCTCTGTGTCAATGAAAACCTCTATCACTGAAAACCTCGATCACTGAAAACCTCGATCACTGAAAACCTCTGTGTCACTGAAAACCTCTATCACTGAAAACCTCTGTGTCACTGAAAACCTCTGTGTCACTGAAAACCTCTATCACTGAAAACCTCTATCACTGAAAACCTCTGTGTCACTGAAAACCTCTGTATCACTGAAAACCTCTGTGTCACTGAAAACCTCTGTGTCAATGAAAACCTCTATCACTGAAAACCTCGATCACTGAAAACCTCGATCACTGAAAACCTCTGTGTCACTGAAAACCTCTATCACTGAAAACCTCTGTGTCACTGAAAACCTCTGTGTCACTGAAAACCTCTGTGTCACTGAAAACCTCTGTGTCACTGGAAACCTCTGTGTCACTGAAAACCTCTATCACTGAAAACCTCTATCACTGAAAACCTCTGTGTCACTGAAAACCTCTGTGTCACTGAAAACCTCTGTGTCACTGAAAACCTCTATCACTGAAAACCTCGATCACTGAAAGCCTCTGTGTCACTGAAAACCTCTGTGTCACTGAAAACCTCTGAGTCACTGAAAACCTCTGTGTCACTGAAAACCTCTGTGTCACTGAAAACCTCTGTATCACTGAAAATCTCTGAGTCACTGAAAACCTCTGTCACTGAAAACCTCTGTATCACTGGAAACCACGATCACTGAAAACCTCTGTGTCACTGAAAACCTCTGTGTCACTGAAAACCTCTGTGTCACTGAAAACCTCTATCACTGAAAACCTCTATCACTGAAAACCTCTGTCACTGAAAACCTCTGTGTCACTGAAAACCTCTGTGTCACTGAAAACCTCTGTCACTGAAAACCTCTATCACTGAAAACCTCTGTCACTGAAAACCTCTGTGTCACTGAAAACATCAATCACTGAAAACCTCGGTGTCACTGAAAACCTCTGTGTCACTGGAAACCTCTGTGTCACTGGAAACCTCGATCACTGAAAACCTCTGTCACTGAAAACCTCTGTGTCACTGAAAACCTCTATCACTGAAAACCTCGGTGTCACTGAAAACCTCTGTGTCACTGGAAACCTCTGTGTCACTGGAAACCTCGATCACTGAAAACCTCTGTGTCACTGAAAACCTCTATCACTGAAAACCTCTATCACTGAAAACCTCTGTGTCACTGAAAACCTCTGTGTCACTGGAAACCTCTGTGTCACTGAAAACCTCTATCACTGAAAACCTCTATCACTGAAAACCTCTGTGTCACTGAAAACCTCTGTGTCACTGAAAACCTCTGTGTCACTGAAAACCTCTATCACTGAAAACCTCTATCACTGAAAACCTCTGTCACTGAAAACCTCTGTCACTGAAAACCTCTGTCACTGAAAACCTCTGTGTCACTGAATACCTCTATCACTGAAAACCTCTGTGTCACTGAAAACCTCGATCACTGAAAACCTCTGTGTCACTGAAAACCTCTATCACTGAAAACCTCTGTGTCACTGAAAACCTCTGTGTCACTGAAAACCTCTGTGTCACTGAAAACCACTGTGTCACTGAAAACATCTGTATCACTGAAAAGCTCTGTGTCACTGAAAACCTCTGTGTCACTGAAAACCTCTGTGTCACTGAAAACCTCTGAGTCACTGAAAACCTCTGTGTCACTGAAAACCTCTGTCACTGAAAACCTCTATCACTGAAAACCTCTGTGTCACTGAAAACCTCTATCACTGAAAACCTCTGTGTCACTGAAAACCTCGATCACTGAAAACCTCTGTGTCACTGAAAACCTCTATCACTGAAAACCTCTGTGTCACTGAAAACCTCTGTGTCACTGAAAACCTCTGTGTCACTGAAAACCTCTGTATCACTGAAAACCTCTGTGTCACTGAAAGCCTCTGTGTCACTGAAAACCTCTGTGTCACTGAAAACCTCTGAGTCACTGAAAACCTCTGTGTCACTGAAAACCTCTGTGTCACTGAAAACCTCTATCACTGAAAACCTCTGTATCACTGAAAACCTCTGTGTCACTGAAGACCTCTGTGTCACTGAAAACCTCTGTGTCACTGGAAACCTCTGTATCACTGAAAACCTCTATCATTGAAAACCTCTATCACTGAAAACCTCTGTGTCACTGAAAACCTCTGTATCACTGAAAACCTCTGTGTCACTGAAAACCTCTGTGTCACTGAAATCCTCTGTATCAATGAAAACCTCTATCACTGAAAACCTCGATCACTGAAATCCTCTGTGTCACTGAAAACCTCTGTGTCACTGAAAACCTCTGTGTCACTGAAAACCTCTATCACTGAAAACCACTATCACTGAAAACCTCTATCACTGAAAACCTCTGTGTCACTGAAAACCTCTGTGTCACTGAAAACCTCTATCACTGAAAACCTCGATCACTGAAAGCCTCTGTGTCACTGAAAACCTCTGTGTCACTGAAAACCTCTGTGTCACTGAAAACCTCTGTGTCACTGAAAACCTCTGAGTCACTGAAAACCTCTGTGTCACTGAAAACCTCTGTGTCACTGAAAATCTCTGTGTCACTGAAAACCTCTGTATCACTGAAAACCTCTGTGTCACTGAAAGCCTCTGTGTCACTGAAAACCTCTGTGTCACTGAAAACCTCTGTGTCACTGAAAACCTCTATCACTGAAAACCTCTGTCACTGAAAAACTCTGTGTCACTGAAAACCACTGTCACTGAAAACCTCTATCACTGAAAACCTCTGTCACTGAAAACCTCTGTGTCACTGAAAACCTCAATCACTGAAAACCTCTGTGTCACTGAAAACCTCTATCACTGAAAACCTCGGTGTCACTGAAAACCTCTGTGTCACTGGAAACCTCTGTGTCACTGGAAACCTCGATCACTGAAAACCTCTGTGTCACTGAAAACCTCTATCACTGAAAACCTCTATCACTGAAAACCTCTGTGTCACTGAAAACCTCTGTGTCACTGAAAACCTCTGTGTCACTGAAAACCTCTATCACTGAAAACCTCTATCACTGAAAACCTCTATCACTGAAAACCTCTGTGTCACTGAAAACCTCTGTCACTGAAAACCTCTATCACTGAAAACCTCTGTCACTGAAAACCTCTGTGTCACTGAAAACCTCAATCACTGAAAACCTCTGTGTCACTGAAAACCTCTATCACTGAAAACCTCGGTGTCACTGATAACCTCTGTGTCACTGGAAACCTCTGTGTCACTGAAAACCTCTATCACTGAAAACCTCTATCACTGAAAACCTCTGTGTCACTGAAAACCTCTGTCACTGAAAACCTCTGTGTCACTGAAAACCTCTATCACTGAAAACCTCTATCACTGAAAACCTCTGTCACTGAAAACCTCTGTCACTGAAAACCTCTGTGTCACTGAAAACCTCTGTGTCACTGAAAACCTCTATCACTGAAAACCTCTGTGTCACTGAAAACCTCGATCACTGAAAACCTCTGTGTCACTGAAAACCTCTGTGTCACTGAAAACCTCTGTGTCACTGAAAACCTCTGTGTCACTGAAAACCTCTGTATCACTGAAAACCTCTGTGTGACTGAAAGCCTCTGTGTCACTGAAAACCTCTGTGTCACTGAAAACCTCTGTGTCACTGAAAACCTCTGAGTCACTGAAAACCTCTGTGTCACTGAAAACCTCTATCACTGAAAACCTCTGTATCAATGAAAACCTCTATCACTGAAAACCTCGATCACTGAAATCCTCTGTGTCACTGAAAACCTCTGTGTCACTGAAAACCTCTGTGTCACTGAAAACCTCTATCACTGAAAACCTCTATCACTGAAAACCTCTATCACTGAAAACCTCTGTGTCACTGAAAACCTCTGTGTCACTGAAAACCTCTATCACTGAAAACCTCGATCACTGAAAGCCTCTGTGTCACTGAAAACCTCTGTGTCACTGAAAACCTCTGTGTCACTGAAAACCTCTGTGTCACTGAAAACCTCTGAGTCACTGAAAACCTCTGTGTCACTGAAAACCTCTGTGTCACTGAAAATCTCTGTGTCACTGAAAACCTCTGTATCACTGAAAACCTCTGTGTCACTGAAAGCCTCTGTGTCACTGAAAACCTCTGTGTCACTGAAAACCTCTATCACTGAAAACCTCTGTCACTGAAAACCTCTGTGTCACTGAAAACCACTGTCACTGAAAACCTCTATCACTGAAAACCTCTGTCACTGAAAACCTCTGTGTCACTGAAAACCTCAATCACTGAAAACCTCTGTGTCACTGAAAACCTCTATCACTGAAAACCTCGGTGTCACTGAAAACCTCTGTGTCACTGGAAACCTCTGTGTCACTGGAAACCTCGATCACTGAAAACCTCTGTGTCACTGAAAACCTCTATCACTGAAAACCTCTATCACTGAAAACCTCTGTGTCACTGAAAACCTCTGTGTCACTGAAAACCTCTGTGTCACTGAAAACCTCTATCACTGAAAACCTCTATCACTGAAAACCTCTATCACTGAAAACCTCTGTGTCACTGAAAACCTCTGTCACTGAAAACCTCTATCACTGAAAACCTCTGTCACTGAAAACCTCTGTGTCACTGAAAACCTCAATCACTGAAAACCTCTGTGTCACTGAAAACCTCTATCACTGAAAACCTCGGTGTCACTGATAACCTCTGTGTCACTGGAAACCTCTGTGTCACTGAAAACCTCTATCACTGAAAACCTCTATCACTGAAAACCTCTGTGTCACTGAAAACCTCTGTCACTGAAAACCTCTGTGTCACTGAAAACCTCTATCACTGAAAACCTCTATCACTGAAAACCTCTGTCACTGAAAACCTCTGTCACTGAAAACCTCTGTGTCACTGAAAACCTCTGTGTCACTGAAAACCTCTATCACTGAAAACCTCTGTGTCACTGAAAACCTCGATCACTGAAAACCTCTGTGTCACTGAAAACCTCTGTGTCACTGAAAACCTCTGTGTCACTGAAAACCTCTGTGTCACTGAAAACCTCTGTATCACTGAAAACCTCTGTGTGACTGAAAGCCTCTGTGTCACTGAAAACCTCTGTGTCACTGAAAACCTCTGTGTCACTGAAAACCTCTGAGTCACTGAAAACCTCTGTGTCACTGAAAACCTCTATCACTGAAAACCTCTGTATCACTGAAAACCTCTGTGTCACTGAAAACCTCTGTGTCACTGAAAACCTCTGTGTCACTGAAAACCTCTGTGTCACTGAAAACCTCTGTGTCACTGGAAACCTCTGTATCACTGAAAACCTCTATCACTGAAAACCTCTGTGTCACTCAAAACCTCTGTGTCACTGAAAACCTCTGTATCACTGAAAACCTCTGTGTCACTGAAAACCTCTGTGTCACTGAAAACCTCTGTGTCACTGAAATCCTCTGTGTCACTGAAATCCTCTGTATCAATGAAAACCTCTATCACTGAAAACCTCGATCACTGAAAACCTCTGTGTCACTGAAAACCTCTATCACTGAAAACCTCTGTGTCACTGAAAACCTCTGTGTCACTGGAAACCTCTGTGTCACTGAAAACCTCTGTGTCACTGAAAACCTCTATCACTGAAAACCTCTATCACTGAAAACCTCTGTGTCACTGAAAACCTCTGTGTCACTGAAAACCTCTATCACTGAAAACCTCGATCACTGAAAGCCTCTGTGTCACTGAAAACCTCTGTGTCACTGAAAACCTCTGTGTCACTGAAAACCTCTGTGTCACTGAAAACCTCTGTATCACTGAAAACCTCTGTGTCACTGAAAGCCTCTGTGTCACTGAAAACCTCAATCACTGAAAACCTCTGTGTCACTGAAAACCTCTATCACTGAAAACCTCGGTGTCACTGATAACCTCTGTGTCACTGGAAACCTCTGTATCACTGAAAACCTCTATCACTGAAAACCTCGATCACTGAAAACCTCTGTGTCACTGAAAGCCTCTGTGTCACTGAAAACCTCTGTACCACTGAAAACCTCTGTGTCACTGAAAACCTCTGTATCACTGAAAACTCTGTATCACTGAAAACCTCGATCACTGAAAACCTCTGTGTCACTGAAAACCTCTGTGTCACTGAAAACCTCTGTCACTGAAAACCTCTGTCACTGAAAACCTCGGTCACTGAAAACCTCTGTCACTGAAAACCTCTGTGTCACTGAAAACCTCTGTGTCACTGAAAACCTCTGTGTCACTGAAAACCTCTATCACTGAAAACCTCTGTCACTGAAAACCTCTGTGTCACTGAAAACCTCAATCACTGAAAACCTCTGTGTCACTGAAAACCTCTATCACTGAAAACCTCGGTGTCACTGAAAACCTCGGTGTCACTGGAAACCTCTGTGTCACTGGAAACCTCGATCACTGAAAACCTCTGTGTCACTGAAAACCTCTATCACTGAAAACCTCTGTGTCACTGAAAACCTCTGTGTCACTGAAAACCTCTGTATCACTGGAAACCTCGATCACTGAAAACCTCTGTGTCACTGAAAACCTCTGTGTCACTGAAAACCTCTGTGTCACTGAAAACCTCTATCACTGAAAACCTCTATCACTGAAAACCTCTGTCACTGAAAGCCTCTGTGTCACTGAAAACCTCTGTACCACTGAAAACCTCTGTGTCACTGAAAACCTCTGTATCACTGAAAACCTCTATCACTGAAAACCTCGATCACTGAAAACCTCTGTGTCACTGAAAACCTCTGTGTCACTGAAAACCTCTGTCACTGAAAACCTCTGTCACTGAAAACCTCTGTCACTGAAAACCTCGGTCACTGAAAACCTCTGTCACTGAAAACCTCTGTGTCACTGAAAACCTCTGTGTCACTGAAAACCTCTGTGTCACTGAAAACCTCTATCACTGAAAACCTCTGTCACTGAAAACCTCTGTGTCACTGAAAACCTCAATCACTGAAAACCTCTGTGTCACTGAAAACCTCTATCACTGAAAACCTCGGTGTCACTGAAAACCTCTGTGTCACTGGAAACCTCTGTGTCACTGGAAACCTCGATCACTGAAAACCTCTGTGTCACTGAAAACCTCTATCACTGAAAACCTCTGTGTCACTGAAAACCTCTGTGTCACTGAAAACCTCTGTATCACTGGAAACCTCGATCACTGAAAACCTCTGTGTCACTGAAAACCTCTGTGTCACTGAAAACCTCTGTGTCACTGAAAACCTCTATCACTGAAAACCTCTATCACTGAAAACCTCTGTCACTGAAAACCTCTGTGTCACTGAAAACCTCTGTCACTGAAAACCTCTATCACTGAAAACCTCTGTCACTGAAAACCTCTGTGTCACTGAAAACCTCAATCACTGAAAACCTCTGTGTCACTGAAAACCTCTATCACTGAAAACCTCGGTGTCACTGAAAACCTCTGTGTCACTGGAAACCTCTGTGTCACTGAAAACCTCTATCACTGAAAACCTCTATCACTGTAGACCTCTGTGTCACTGAAAACCTCTGTCACTGAAAACCTCTGTGTCACTGAAAACCTCTATCACTGAAAACCTCTATCACTGAAAACCTCTGTCACTGAAAACCTCTGTCACTGAAAACCTCTGTGTCACTGAAAACCTCTATCACTGAAAACCTCTGTGTCACTGAAAACCTCTATCACTGAAAACCTCTGTGTCACTGAAAACCTCGATCACTGAAAACCTCTGTGTCACTGAAAACCTCTATCACTGAAAACCTCTGTGTCACTGAAAACTTCTGTGTCACTGAAAACCTCTGTGTCACTGAAAACCTCTGTGTCACTGAAAACCTCTGTATCACTGAAAGCCTCTGTGTCACTGAAAACCTCTGTGTCACTGAAAACCTCTGTGTCACTGAAAACCTCTGAGTCACTGAAAACCTCTGTGTCACTGAAATCCTCTGTATCAATGAAAACCTCTATCACTGAAAACCTCGATCACTGAAATCCTCTGTGTCACTGAAAACCTCCATCACGGAAAACCTCTGTGTCACTGAAAACCTCTGTGTCACTGAAAACCTCTGTGTCACTGAAACCTCTGTGTCACTGAAAACCTCTGTGTCACTGAAAACCTCTGTGTCACTGAAAACCTCTATCACTGAAAACCTCTATCACTGAAAACCTCTGTGTCACTGAAAACCTCTGTGTCACTGAAAACCTCTGTGTCACTGAAAACCACTCTCACTGAAAACCTCGATCACTGAAAGCCTCTGTGTCACTGAAAACCTCTGTGTCACTGAAAACCTCTGTGTCACTGAAAACCTCTGTGTCACTGAAAACCTCTGAGTCACTGAAAACCTCTGTGTCACTGAAAACCTCTGTGTCACTGAAAACCTCTGTATCACTGAAAACCTCTGTGTCACTGAAAGCCTCTGTGTCACTGAAAACCTCTGTGTCACTGAAAACCTCTATCACTGAAAACCTCTATCACTGAAAACCTCTGTCACTGAAAACCTCTGTGTCACTGAAAACCACTGTCACTGAAAACCTCTATCACTGAAAACCTCTGTCACTGAAAACCTCTGTGTCACTGAAAACCTCAATCACTGAAAACCTCTGTGTCACTGAAAACCTCTATCACTGAAAACCTCGGTGTCACTGAAAACCTCTGTGTCACTGGAAACCTCTGTGTCACTGGAAACCTTGATCACTGAAAACCTCTGTGTCACTGAAAACCTCTATCACTGAAAACCTCTATCACTGAAAACCTCTGTGTCACTGGAAACCTCTGTGTCACTGGAAACCTCGATCACTGAAAACCTCTGTGTCACTGAAAACCTCTGTGTCACTGAAAACCTCTGTGTCACTGAAAACCTCTGTGTCACTGAAAACCTCTATCACTGAAAACCTCTATCACTGAAAACCTCTATCACTGAAAACCTCTGTCACTGAAAACCTCTGTGTCACTGAAAACCTCTGTCACTGAAAACCTCTATCACTGAAAACCTCTGTCACTGAAAACCTCTGTGTCACTGAAAACCTCAATCACTGAAAACCTCTGTGTCACTGAAAACCTCTGTGTCACTGAAAACCTCTGTCACTGAAAACCTCTGTGTCACTGAAAACCTCTGTGTCACTGAAAACCTCTGTGTCACTGAAAACCTCTGTATCACTGAAAACCTCTATCACTGAAAACCTCGATCACTGAAAACCTCTGTGTCACTGAAAGCCTCTGTGTCACTGAAAACCTCTGTGTCACTGAAAACCTCTGTATCACTGAAAACCTCTATCACTGAAAACCTCGATCACTGAAAACCTCTGTGTCACTGAAAACCTCTGTGTCACTGAAAACCTCTGTCACTGAAAACCTTTGTCACTGAAAACCTCTGTCACTGAAAACCTCGATCACTGAAAACCTCTGTCACTGAAAACCTCTGTGTCACTGAAAACCTCTGTGTCACTGAAAACCTCTGTGTCACTGAAAACCTCTGTCACTGAAAACCTCTGTCACTGAAAACCTCTGTCACTGAAAACCTCTGTGTCACTGAAAACCTCAATCACTGAAAACCTCTGTGTCACTGAAAACCTCTACCACTGAAAACCTCGGTGTCACTGAAAACCTCTGTGTCACTGGAAACCTCTGTGTCACTGGAAACCTCGATCACTGAAAACCTCTGTGTCACTGAAAACCTCTATCACTGAAAACCTCTGTGTCACTGAAAACCTCTGTGTCACTGAAAACCTCTGTATCACTGGAAACCTCGATCACTGAAAACCTCTGTGTCACTGAAAACCTCTGTGTCACTGAAATCCTCTGTGTCACTGAAAACCTCTATCACTGAAAACCTCTATCACTGAAAACCTCTATCACTGAAAACCTCTGTCACTGAAAACCTCTGTCACTGAAAACCTCTATCACTGAAAACCTCTGTCACTGAAAACCTCTGTGTCACTGAAAACCTCAATCACTGAAAACCTCTGTGTCACTGAAAACCTCTATCACTGAAAACCTCGGTGTCACTGAAAACCTCTGTGTCACTGGAAACCTCTGTGTCACTGAAAACCTCTATCACTGAAAACCTCTATCACTGAAAACCTCTGTGTCACTGAAAACCTCTGTCACTGAAAACCTCTGTGTCACTGAAAACCTCAATCACTGAAAACCTCTATCACTGAAAACCTCTATCACTGAAAACCTCTGTCACTGAAAACCTCTGTCACTGAAAACCTCTGTGTCACTGAAAACCTCTATCACTGAAAACCTCTGTGTCACTGAAAACCTCTATCACTGAAAACCTCTGTGTCACTGAAAACCTCGATCACTGAAAACCTCTGTGTCACTGAAAACCTCTATCACTGAAAACCTCTGTGTCACTGAAAACCTCTGTGTCACTGAAAACCTCTGTGTCACTGAAAACCTATGTGTCACTGAAAACCTCTGTGTCACTGAAAGCCTCTGTGTCACTGAAAACCTCTGTATCACTGAAAACCTCTGTGTCACTGAAAACCTCTGTGTCACTGAAAACCTCTGTGTCACTGAAAACCTCTGTGTCACTGGAAACCTCTGTATCACTGAAAACCTCTATCACTGAAAACCTCTATCACTGAAAACCTCTGTGTCACTGAAAACCTCTGTGTCACTGAAAACCTCTGTGTCACTGAAAACCTCTGTGTCACTGAAAACCTCTGTGTCACTGAAATCCTCTGTATCAATGAAAACCTCTATCACTGAAAACCTCGATCACTGAAAACCTCTGTGTCACTGAAAACCTCTATCACTGAAAACCTCTGTGTCACTGAAAACCTCTGTGTCACTGAAAACCTCTGTGTCACTGAAAACCTCTGTGTCACTGGAAACCTCTGTGTCACTGAAAACATCTGTGTCACTGAAAACCTCTATCACTGAAAACCTCTATCACTGAAAACCTCTGTGTCACTGAAAACCTCTGTGTCACTGAAAACCTCTGTGTCACTGAAAACCTCTATCACTGAAAACCTCGATCACTGAAAGCCTCTGTGTCACTGAAAACCTCTGTGTCACTGAAAACCTCTGTGTCACTGAAAACCTCTGAGTCACTGAAAACCTCTGTGTCACTGAAAACCTCTGTGTCACTGAAAACCTCTGTGTCACTGAAAGCCTCTGTGTCACTGAAAACCTCTGTGTCACTGAAAACCTCTGTGTCACTGAAAACCTCTGAGTCACTGAAAACCTCTGTCACTGAAAACCTCTGTGTCACTGAAAACCTCTATCACTGAAAACCTCTATCACTGAAAACCTCTATCACTGAAAACCTCTGTGTCACTGAAAACCTCTATCACTGAAAACCTCTATCACTGAAAACCTCTGTCACTGAAAACCTCTGGATCACTGAAAACCTCTGTCACTGAAAACCTCTGTGTCACTGAAAACCTCTGTATCACTGGAAACCTCTGTGTCACTGAAAACCTCTATCACTGAAAACCTCTGTGTCACTGAAAACCTCTATCACTGAAAACCTCTGTGTCACAGAAAACCTCTGTCACTGAAAACCTCTGTGTCACAGAAAACCTCTGTCATTGAAAACCTCTGTGTCACTGAAAACCTCTGTGTCACTGAAAACCTCTGTGTCACTGAAAACCTCTGTGTCACTGATAACCTCTGTGTCACTGAAAACCTCTGTATCACTGAAAACCTCTATCACTGAAAACCTCGATCACTGAAAACCTCTGTGTCACTGAAAGCCTCTGTGTCACTGAAAACCTCTGTACCACTGAAAACCTCTGTGTCACTGAAAACCTCTGTATCACTGAAAACCTCTATCACTGAAAACCTCGATCACTGAAAACCTCTGTGTCACTGAAAACCTCTGTATCACTGAAAACCTCTGTGTCACTGAAAACCTCTGTGTCACTGAAAACCTCTGTGTCACTGAAAACCTCTGAACCACTGAAAACCTCTGTGTCACTGAAAACCTCTGTCACTGAAAACCTCTGTGTCACTGAAAACCTCTGTCACTGAAAACCTCTATCACTGAAAACCTCTGTGTCACTGAAAACATCTGTGTCACTGAAAACCTCTGTCACTGAAAACCTCTGTCACTGAAAACCTCTGTCACTGAAAACCTCGATCACTGAAAACCTCTGTCACTGAAAACCTCTGTGTCACTGAAAACCTCTGTGTCACTGAAAACCTCTGTGTCACTGAAAACCTCTGTGTCACTGAAAACCTCTGTCACTGAAAACCTCTGTGTCACTGAAAACCTCTGTCACTGAAAACCTCTATCACTGAAAACCTCTGTGTCACTGAAAACCTCTGTGTCACTGAAAACCTCTGTATCACTGGAAACCTCGATCACTGAAAACCTCTGTGTCACTGAAAACTCTGTGTCACTGAAAACCTCTGTGTCACTGAAAACCTCTATCACTGAAAACCTCTATCACTGAAAACCTCTGTGTCACTGAAAACCTCTGTCACTGAAAACCTCTATCACTGAAAACCTCTGTCACTGAAAACCTCTGTGTCACTGAAAACCTCAATCACTGAAAACCTCTGTGTCACTGAAAACCTCTGTGTCACTGAAAACCTCTGTATCACTGAAAACCTCAATCACTGAAAACCTCTGTGTCACTGAAAACCTCTGTCACTGAAAACCTCTGTATCACTGAAAACCTCTGTCACTGAAAACCTCTGTGTCACTGAAAACCTCTGTGTCACTGAAAACCTCTGTCACTGAAAACCTCTGTGTCACTGAAAACCTCGATCACTGAAAACCTCTGTATCACTGAAAACCTCTGTCACTGAAAACCTCTGTCACTGAAAACCTCTGTGTCACTGAAAACTTCTGTGTCACTGAAAACCTCTGTGTCGCTGAAAACCTCTATCACTGAAAACCTCTGTGTCACTGAAAACCTCGATCACTGAAAACCTCTGTGTCACTGAAAACCTCTAACACTGAAAACCTCTGTGTCACTGAAAACCTCGATCACTGAAAACCTCTGTGTCACTGAAAACCTCTGTGTCACTGAAAACCTCTGTGTCGCTGAAAACCTCTATCACTGAAAACCTCTGTGTCACTGAAAACCTCGGTCACTGGAAACCTCTGTACCACTGAAAACCTCTGTCACTGAAAACCTCTGTGTCACTGAAAACGTCTATCACTGAAAACCTCTGTGTCACTGAAAACCTCGATCACTGAAAACCTCTATCACTGAAAACCTCTATCACTGAAAACCTCTGTGTCACTGAAAACCTCTGTGTCACTGAAAACCTCTGTGTCACTGAAAACCTCTGTGTCACTGAAAACCTCGATCACTGAAAACCTCTGTGTCACTGAAAAGCTCTGTGTCACTGAAAACCTCTGTATCACTGAAAACCTCGATCACTGAAAACCTCTGTGTCACTGAAAACCTCTGTATCACTGAAAACCTCTATCACTGAAAACCTCTGTAGCACTGAAAACCTCGATCACTGAAAACCTCTGTATCACTGAAAACCTCTGTGTCACTGAAAACCTCGATCACTGAAAACCTCTGTGTCACTGTAAACCTCTGTGTCACTGAAAACCTCTATCACTGAAAACCTCTGTGTCACTGAAAACCTCTGTGTCACTGAAAACCTCTGTGTCACTGAAAACCTCTGTATCACTGAAAACCTCTGTAGCACTGAAAATCTCGATCACTGAAAACCTCTGTATCACTGAAAACCTCTGTGTCACTGAAAACCTCTGTATCACTGGAAACCTCTATCACTGAAAACCTCTGTGTCACTGAAAACCTCGATCACTGAAAACCTCTGTGTCACTGAAAACCTCTATCACTGAAAACCTCTGTGTCACTGAAAACCTCTGTAGCACTGAAAACCTCGATCACTGAAAACCTCTGTATCACTGAAAACCTCTGTGTCACTGAAAACCTCGATCACTGAAAACCTCTGTGTCACTGAAAACCTCTATCACTGAAAACCTCTGTCACTGAAAACCTCTGTCACTGAAAACCTCTGTCACTGAAAACCTCTGTGTCACTGAAAACCTCTATCACTGAAAACCTCTGTGTCACTGAAAACCTCTGTGTCACTGAAAACCTCTGTGTCACTGAAAACCTCTGTATCACTGAAAACCTCTGTATCACTGAAAACCTCTGTGTCACTGAAAACCTCTGTGTCACTGAAAACCTCTATCACTGAAAACCTCTGTAGCACTGAAAACCTCTATCACTGAAAACCTCTATCACTGAAAACCTCGATCACTGAAAACCTCTGTGTCACTGAAAACCTCTGTAGCACTGAAAACCTCTGTAGCACTGAAAACCTCTGTGTCACTGAAAACCTCTATCACTGAAAACCTCTATCACTGAAAACCTCTATCACTGAAAACCTCTGTGTCACTGAAAACCTCTATCACTGAAAACCTCTATCACTGAAAACCTCTATCACTGAAAACCTCTATCACTGAAAACCTCTGTATCACTGAAAACCTCTGTCACTGAAAACCTCTGTGTCACTGAAAACCTCTGTATCACTGGAAACCTCTGTGTCACTGAAAACCTCTATCACTGAAAACCTCTGTGTCACTGAAAACCTCTGTGTCACAGAAAACCTCTGTGTCACTGAAAACCTCTGTGTCACTGAAAACCTCTGTCACTGAAAACCTCTGTAGCACTGAAAACCTCTATCACTGAAAACCTCTGTGTCACAGAAAACCTCTGTCACTGAAAACCTCTGTGTCACTGAAAACCTCTGTGTCACTGAAAACCTCTGTCACTGAAAACCTCTGTGTCACTGAAAACCTCTGTGTCACTGAAAACCTCTGTGTCACTGAAAACCTCTGTATCACTGAAAACCTCTATCACTGAAAACCTCGATCACTGAAAACCTCTGTGTCACTGAAAGCCTCTGTGTCACTGAAAACCTCTGTACCACTGAAAACCTCTGTGTCACTGAAAACCTCTGTATCACTGAAAACCTCTATCACTGAAAACCTCGATCACTGAAAACCTCGATCACTGAAAACCTCTGTGTCACTGAAAACCTCTGTATCACTGACAACCTCTGTGTCACTGAAAACCTCTGTGTCACTGAAAACCTCTGTGTCACTGAAAACCTCTGAACCACTGAAAACCTCTGTGTCACTGAAAACCTCTGTGTCACTGAAAACGTCTGTATCACTGGAAACCTCTATCACTGAAAACCTCTGCGTCACTGAAAACCTCGATCACTGAAAACCTCTGTGTCACTGAAAACCTCTATCACTGAAAACCTCTGTGTCACTGAAAACCTCTGTAGCACTGAAAACCTCGATCACTGAAAACCTCTGTATCACTGAAAACCTCTGTGTCACTGAAAACCTCGATCACTGAAAACCTCTATCACTGAAAACCTCTGTCACTGAAAACCTCTGTCACTGAAAACCTCTGTGTCACTGAAAACCTCTATCACTGAAAACCTCTGTGTCACTGAAAACCTCTGTGTCACTGAAAACCTCTGTATCACTGAAAACCTCTGTGTCACTGAAAACCTCTGTGTCACTGAAAACCTCTATCACTGAAAACCTCTGTAGCACTGAAAACCTCTATCACTGAAAACCTCTATCACTGAAAACCTCGATCACTGAAAACCTCTGTGTCACTGAAAACCTCTGTAGCACTGAAAACCTCTGTAGCACTGAAAACCTCTGTGTCACTGAAAACCTCTATCACTGAAAACATCTGTCACTGAAAACCTCTGTGTCACTGAAAACCTCTATCACTGAAAACCTCTATCACTGAAAACCTCTATCACTGAAAACCTCTGTGTCACTGAAAACCTCTATCACTGAAAACCTCTATCACTGAAAACCTCTATCACTGAAAACCTCTGTCACTGAAAACCTCTGTATCACTGAAAACCTCTGTCACTGAAAACCTCTGTGTCACTGAAAACCTCTGTATCACTGGAAACCTCTGTGTCACTGAAAACCTCTATCACTGAAAACCTCTGTGTCACTGAAAACCTCTGTGTCACAGAAAACCTCTGTGTCACTGAAAACCTCTGTGTCACTGAAAACCTCTGTCACTGAAAACCTCTGTAGCACTGAAAACCTCTATCACTGAAAACCTCTGTGTCACAGAAAACCTCTGTCACTGAAAACCTCTGTGTCACTGAAAACCTCTGTGTCACTGAAAACCTCTGTCACTGAAAACCTCTGTGTCACTGAAAACCTCTGTGTCACTGAAAACCTCTGTGTCACTGAAAACCTCTGTATCACTGAAAACCTCTATTACTGAAAACCTCGATCACTGAAAGCCTCTGTGTCACTGAAAGCCTCTGTACCACTGAAAACCTCTGTGTCACTGAAAACCTCTGTGTCACTGAAAACCTCTGTATCACTGAAAACCTCTATCACTGAAAACCTCGATCACTGAAAACCTCGATCACTGAAAACCTCTGTGTCACTGAAAACCTCTGTATCACTGACAACCTCTGTGTCACTGAAAACCTCTGTGTCACTGAAAACCTCTGTACCACTGAAAACCTCTGTGTCACTGAAAACCTCTGTATCACTGAAAACCTCTATCACTGAAAACCTCGATCACTGAAAACCTCGATCACTGAAAACCTCTGTGTCACTGAAAACCTCTGTATCACTGACAACCTCTGTGTCACTGAAAACCTCTGTGTCACTGAAAACCTCTGTGTCACTGAAAACCTCTGAACCACTGAAAACCTCTGTGTCACTGAAAACCTCTGTGTCACTGAAAACCTCTGTCACTGAAAACCTCTGTGTCACTGAAAACCTCTGTGTCACTGAAAACCTCTGTCACTGAAAACCTCTGTATCACTGGAAACCTCTGTGTCACTGAAAACCTCTTATCACTGAAAACCTGTGTCACTGAAAACCTCTGTCACAGAAAACCTCTGTCACTGGAAACCTCTATCACTGAAAACCTCTGTGTCACTGAAAACCTCTGTGTCACTGAAAACCTCTATCACTGAAAACCTCTGTGTCACTGAAAACCTCTGTATCACTGAAAACCTCTGTGTCGCTGAATACCTCTATCACTGAAAACCTCTGTCACTGAAAACCTCTGTATCGCTGAAAACCTCTATCAATGAAAACCTCTATCAATGAAAACCTCTATCACTGAAAACCTCTGTGTCACTGAAAACCTCTGTGTCACTGAAAACCTCTATCACTGAAAACCTCTGTATCACTGAAAACCTCTGTGTCACTGAAAACCTCTGTGTCACTGAAAACCTCTATCACTGAAAACCTCTGTATCACTGAAAACCTCTGTGTCACTGAAAACCTCTGTGTCACTGAAAACCTCTGTCACTGAAAACCTCTGTGTCACTGAAAACCTCTGTCACTGAAAACCTCTGTATCACTGGAAACCTCTGTGTCACTGAAAACCTCTTATCACAGAAAACCTGTGTCACTGAAAACCTCTGTCACAGAAAACCTCTGTCACTGGAAACCTGTGTCACTGAAAACCTCTGTCACAGAAAACCTCTGTCACTGGAAACCTCTATCACTGAAAACCTCTGTGTCACTGAAAACCTCTGTGTCACTGAAAACCTCTATCACTGAAAACCTCTGTGTCACTGAAAACCTCTGTATCACTGAAAACCTCTGTGTCGCTGAATACCTCTATCACTGAAAACCTCTGTCACTGAAAACCTCTGTATCGCTGAAAACCTCTATCAATGAAAACCTCTATCAATGAAAACCTCTATCACTGAAAACCTCTGTGTCACTGAAAACCTCTGTGTCACTGAAAACCTCTATCACTGAAAACCTCTGTATCACTGAAAACCTCTGTGTCACTGAAAACCTCTGTGTCACTGAAAACCTCTATCACTGAAAACCTCTGTATCACTGAAAACCTCTGTGTCACTGAAAACCTCTGTGTCACTGAAAACCTCTGTCACTGAAAACCTCTGTGTCACTGAAAACCTCTGTCACTGAAAACCTCTGTATCACTGGAAACCTCTGTGTCACTGAAAACCTCTTATCACTGAAAACCTGTGTCACTGAAAACCTCTGTCACAGAAAACCTCTGTCACTGGAAACCTCTATCACTGAAAACCTCTGTGTCACTGAAAACCTCTGTGTCACTGAAAACCTCTATCACTGAAAACCTCTGTGTCACTGAAAACCTCTGTATCACTGAAAACCTCTGTGTCGCTGAATACCTCTATCACTGAAAACCTCTGTCACTGAAAACCTCTGTATCGCTGAAAACCTCTATCACTGAAAACCTCTATCACTGAAAACCTCTGTGTCACTGAAAACCTCTATCACTGAAAACCTCTGTATCACTGAAAACCTCTGTGTCACTGAAAACCTCTGTGTCACTGAAAACCTCTATCACTGAAAACCTCTGTATCACTGAAAACCTCTGTGTCACTGAAAACTTCTGTCACTGAAAACCTCTGTCACTGGAAACCTCTGCAGTTCTTTTCGCTGTATCATTCACAATCAAATAAGCATACATTTGGAAACTGTTCCTTCCAAGTTGCTGAAATCTGTAAGTGCTGGAGGGCGAGGAAGACAAATGTTCTTCACATTCCCAACTGAATTTCCAATCGGATGATTAATCGGGGAAATTTCCTAACACTCAGACATAATCAGCAATGTCCCAGAACGAAAGGCTCCATATGCAATAGCTGCTGATAAACATTACCCTCCGAACCCCGGGAGGCCTCTGTTGTAATGGAGGAAACACAGCAGGAAATTCATGCACGGCAATCCCCCCCATCAACAGAAACAAGATTGTGATCAGATTGTCTGCAGGATAGAAATGTTGATCAGGACACCGAGGAGAGCTTCCCTGCTCTTCTTGGAAATCACGGGCATGGGGTCCTTCATGTCCACCTGAGAGGGCCTACAGGAGCAGTCCATATTGTCCACTTCAGGCTCCCATACACATATACCAGCAGAGGGAGTCTAGAAGGAGAATAAAGGAATTCATGTTTTATCAGGGATGTTCTGACTGGGGTTGCCAACTCTAGCTGGACATATACAGGGACACACCAGCGGACACTCTGTCACATAACATAGAACATAGAACATAGAAAATACAGCACAGAACAGGCCCTTCGGCCCACGATGTTGTGCCGAACCTTTGTCCTAGATTAATCAAAGATTATCATTGAATTTACAGTGCAGAAGGAGGCCATTCGGCCCTTTGAGTCTGCACCGGCTCTTGGATAGAGCACCCTACCCAAACTCAACACCAAGGGCAATTTGGACATTAAGGGCAATTTATCATTGGCCAATTCACCTAACCCACACATCTTTGGACTGTGGGAGGAAACCGGAGCACCCGGAGGAAACCCACGCAGATACGGGGAGGACGTGCAGACTCCGCACAGACAGTGACCCAAGCCGGAATCGAACCTGGGACCCTGGAGCTGTGAAGCAATTGTGCTATCCACAATGCTACCGTGCTGCCCTTGAGAACAAATAAATCTACACTATATCATTTTACCGTAATCCATGTACCTATCCAATAGCTGCTTGAAGGTCCCTAATGTTTCCGACTCAACTACTTCCACAGGCAGTGCATTCCATGCCCCCACTACTCTCTGGGTAAAGAACCTACCTCTGATATCCCTCCTATATCTTCCACCTTTCACCTTAAATTTATGTCCCCTTGTAATGGTTTGTTCCACCCGGGGAAAAAGTCTCTGACTGTCTACTCTATCTATTCCCCTGATCATCTTATAAACCTCTATCAAGTCGCCCCTCATCCTTCTCCGTTCTAATGAGAAAAGGCCTAGCACCCTCAACCTTTCCTCGTAAGACCTACTCTCCATTCCAGGCAACATCCTGGTAAATCTTCTTTGCACCTTTTCCAAAGCTTGTAACCCAGTGACATGACACAAGTGGGTTTCTAGGATTATGAGTGAACTATGTTTGAATCGAGCTACAAAAAGAAAAATCCTCCCCGATCTTCCCCTTCAGCTACAACAAAATTTCAATCTTAGCTCAACCACCTATCGTCTGTCACAGCCGCATTCAGCTGCCAATTTCATTCTTTACCTCAACTTCTGGAGTTTCACTTGGCAAGTCACGTCACCCATGCCTACACTCCCCACCACCTCCGCCACCCAGTTCCCCACTCTCCTCCACACAGGCATAGAGAGACTACATTTCCCAATCTCCGGGGCTCTCCTTCCTGGTTTGGGGAAGAAAGGGGCGATGACTCTTGCGCAGGAAACCTGGCGTAACTCACTCAACGACGTCACTGACACGCTAACCAACGGCCTCACCGCACTCGACTGGGGATCAACAAGGCCAGTAAACCTCGTTACGTCTCACAGGATCGTGTCCTGCCCTCAATGGATGGGATCCAGATTTGCATATTTAAGTGTGCAGTTAAGCTCACTTAAATGTATTCACGCCAAAGTTACCCAAGGGCTGGGACCAAACGGCCGTGCCTCGGAGCCCCTGAAAACATGGACCAGGCGTACAGGCACTTGTGGGTGGGGGTTGGTGGAGGGGAGCCTCCCTGGCAATCAGAGGGCCCTGGGTTGTTGGAAATGCAGGGTGCCCAGGTGGCACTGTCAGGTTGTCAGGGGCACCGCCAGGGTGGCTGACTGGCTGGCGGTGCCAATGTGCCCAGGTGGAATCTTGCCATGCGGGGATCAGGCTCGGGGGTGCCCTGGCCTTATGAGGTGGGGTGCAGGGGCATCAGGGACCCCCTAATTGGGCCTTGAAGCAGTCCGGATGCCACAATGGGGGATCCAGAGATCAGGCGCGGGATTCTGCGCAAATCGACGGGGTAGGAAAAAACGGCGGGAACCCTGGCAGGAACCACTCCAGCGTCGAGGGCTAGGATGGCCCCGGAGTGGATTTGCGCCACGCCGGCTGGTGGGAAGGGGCTTGGCGCCACGCCAACCGGCGTCGAAGGGCCTCCTCCAACTCGGCCAGCGCGAGTTGGCGCAGTAATTTCCCTACCACTGACGTAAGGCTCACCGGCCTGTAGTTCCCTGGATTATCCTTGCTACCCTTCTTAAACAGAGGAACAACATTGTCTATTCTCCAGTCCTCCGGGACATCACCTGAAGACAGTGAGGATCCAAAGATTTCTGTCAAGGCCTCAGCAATTTCCTCTCCAGCCTCCATCAGTATTCTGGGGGAGATCCCATCAGGCCCTGGGGACTTATCTACCTTAATATTTTTCAAGACGCCCAACACCTCGTCTTTTTGGATCTCAATGTGACCCAGGCTATCTACGGCATTCCTTGCTGAGGACCAAAAATGAAGCAGAACCGCGAGTAATAGCTGGGGTGGTTCTTAGCACTGAAAACGCTGGGAAACATCCCGCTCAATGCACTCAAAACTGTTTCATTTCCATTAAATCGCGGCCACAGTTTGGAAAACTCCCAGAAGTCATCCTTTGGCCACCGGGTGCTTGGTGCCGATACCAGGAGACTCTTGTACATCACGGGAGGGTTGGCAACCCTAGTTCGGAGTCGGATTGCTCTGTGCTGAATCCTCCTGTTTCTCCCCCAAGAACCTCAGAGGTGTTCAGTTGAAATTTGCATTCCGCAGACGCAGCCGTGCTGTGTTTGAGGGTCTGGCGTCTGGACTATGATTCCACTGGAACACTGGACCCCCAACCTTCCGACGAAGGCGCTCCCACTGGACCCAATTTGGTCCTTCGGGGAGAGATGGGCATCCTCTCAATAGTATAGGGAACAGTAACACAGTGGTCTTGATATGTGACTGGGTAATCTGGGGTTCTGCACAAATGGGATCATTTACATTTGATGACCTGGGGGCACAGATTTCAGGTAAGGGGCAGGAGGCTTAGAGGGGGTTTGAGGAAAACCATTTTCACTCAGAGGTTGGTGGGAATCTGGAACTCGCTGCCTGAAAAGCTGGTGGGGAGGGGGAAGCCTCACAACATTTAAGGATTATTTAGATGATTTGATTTGATTTGATTTGTTATTGCCACATGTATTAGTATACAGTGAAAAGTGATGTTTCTTGTATGCTGTACAAACAATGCACACCGTACATAGGGAAGGAAGGAGAGACTGCAGAATATAATGTTACAGTTATAGCAAGGTGTAGAGAAAAGATCAACTTAATACGAGGTAGGTCCATTCAAAAGTCTGATGGCAGCAGGGAAGAAGCTGTTCTTGAGTCGGTTGGTACGTGACCTCAAACTTTGGTATCTTTTTCCTGACGGAAGAAGGGGGAAGAGAGCATGTCCGGGGTGCATACTCTCTTATGCTGGCTGCCTTTCCGAGGCAGTGGGAATTGTAGACAGAGTCGATGGATGGGAGGCTGGGATGGATGGGATGGGAGATGAGCGTCGAATAGAAGGCAACGGGCCAAGCGCTGGAAAATGGGATGAGGATAGATAGGTGCTTGATGGCCGGCACAGACACGGTGGGCCGAAGAGCCTCGTTCTGGGCTGTAAAACTCAATCCCTCTATCAACCCGAGAGGGAAGGTGGGGACTTGGTTCTAACGTTTTGTTCCAAAGTGGGTGCAGCATTCCCTCCGGAATGGAAATAGGGCATGGTCTAACACACTCCATTCTTTGGCGTGCGTCTCAAACCCACCAACTTCCTGACTCTGAAGTGAAGTCGCAAGGACCCTTGTTGTTTTCATTTCCCAACACCAAGGACTCAAAGCCACATGAGGGACGGGATTGACACATACCTTCGCCCAGTGAACCATTCTGGATGGGGCAGTGATGGTGGAACATTTTAACGGGCGGGTTTGAATCCTGTGATGAGATGAATTGGCCATTGAATTGGCCTCGGAAATGGCCACTAACTATGGGAAGATTAGGCTGACAGAGTATCAGAAAAGTGGTGAAATTAATGAAGGCCTGTGATGAATGGTTACTGCACGTTTAATGTAATGATCCCTTCAAGAGCGGGTTTGGAACCCTGGGGGACTCCGCCTCCGGCTCCACCCCCCAGGGAGCTATATATCAGGTAATGTCCAGTGGGCAGTGTGCAGTGAGCACACTTCTCGGTAGCTGACTGGTTCTCTGCTAATTAAAGCCTTTGTATTACCGATCATCTCTCTCGAGTTGTAATTGAGGGTATCTCAATTTAATTTTTCTCCCGAACCCTCACCACCCCGGAAATTCGGCACTCTGCAGTCGAGAAGGAAGCACAAGCCATTGTGGATGCCGTACGGCACTGGAGGCACTACGTAGCCGGTAGGAGGTTCCCCCTCGTCACTGACCAACGGTCGTTAGCCTTCATGTTTGATAACGCACAACGGGGCAAAATAAAAAATGATAAAATTTTGAGGTGGAGGATCGAACTCTCCACCTACGCGTACGATATTACATATCTCCGGGGAAGCTCAACGAGTCTCCAGATGCACTGTCCCGCGGCATGTGCGCCAACGCACAGAAAGACCGTCTGCGGGCCATCCACGATGACCTCTGTCACCCGGCTTGTTCATTTCATCAAGTCCCTCAATCTACCTTACTCCACCGAGGAGGTCAAGGCCATGACCAAGGCTTGCCAGATCTGTGCGGAGTGCAAACTGTACTTCTACCGACCAGACAAGGCTCGCCTGGTGAAAGCCTCTGGGCCCTTTGAGCGACTAACCGTGGACTTCAAAGGACCCCTCCCGTCCACCAACCGCAACATCTACTTCCTCACTGTCATCGACGAATTCTCCCGCTTCCCATTCGCTGTCCCCTGCCCCGATATGACCTCGGCCTCCCTGCGAAACCTGGCACCCGCTGGCTCTCCCACCAACGCCCCGCCTCTACCGACGCTCCCCTCCCCGTACCGGCTGCCGACACCGACAACCCCCCCCCACCCCCCACGCTGGCGCCGGCACCAATCACCCTAGTTACCCCGGATACCTCCCCTGCTCCATCACGGGCAAAGGCTCAGACCACCGTGCTCCCGGATATACCCCCACTGAAGACGACCGTGTCCGCTGCACCACTGCCGGAGCTGAGAAGGTCAACAAGGACAATCAGACCACCCAAAAGACTGGACATGTAATTCCACTTCACCCCCGACGGACTCAGCGTTTTCTTTTAAAACAGGGGGTGAATGTGATGACTGGTTACTGCACCTTTAATGTAATGATCCCTTTAAGACCGGGTGTGGAACCCTTGGGGACTCCGCCTCTGGCTCCACCCCCCAGAGAGCTATATATCAGGTAATGTCCAGTGGACAGTGTGCAGTGAGCACACTTCTCGGTAGCTGACTGGTTCTCTGCTAATTAAAGCCTTTGTATTACCAATCATCTCTCTCGAGTTGTAATTGAGGGTATCTCAAGGCCATTTACCAGATAAGCGCGCACCCTTTGGGGAAAATAAAACAAGTGATGTAAGATCTCTCCACTTTATTGGCCTGTCAGCTTGGTAAAGCAGCAATTAAGTAGATTGGGAGCGCTTGTATAGAGACATTTTAAGGCTGGTGATTAATACAAACTGCTGCACATTTTTCCAGCCTCTCAAACTTAGTGATTGTGAGACCTTTCAAACCACAATTAACATAAGTGTCCTTGAATGAGCAAACAACAATCCATTCTCATGCTCACAAGGTAAGTGTGGAACATTGGAACAAGAGGGGACTTTTCAGCCCCTTGAGCCTGTTCCAACACACAGCTTGACCAAAGCTGATTTGTTCCTTAACTCCATACGCCCGTCTAGATTTACAAACCTCAATATCACCACCCCACAAAAAACAAGCCACCTTATTTTCAAAACGCTCCTTATCCTTCACATGAGCTCCCTCCTATTCTGCTAACTTACCCCCAACTCTCCCCGTTAAATACAATCTGCTTCATCCACTCCTTGAATTAGTGAGTATCAAGGTTGTTGCTTCCCGTCCCGCACCTAGTGGTGGATTAAGGCATTGCTAGTAATTCCCGGTCTAAGTCACTAGTTTGTCGCCAGAGGCTTATAGTTTGAGGGTAGCCGCTCCACATCGAGCGGGATTGACCTGGAGTCTCCCCCGCTCTTACCATCTGCCATCGGCGTGTTTGAAGGATTTTTCAGGTCGATACTCA
Source organism: Scyliorhinus torazame (assembly GCF_047496885.1). Taxonomy (NCBI): domain Eukaryota; kingdom Metazoa; phylum Chordata; class Chondrichthyes; order Carcharhiniformes; family Scyliorhinidae; genus Scyliorhinus; species Scyliorhinus torazame. Next base: position 12,215,703 of record NC_092714.1, read on the forward strand.
ACCTGTTGGTCACGTTGTGAACACACTTTCCTTGGTCATCAAGTCCTGGGATGGGTCTCGAACCCCAAATGTCTGGCTCAGAGGCTGGGACGCTACCCACTGCGCAACAAGACCCCCTGAGTATCAGAGTGCATAGTCTTAAATTGTACTTAGTGCAAGATATAGGCCATTCAGCCCTACAGATCTATGCTAGAACACACAAGCCTTATCATAGATCATAGAATTTACAGTGCAGAAGGAGGCCATTCAGCCCATCGAGTCAGCACCGGCCCTTGGAAAGAGCACCCTACCCAAGCCCACACCTCCACCCTATCCCAGTAACCAAGTAACCCCACTTAACCTTTTTTGGACACGAAGGGGAATTTAGCATGGCCAATCCACCAAACCTGCACATCTTTGGACTGTGGGAGGAAACCGGAGCACCCGGAGGAAACCCACGCACACACGGGTAGAACGTGCAGACTCTGCACAGACAGTGACCCAAGCCGGGAATCGAACCTGGGACACTGGAGCTGTGAAGCAACTGTGCTAACCACTGTGCTACCGTGCCGCCCTTACTATTCGTCATCTCACCGTTTTCAAATGTGTTCATGGTTGTGGGCTTCACTGGCTGTTCTTTGTTTATATGATATACTAGGTATCATTACTGGCAATGTCAGCTTCTATTACCCACTCCTAATTGCCCTTGCGAAGGTGGTGGTGAGCAGCCTTCTTGAACCGCTGCAGTCCTTGTGGTGTAGGTACACCCACGGTGCTGTTTGCGAGGAAGTTCCAGGACTTTGGCCCAGTGACAGTGAAGGAGCGGCCGATATATTCCCAAGTCAGGGTGGTGAGTGACTTGGAGAGGACCTTCTAGGTGGTGGGGTTCCCAGGCATCTGCTGACCTTGTCCTTCCAAATGGTAATGGTCATGGGTTTAGCTGCCGAAGGAGCCTTGGTGAGTTCCTGCAGAGCATCTTGTAGATGGTACACACGGCTGCCACTGTTTGTCAGTGGTGGAGGGAGTGTTGTTTGTGGAAATGGTGCCAATCAAGCAGACTGCTTTGTCCTGGATGATGTTGAGCTTCTCCCAGGCGCTGGAGCTGCACTCATCCAGACAAGTGGAAAATATTCCATTACGCTCCTGACTTGCGCCTTGGAGATTGTGGACAGGCTTTGGGGAGTCAGTCGGTGAGTTACTTGTGCAAGATTCCTGGCCTCTGACCTCCTCTTATAGCCACAATATTTATGTGACTGGGCCACCCTCAGGTGCGATGGTAACCCCCGGGATGTTAATTGTGGGGGGATTTAGCAATGGTAATGCCATTGAATGTCACGAGGCGATAGTTAGATCCTCTCTTCTAGGAGATGGTCATTGCCTGGCACTTGTGTGGCGCGAATGAAACTTGCTATTTGTCAGCCCAAGCCTGGATATTGTCCAGGTCTTTCTGCATTTGGACACGGACTGCTTCAGTATCTGAGGAGTTACGAATGGTGCTGAACATTGTGCAGTCATTGCAATCAACCCCATGTCTGACCTTCTGATGGAAGGCAGGTCATTGATGAAGAAGCTGAAGATATTTGGTCCTAGGACACTACCCTGAGGAACTCCTGGAATTGAGATTGACCTCCAACAATCTCAGCTATCTTCCTCTGTGCCAGCTTTGACTCCAACCAGGGGAGTGTGGTTCCCCAATCAGTTCATCCTTCTGTTTCTTTCTTGCCCACGTGTTCATCTAGTTTTCCCATAAATGCATTTATACCTTTTGTAGGGTGGCACATTGGCAGAGTGGTTAGCACGGCTACCTCACAGTGTCTGGGACCAGGGTTCGATTCTGACCTTGGGTCACTGTCTGTATGGAGTTTGCATGTTCTCCCTGTGTCTGTGTAGGTTTCCTCCGGGTGCTCTGGTTTCCTCCCACAGTCCAAAGATGTGCAGGTTAGGTGGACTGACCATGCTAAATTGCCCCTTCATGCCCAAAGGTTGGGTGGAGTTACGGGAATAGGGCGGCAGAGTGGCCCTTGGCAGGGTGCTCTTTCGGAGGGTCGATGCAGATTCGATGGGCTGAATGGCCTCCTACTGCACTGTGGGCATTCTATGATTTATCTCAAGCTCTCGTGGTAGTGTGTTCCGCGTTCTCACCACTCATAGGAACATAGGAAACAGGAGCACAATGAGGCCATTCGTCCCTTCGAGGCTGCTCCGATGTTGAATTAGACCATGGCTGAACCTCTGCCTCAACGCCATTTTCCCACACTATCCCCATATCCCAGGCTCGGGGAAACACCCTTCCTAAATCACTCTCTGGGCAAAGGCTTTTCTCTCAAATTCCTTATCGGATTTATTAACGACTCTTTCATATCTATGGCCCTATTTCTGGTCTCTCCCACAGGTGGAAACATCTTCTCTACATCGACCCAATTGAATCCTTTCAGGGTACTAAAGACCACTGTCAGATTACCCCTCAGTCTTCACTTTTCTAGAGAAAGGAGCCACATCTTGTTCATTTTTTGATATTGCAGCGTTTATTTCAAATATCAGTGAGCCATCAGGATTATAGGTCTTTGCTGCAGTGGGGAGCGGAATCTCGTGTGTGAACTTTAAAATTCTCCCATCACAGATCAGATGAAGGGAAGAAATTAAGATGCTAGATTTAAAATTACTTATTTATGTGATGGACACAAACCTATCCACATCACGGGTAGGCAAGGAAAAATACGCATCTGACCTATATAAGAAATCCAATACGACGTACGAAAAGCCATCAGGGATGCAAGAAGACAATACCGCATCAAACTACAGTCCCAGGCCAACGACACTAACCCACGACGACTATGGCAGGGCCTACACAAGATCACAGGCTATAAAGCAAGGCCAGGCGGAATATCTGGGGCTGGAGCATCCCTACCCGATGATCTGAACAAGTTCTATGCCCACTTTGAGCAGTCAGTCAATGTATCAGTGCCACCCGCCCCAACAGCCCTGGACACACCCATACCCACTATTACAGCCTCAGAGGTAAGAGCTGCCTTCTTGAAAGTGAATCCGCGGAAAGCGACGGGCCCCGACGGAGTCCCTGGGCGAGCACTCAGAGACTGCGCAGACCAGCTGGCGAGTGTATTCGCAGATATCTTCATCACCTCACTCCTCCGCTCTGAGGTCCCCACCTCCTTCAAGAAGACCACCATAATACCAGCACCAAAGAAGAACAAGGTAGCCTGCCTCAATGACTACCGACCGGTGGCCCTAACGTCTGTTACCATGAAATGCTTCGAGCGGCTAGTCATGAGACGGATCATCGCCAGCCTCCCAGACGGTCTCGATCCACTGCAGTTTGCCTATCGCCGCAACCGGTCCACAGTAGATGCTATCTCCCTGGCCCTACAATCAACACTCGAACACCTCGGCAACAAGGACACCTATGTCAGACTGCTGTTCATCGACTACAGCTCCGCCTTCAACACCATTATCCCAACAAGACTAATAACCAAACTCTGTAATCTTGGACTTGACCCCTCGCTGTGCAGCTGGATCCTTGACTTCCTCACCCACAGACCGCAATCTGTCAGGATAGGCAACAGCATCTCCTCCACAATAGTCCTCAATACCAGGACCCCGCAAGGAAGTGTGCTCAGTCCTCTACTGTACTCCCTATACAGACATGACTGTGTGGCAACTCAATCTATAAGTTTGCGGATGATACGACTGTGGTGGACCGTATCTCAAACAACGACGAATCAGACTGCAGGAGGGAGATAAATCACTTGGTTGCTTGTGTACCGAAACCAACCTCTCTCTAACTGTAGGAAAGACTAAGGAACTGATCACCAACTTCAGGAAGCGCAGCACGACACACACTCCCATCTGCATCAATGGCTCCAAAGTGGAGATGGTCGATACTTTAAGTTCCTGGGGGTCACCTGTCCTGGTCCACTCACATTGATGCAACAGTAAAAAAAGCCCAACAACGTTTCTACTTCCTATGGAAGCTAAAGAAATTTGGCATGTCTGCATCGCCTCTCACAAACTTCTACAGATGTGCCATAGAGAGCATCCTATCCGGCTGCATCGCAGCTTGGCATGGCAACTGCTCGGTCCAAGATCGCAAGAAACTGCATAGTTTGGTGAACTCAGCCTAACGCATCACACAAGCTTGCCGCCCCCACATTGATTCTGTCTACACCTCCCGCTGCCTCAGGAAGGCACACAGCATTATCAGAGACCCCTCCCACCCAGGCATTGCCTTCTTCCAGAGCCTTCCATCAGGCAGAAGGTACAGAAGTCTGAAGACCCGCATATCCAGACAAAGGAACAACTTCTTCCCCACAGCTACTAGACTCCTCAACGACTCCCCTCGGACTGATCTGTTCCCTGTAAGAACACTATTCACGATGCCCTATGCTGCTCTTGCTCATGTATTTGCTTTGTTTGGCCCCTTGTTCCGCACTGTAACTAATCACTGTTTGTCGATGTACCATTTGTCAATGTTCCCTGTTGATTATTCTTTTTGTCTACTATGTACGTACTGTGTACGTTCCCTTGGCCGCAGGAAAATACTTTTCAGTGTACTTCGGTACATGTGACAATAAGTCAAATCAATCAAGCAATAAAAAACGGATGAATTATGTTGTTCATTTTACATTCTGGAATCTTCCAGACTGCTTCCACTCCATACTCTCCTGTCTCATGGAAACTGTGGTGTTTACTGGAAATTATATATTAACCCTGTTCTTGGAACAGTTTGAGACTGGCAAAATAAATAGTGGGTTGTAATTCTACAATAAACAGAGCAAGTGGCTGTCAAATTCAAATTCTATTTTTGACACGCAAACAGCTTTCGTTGTTTTTTCCCTGGTTGTTGATTTCTGGACCCTAGTCTGTGGCATCCTTCCACACAATAAAGATATTGTTAAATATTTCAGCTTCCCCCGAGTGTGCTCACAGCATTGAAAGTGTTATTTTAATAGAGGACCCCAGAGCAGTGTCAACGGGCATTTAGTGGCAAATCCATGAAAGAGGTCCAGATCCAGTCTTTCTCTGTTTCGCACACTCTGGAATATCCTCCCACAGCAGCATCATCTCCCAGAGCTCTGACTTCCACCACCACACTGACTGTGGCGTTACGTCGGCCAGCCATTCTCTCAGCGTCGCAGGGTCAGACCCTGGAACGTCCTCCTTGGGAACATCATCACTGCACACAGTGAAGGGATTTAAGGAGGAGAGTAATCATCGCTTGTGCCTCGATTTGAGGAGGACTTTTACTCGCGGTCGCGAGCTTCTGCCATGGGCAGGTCGATTCTCAACCCACAGCTATCTGGGCACATGAGGTAGGACCTCCCATGAGGTGGCAGAGTCCGGAGTGTAGGATTCGCTTCCCTTTCTTTCCTTCTCTGCCGTCGCTCCGTCTCATCACTGAGATGTTTGGATTCGAAGCGTGGTGCAGCCTGATGGACAAGTTGCTGCCATTTTGAATGATTGACAGCAAGTTGCTCCTGGTCAACCCTACCGTGTTTCAAGGAGAGCTTCAGAGTGTCTTTGAAACATTTTCTTTTCCCTCACCTGGAGCACTGGCCATTGGAGTGTTGAGAAAACATGGCCTCGCGGGGAGATGCTTTTTGGCCGCCCAGACAGAGTGGCCAGACCATCGTGGTTGATTTTGTAGGTGTTTTGCCCGAATGCTTGTGGAGCTGGTTTCAAGAAAGACACTGGTGTTGTTCAATGCTCCTCCCAATGAATCCGGAGGGTCTCACAACCATTTTCTAAAGGGCAGTCATAGAGGCTGGGCAAGAGGCCGCAGGAGGCTATGGAGGCCAAATCACTGAGTGTCTTTAAGGCAGAGCTGGATAGGTTCTTGATTAATAGAGAGATCAGGGGTTATGTGGAGAACGCAGGAGAATGGGGATGAGAAACATATCTGCCATGATCGAATGGCAGAGCAGACTCGATGGGCCGCGTGGCTTAATTCCCATGTCTTATGATCTTGAATGCCTCAGTTTCCATATGGTGGGCATGAATATTAAACCAAGTAAAGCATCATTGCCTTGTAATTGGCCATGGGTGAGCAGGGAATGGTGACGTCGTGATTATATTACAGAACTGACCAGTCCAGCGGTCTGTGTTAATTGTATCAATTGAGATTGCATGGTGGGCACTGATTGGATGATTGCTTCAATATGTATAAATGGACACTAACTGACACAGGAACAGACTGGGGTCAGGAGATATATACCTGTAATGATCCAAGAGGTCGGAATTCAAATGCCTGAATCGAAAGCTGGGAAATTTAAATTGAGGGAATAAATAAATAAATAAATTCTCGTATTCTAAAGACAGCAGCAGCATCAATGGTGACCATTGTTGTAACAGTCCATCAGGTTCACCAATATCCTTTAGGATAGGAAATCTGCTGCCCCGACCTGGTCTGGCCTATCCATGTCTCCAGATACACAGCAACGGGGTTCTGATTTTTGACTGCCCTGTGAAATGGCCCAGCCAGCCACCCAGTTAGGGGCATTGAATGTGAGCTTTACCAGCAATCCCCTGATCCTATATCTGATTTTACAATAAAGATTCGTGGCCCGAATCTCGCACTTGTTGGGTAGTTGCGATCGGCAGCGCTCACGCTGACTCGTCTGCGATCTCACGCTGGCTGACCAATTAACTGGCAACAGTATGAAACAAGCGCTGAGAAAGGTTCAGCGCTGCCAGGTGTGGGGAGGGGGGCAGAGGGCGGGCGAGGGGGTTGGCGGGTGCTTCCAGCGAGCTCCTTGAAGGCAGACAGCTGCTGTGGATCTGCGGCACTGTACAAATGAAATGAGCTCCAAGAAATCCTGCAATCTGTCTCCAGACCTCATAGCACCCCAGCCCTCAAACCTCTGCTTTTATCGAACCCCGTGCTGTACCTGTCCTGGGAGTGTTTGATGGGGACAGTGTCGAGGGAGCTTTACTCTGTATCTAACCCCGTGCTGTACCTGTCCTGGGAGTGTTTGATGGGGACAGTGTAGAGGGAGCTTTACTCTGTATCTAACCCAGTGCTGTATCTGTCCTGGGAGTGTTTGATGGGGACAGTGTAGAGGGAGCTTTACTCTGTATCTAACCCTGTGCTGTATCTGTCCTGGGAGTGTTTGATGGGGACAGTGTAGAGGGAGCTTTACTCTGTATCAAACCCTGTGCTGTACCTGTCTGGGAGTGTTTGATGGGGACAGTGTAGAGGGAGCTTTACTCTGTATCTCACCCCGTGCTGTACCTGTCCTGGGAGTGTTTGATGGGGACAGTGTAGAGTGAGTTTTACTCTGTATCTAACCCCGTGCTGCACCTGTTCTGGGAGTGTTTGATGGGGACAATGTGGAGGGAGCTTTACTCTGTATCTAATCCCGTGCTGTACCTGTCCTGGGAGTGTTTGATGGGGACAGTGTAGAGGGAGCTTTACTCTGTATCTAACCCCGTGCTGTACCTGTCCTGGGAGTGTTTGATGGGGACAGAGTAGAGGGAGCTTTACTATGTATATAACACCGTGCTGTACCTGTCCCGGGAGTGTTTGATGGGGACAGTGTAGAGGGAGCTTTACTCTGTATCTATCCCCGTGCTGTACCTGTCCTGTGAGTGTTTGATGAGGACAGTGTAGAGGGAGCTTTACTCTGTATCTAACCCCGTGCTGTACCTGTCCTGGGAGTGTTTGATGGGGACAGTGTAGAGGGAGCTTTCCTCTGGATCTAACCCCGTGCTGTACCTGTCCTGGGAGTGTTTGATGGGGACAGTGTAGAGGGAGCTTTACTCTGTATCTAACCCCGTGCTGTACCTGTCCTGGGAGTGTTTGATGGGGACAGTGTAGAGGGAGCTTTACTCTGTATCTAACCCCGTGCTGTACCAGTGTTCTGCTTGATTGGCTGTTTGAAAAAGGAAAGTTTTCCATTCCCTAGCAATGACGCCCCTCCACTTGACGAGCATGAAACTGAAAAATAAAAATACATTATTTAACAATTCCGGTCTCACAGGAACGCGCTCGCTACCACCTGTGAGAAAGACTGATTTGGGATGCTAGCGACAATACAACCACCTCAGTGCACTGCCAGGAAATTCCTGGCACTTTGTGGATCAGCACCTCAGCTGTGCTACACGGGCACCATCCCAGCTGGCATTTTCCAGTGCAGTCACACCAAGATACTCATCACCATAGTGCAAAACCCAGAACTGCCGGTTTCCAAGGGGAACCTTAAAGAAAAATATACTTGAACAAGGGTTTTTAGTCTGAGGCAGAAAAAAAAAATCTGGGAATGTGAAAGGCCATGAACCTGAAAAGATAATTGGGTTTCCCTCTCCACAGTTGCTTCCTGACCTGCTGAGTATTTGCAGCATTTTGTGTTTTTACTCAGAATACACTGTAAGGTTGCAAGAGAGATTTTACCTATTGGTGGCCATCTCTTCAGCAGCAGAGGCCCTGAACTCTGCACTTCCCTCCCTTAAACCTCCTCGTTTCCCTACCTCGCTCTACAATTTCAAATGCTCCTTAAAACCTATCCCTGTGACCAAACATTTGCTCACCTGTCCTACTGTCTCTTTACCTCCCTCAGTGTCACATTCTGTCTGGTAGTGCTCCTGTGAAGTATATTGGAACTTTTAAGGTAAGTTCAAACAAAGTTTCATTTAACAACAAAAGCAAAGGCCACAACGCGACTTACAGTCCAAACGTCCCAAACAGGACGTCCGACCACGCCGGTCACAGTCCGGGCCAGTTTATTTAAGGCGGTTCTACGAGCCCCAGCTGATGGGCCACTGTCCGCCAGTGGGGGCGCTCCTATTCCATGGGTCCAACGGGGACAGAATGGGGTGGGGGTGGGCGAGGGTTCAGTGGGGGTGTCCCCCATGGGCCACCTGAGGGTTATTACAGAACCGTACATGCAGCTTGTTCTGCAACAGGAAATCTGAATTACCTGCAACCTCCTTTCGGTTTTTAAAATATTCATCCTCGGATTTCATTCGCAGGGCGAGTTTATTGTCCAACCCTAATTGCCTTTGAGAAGGTGGTGGTGAATTGCCTTCTTGAGCCGCTGCAGTTGATGTGGTGAAGTGCTCCCACAGCAGATGGGTGACCATAAGACCATCAGACATAGGAGCTGAATTAGGCCACTCGGCCCATCGAGTCTGCTCCGCCATTCAATCATTGTTGATATGTTTCTCATCCCCATTCTCCTGCCTTCTCTCCATAACCCCTGATCCTCTTATTAATCAAGATCCTATCTATCCCTGTCTTAAAGACACTCAGTGATTTGGGTTTACAGCAGACTTCCTTTCCTGAAGGATAGTGAACCAGGTGGATTGTTACAATAATCTGGCCACTGTTGCTGCTGGATAGGTTTGATACACATGCTGTGTCACTTCAACAGACAGATAAGAGTCAACCCCATTGGGGGTGGGATTGGTGTTACATCAGCCAGACGGGTAAAGAGAACTGGTTCCCTGGGCTGCAGGACAGCTGGGATCCCACAGGCTCATGGTCACTGTTCACTTCAGTGCATCTTTGGAGAAACTGAGTTCTCATTCTCAAAACGCCACGTTAGGATTTAAGCTCACATTTTCTGGACCATTGAACCAGATCGCTGGATTGCGAGGCCACTAGTGGAACAACTCTAACCACCACATGGCCTCCGTTTGTAGAAGTGACTTTGAGGACTTTTGATCCGTAGCAACCAGCAGACTCAGGCCCACGATTTCGGAGAAATCATCGAGGACACAATCCCATTGTCGAGTGTAGAAATGTCGGGGCAGTTTTCTCAGATTCACTTTTGGCCAGTTGAAGCATCGAGAGCCATTTTGTGATTCAGCTGTAACGTTGAAAAGAGAATTGGACAAATAGAATCATAGAGTGCTTTAGTGCAGAGGAGGCCTTTTGGCCTGTCATATGTGTGGCAGCTCTTTGAATACCTAGCCAATCAGTCCCACTCCCTAGTTTCTCCCCGTTAACTTTGTAAACGAGTCCTCTTCAAGTACATGTCCAATTGCTCTTTGAACGTTCTCGTGGAAGCTGGTTCCCTCACCCTTTTGGGTGATGCAGTCCAGACCTCTTCAGATGAAAGTCTAATTCCCTTTGGAATGCTTCCTTGAACCCGCCTCCCCCACATTCTCAGGCTGTGCTCTCTAGAATCTAACCCATCGCTGCACGGAAAAAAAATTCTCATCTTGCTTTTTTTGTGACAAACTACATTAAACCTGTGCCCTCTCGTTCTTGATCCTTTCACGAGACGGAACGGTTTCTCCCTGTCTACTCAGTCCAGACCTCTCATGATTTTGGACATCTCGATCAAATCTCCTCTCAACCTTTTCTTCTCCGAGGAAAACAGTCCTAACTTCTCCAACCTATCCACGTAACTCAAGTTCCTCATCCCTCCAGTCATGCTCATGAATCTCTTCTGCGCCTCCTCACATCCTTCCTATAGTGTGGCGCACATAACTGGACGCAATACTCCAGATGAGGCCGTACTAATGTGTTATACAAGTTCAACGTAACCTCCTTGTTCTTGTACTCTGTGCCCCTATTGATAAAGCCCAGAATACAATATACTGCTCTCTCCACCTGGCTTGCCACCTTCAAAGATTTACGCACATACACACCCAGATCGCTCTACTCCTGCACCCCATTTACAGTTGAATCCTTTATTTAATATTGTCTCTCACATTGGCTGAGTAGCCCTATCTGGCCCACAGCGGCAGCTCGCCTCTTTAACAACACTGTCCAAATCTCTGATCTTCACCACTCCTCCATGTTATCCTCAGAGTCGCAAATGCCACCCAGACTTGGAGCCGGCTGTTTGTCTATCATCGCCGAGTCCCAACCCTGGAACTCCCCCCCTACACCACACGGACTGCAGCGGTTCGGGAAGGAGGCTCCCCACCACCTTCTCCAGCGTGATTAGGGGATGGGCCTTACCATTGATGCCCGTGTCCCATGAGTGAATTTTAAAAAAGATACCGGCACAACAGTACAAAATGGCACAAGACGATGTGTAACTCGAGACACAACTTGGCCGGGCTTTTAAAAGCCCGCAGGTTATAAAACAAAGGGGCAAAAATGAGGTGAGAAATTGCATTGATTACAAGTCATGGAGAGGAAGGGGAGTAAGAAAGTCTTGTATTTATACAGTGTCGGTATTTTTCCCACCTCAAGCCAAAGCATTTTCCAGCCACTGGCGTATTTATTAAATGTCACTATTATAATGTTGGTGTAATAACTCTAACGAGAGCCATGGGGATAACCCAATTGATCTCCCCATGAGGCTCATGGTGTACAAGTTCCCCCATTGAGGGGCAGGGGCCTTACTGCTGGGGCTCGTTGAACCGGGCAGTTAACGCCGGCCAAGACCGGATCCGGCACTTCGGTTTGCCCCAGCTGGGCCTGTCGCGTCGCGTTGTGGCCTTGCTTGTCTTTGACAGAATAAACTCAAGTGTTTAAGCCTTCTTGGACGCCTGAGAATATTATAGTAGGAAGCTCAGCAGCCAATTTATGCATAGCACGCTCCCACAGACAACACTGTGAGAATGAGTAGATCACGGGTGGGATTCTCTGTTTACCGACTCCGAAATTGTGTTCAGCGATCGGGCGGAGAATCGGCCCCGACGCCGAAATTGGGGCCGGCGCTGGTTTGACGCCGGTCAGCCATGCTCCGCCTCGCCGCAATGGCGTCATAGTGAGGTGTGCCGCGCGCAGTTGCAATGCTGTTGGTACCTCATCGGCCAGCGTACCCACGATGGGCCAAGTTCCCGACGACACGGGACACGTGTGGTCACACAAATCGTGAACCCGGCGTGACGGCTGTGGACAGTGTCCAGCGCCACCACACTCAGCCAGGATCTGTGCCACTGGCCAGGGGGTGTTACCAAAATGAAACTCCTCCCACCCACATCTGGTCTGCCAAATATTCCACCCTCCACACCTTGACATCCACCTCTCACAGAAGGCCAGCATTGACGAGGACATCCAACGCCGCATCAGCTAACTTCACTCATCCTTCTACAAACCACAGCAGCGCGTGTTAGACAACACGCACCTCTGCAATCAAGAAAAGTCCTGGGGTACGGCGCAGTTACCGGCACTACACTCATGCACTGCAATGAGACCTGGATTGTGTCTCAGCGATGTATAAAAATGTTAGAGAAATTCCACCTGACCATTGAAAAAATAGATGGCCAAAATGGTCAGTGTACCAACGAGGGACAAAGAAAGTGTTTCACAGACACTCTCCTTGAAGCACGGCAGCATTGACATTAATGACTGGGAGGAGCTTGCCATCAATCGTTCAAAATGGCAGCAACTTGTCCATCAAGCTGCATCGCGTTTTGATTTACAACATCTTCATCATGAAGCAGAGAGGGAAAGAAAAAGAAGCAAACCTTGCACTCTGGAACCCAGTGCCCCCTGGGATGTCCTGCCCCTTGTATCCTAACGTCTGCCGGTCAGGAAATGTCCTGTCCAATCAATGAAGACTCATGGCAGGAAACAGAGACGCTGAGTAAACATCATCCTCGAATCAAGGGAACAAATAATGGCAATAATGACAAGAGGCAATTTTTTGTGTATCAGACCTGTGCTGGATGTTGCACTTGGGTAAGAGATTATACCACAGTATTACATAATGAACAAGAGCTGGAGGTCCTTCAAGTCTGCTCTTGATCTTCTACCTTAACTCCAGCTTCCTGCACTGAAACATACCCCTTCATTCCCTGCTTTCCAAATATACATTGCTGTCTGTCTTGAATGATTAAGAATGCCACAACTTCCCCGGGTAGAGAATTCCAAAGAGTCACAACTCTCTGAGTGAAGAAATTACTCTCCATCTCAGTCCTGTCTGGCTGACCCCTGATCCTGAGTTTGTGACCCCCCCTCCCCCACCCCGGGTACCAGCTAGGGGAAACAACATCTCAAAATCTACTCTGCCAAGTGCCGTACAAACTTTCAATGTTTCAGTGAAACCCCCTCTTATTCTTCTACACATTATAAGAACATAAGAACTAGGAGCAGGAGTAGGCCACCTGGCCCCTCGAGCCTGCTCCACCATTCAATGAGATCATGGCTGATCTTTTGTGGACTCAGCTCCACTTTCCGGCCCGAACACCATAACCCTTAATCCCTTTTATCTTCAAAAAACTATCTTTATCTTAAAAACATTTAATGAAGGAGCCTCAACTGCTTCACTGGGCAAGGAATTCCATAGATTCACAACCCTTTGGGTGAAGAGGTTCCTCCTAAGCTCAGTCCTAAATCTACTTCCCCTTATTTTGAGGCTATGCCCCCTAGTTCTGCTTTCATCCGCCAGTGGAAACAACCTGCCCGCATCTATCCCATCTATTCCCTTCATAATTTTATATGTTTCTATAAAGATCCCCCCGCATCCTTCTAAATTCCAACAAGTACAGTCCCAGTCTACTCAACCTCTCCTCGTAATCCAACCCCTTGAGCTCTGGGATTAACCTAGTGAATCTCCTCTGCACACCCTCCAGCACCAGTATGTCCTTTCTCAGGTAAGGAGACCAAAACTGAACACAATACTCCAGGTGTGGCCTCACTAACACCCTATACAATTGCAACATAACCTCCCTAGTCTTAAACTCCATCCCTCTAGCAATGAAGGACAAAACTCCATTTGCCTTCTTAATCACCTGTTGCACCTGTACACCAACTTTTTGCGACTGATGCACGAGCACACCCAGGTCTCTCTGCACAGCAGCATGTTTTAATATTTTATCATTTAAATAATAATTCCTTTTGCTGTTATTCCTACCAAAATGGATAACCTCACATTTGTCAACATTGTATTCCATCTGCCAGACTCTAGCCCATTCACTTAACCTATCCAAATCCCTCTGCAGACTTCCGGTATCCTCTGCACTTTTTGCTTTACCACCCATCTGGGTGGTAAAGCAAAGGGAGGGGCTGGTTTAGCACACTGGGCTAAATCGCTGGCTTTTAAAGCAGACCAAGGCATGCCAGCAGCATGGTTCAATTCCCGTACCACCCTCCCCGAACAGGCGCCGGAATGTGGCGACTAGGGGCTTTTCACAGTAACTTCATTTGAAGCCATTTTGTGACAATAAGTGATTTTCATTTCATTTCATTTTTCATCTTAGTATCGTCTGCAAACTTGGACACATTGCACTTGGTCCCCAACTCCAAATCATCTATGTAAATTGTGAACAATTGTGGGCCTAACACTGATCCCTGAGGGACACCACTAGCTACTGATTGCCAACCAGAGAAACACCTATTAATCTCCACTCTTTGCTTTCTATTAATTAACCAATCCTCTATCCATGCTACTACTTTACCCTTAATACCATGCATCTCTATCTTATGCAGCAACCTTTTGTGTGGCACCTTGCCAAAAGCTTTCTGGAAATCCAGATATACCACATCCATTGGCTCCCCATTATCTACCGCATTGGTAATGTCCTCAAAAAATTCCACTAAATTAGTTAGGCACGACCTGCCCTTTATGAACCCATGCTGCGTCTGCCCAATGGGAAAATTTCCATCCAGATGCCTCGCTATTTCTTCCTTGATGATAGATTCCAACATCTTCCCTACTACCGAAGTTAAGCTAACTGGCCTATAATTACCCGCATTCTGCCTCCCGCCTTTTTTAGACAGTGGTGTCACGTTTGCTAATTTCCAATCCGCCGGGACCACCCCAGAGTCGAGTGAATTTTGGTAAATTATCACTAGTGCATTTGCAATTTCCCTAGCCATCTCTTTTAGCACTCTGGGATGCATTCCATCAGGTCCAGGAGACTTGTCTACCTTTAGCCCCATTAGCTTGCCCATCGCTACCTCCTTAGTGATAACAATCATCTCAAGGAGGGAATATCAGGGAATATCAGCCTCCTGGTCGGACATCCCCTCTTCCGAGGGACCAATCTAATGACACTCCATTGCTCTTCCTCAAGGACAAGTATACCCTTCCTGAGGTAAAGAGGCACTCCTTATTCCTGCCCCCACTCTTCGTGCCTATCATTTTAGCCAGGGCAAACATTCTGCAATCTAGAGCCCCGAGCTCGCGTCTGAGAGAAAGAAACAGCAGAAAAATTCTGTGACTGAGCGTGGACGATTCCAGAAGGCGGAAAGTGCATCCAACACCTTTGTGTTTTACCCAAGATTCAACAGCAATTTCCTCGATATGCAATTCATGTATCTCTGCCATTGGTTATCCTGCTGTTGAGTTGGCAGATGAATTTCCAGTTTTGGCAGTGATCCTGCCTCTGCTGGGGCTCAGTACAGGTGCCAGGAATACAAAGTGAAACACAGCTCTGAGACTGTTCTTGTTGGGGAAAAGACTGTGCAGGGAGGCGGGGAGGCAGACAAGGTGGGAGCAGGGCAGGGGGGGATAATAATTGTAATGGGATACTTGTTTCTATCGTCATCAAGGGAATTAAGAAATAATTTGCATCTAATTGGATGGCTCTTTCAAAGAGCTGGCACAGATACAGTGGTCCACATAGCCTCCTCCTGATCTTTGCAATTCTATTATCTCTACACCTTCCCCATCCTCAGGGCTTCTGAAACTATTGCCAATGATTGAAATTGGAATGTATTTGGAATTCTTAGCAATGGAAGCCAGCCAAATTTAACTCGGCCTCCCACGAGATTCATGATTGTCATTTGTGGTTCTTCTGGCTAAAATAAAATGCCGCATTAGAGGACGGCACTGGTGAGGTACTAATGGGGATCACAGAGATGGTGGAGGCACGGAATCAATATTTTTCCTCTGTCTTCACTGTCGAAAATAACAAAAAGTTTCCAAAAACTACAGTTGACGCAGAGGATCTTGATGCAACAACCATCACGAGGGAGACGGTATTGAATAAACTAATGGGATTCAAGGCAGACACGTCTCCAGGACCTGATGGCCTGCACCCTAGGGTACTAAGGGAGGTGGCCATTATCCACCGTTGTTAGCATGGTTTGATGAAGGTTAAGTCATGCTTGACTGCTTGAGCTATCTCAGGATGTAACCAGCAAGGTGGATAATGGGGAACCTGTGGATGTGGTATATCTAGACTTCCAGAAGGCACTGGACCTTTGAAATGTAATTAACGGGGTGCGCAGGGTTCAGTCCTTGGACATCAACTGTTTCCAATCTGTATAAATGATCTGCAAGCAGGGACAGAGTGTAACATAGCAAAATTTGCTATGATGCTCAAATAGGTGGGAAAGCAGGCAGTGAAGAGGAGATGAAGAATTTATAGATAGGCTAGGAGATTGGTCCAAAATTTGGTAAATGGAGTTTAATGTGGATAAGTGTGAAGTTATCCATTTTGGCTGAAAAAATAGAAAGGCAGATTATTATCTAAATGGAAAGCAGATTAAAAATGTGTCTGGGCAGAGGGATCTGGGTGTCTTTATTACAGAATCGCAGAAAGTCTGTATGCAGGTATACATGTAATTAAAAAGGCAACTGGAATGTTAGCATTTATTGCAAAATAATTGGAGTATAGAAGTAGAAAAGTATTGTTGCAATTGTATCGGGTGTGGGTGAGACCACATCTGGAGTATTGTGCCCAGTTTTGGTCTCCTTATTTGAGGAAGGATGTGGTGGCATTGGAGGCAGTTCAAAGGAGGGTCACCAGATTGATTCCGGGGAGGAAAGGGTTGATGTATGAGGAGAGATTAAACAGTTTGGCTTATGCTCACTGGGGTTTAGAAGGATGAGAGGGGATCTGATCGAGGTATATAAAATACTAAAAGGGATTGATCATGTAAACATAGACCAAATGTTCCCCCTTGTAGGGCAGTCTTGAATGAGAGGTCATAGATATAAGTGGAGAGGCGGTAGATTTAAAACTGAGATGAGGAGGAACTACTTCTCATAGAGGGTGGTGAGTTTGTGGAACTCACTGCCCCATAATGCAGTGGAATCTGAGTCACTAAATAGTTTCAAGAAAGAGATAGATATATTTCTGATTTTTAAAAACGGGTTAAAGGGATATGGGGAACAGGTGGGAGGTGGATTTGAGACGAGGGAGGGATCAGCTATGATCTGATTGAATAGAGGGGCAGGCTCGAAGGGCTGAATTGCCTACTTTTGCTCCTAATTCCTATGTTGCTATGTTCTGTAGCCTTCACAAAGAAGTTGCGACCTGTCTTATAGGCTGTGGCTTCTTTGTTTCCATCACCCAGGGCGACCGGTCAGAGTGAGCACTGAACGCTTGTTCCAACTGAAAATGCCGACTGGTGTCCGATTGATGTCACATGACCCCTATGTCCAGAATAAAAGGGGCCTAATGTCTGAAGCAGGTGGGCGTTTCGTAGGCCCGGCATTTCGCCTGTTTCAGGTTGACGATGGTCACATGGCCAATGGGGCAGTGTGGGGACCGACAGCCTTTCTGCAGCTGTTAAATGTCCCTTTGGTATCAGGTGACTGGCAACGTAAAAAAACAAATGAGTCACGGGGAACAATTTTTTTTTTAAAAGACAGTTCGACAAATCGAGCGGCAACAGGACCATTGACCTTCATCAACAGTTCTGACATCAGGAACTCTGGCCTCTTTAATTTTCATCATCCCATCAATGGTGACCACACCTTCAGCCCCCTGTCTCATAAACTCTCCCTCTATAAACCTTTTCTCTCCTCCTTTGAGACGCTACTTAAAACCTATCTCTTTTGACCAAACCTTCAATGTATAATCATCTGGAAAGGAATATTTGAATTGAGATAGTCAACACGGTTTTGTGAAGGGTAGGTCGTGCCTCACAAACCTTATTGAGTTCTTTGAGAAGGTGACCAAACAGGTGGATGAGGGTAAAGCAGTTGATGTCGTGTATATGGATTTCAGTAAAGCGTTTGATAAGGTTCCCCACGGTAGGCTACTGCAGGAAATACAGAGGCATGGGATTCAGGGTGATTTAGCAGTTTGGATCAGAAATTGGCTAGCTGGAAGAAGACAAAGGGTGGTGGTTGATGGGAAATGTTCAGCCTGGAGTTCAGTTACTAGTGGTGTGCCACAAGGATCTGTTTTGGGGCCACTGCTGTTTGTCATTTTTATAAATGACCTGGAGGAGGGTGTAGAAGGATGGGTGAGTATATTTGCAGATGACACTAAAGTTGGTGGAGTTGTGGACAGTGGGGAAGGATGTTACAAGTTACAGAGGGGCATAGGTAAGCTGCAGCGCTGGGCTGAGAGGTGGCAAATGGAGTTTAATGCAGAAAAGTGTGAGGTGATTTATTTTGGAAGGAATAACAGGAAGACAGAGTACTGGGCTAATGGTAAGGTTCTTGGCGGTGTGGATGAGCAGAGAGATCTCAGTGTCCATGTACATAGATCCCTGAAAGTTGCCACCCAGGTTGAGGGGGTTGTTAAGAAGGCGTACGGTGTGTTAGCTTTTATTGGTAGAGGGATTGAGTTTCGGAGCCATGAGGTCATGTTGCAGCTGTACATAACTCTGGTGCGGCCGCATTTGGAGTATTGCGTGCAATTCCGGTCGCCGCATTATCGGAAGGATGTGGAAGCATTGGAAAGGGTGCAGAGGAGATTTACCAGAATGTTGCCTGGTATGGAGGGAAGATCTTATGAGGAAAGGCTGAGGGACTTGAGGCTGTTTTCGTTAGAGAGAAGAAGGTTAAGAGGTGACTTAATTGAGGCATACAAGATGATCAGAGGATTGGATAGGGTGGACAGTGAGAGCCTTTTTCCTCGGATGGTGATGTCTAGCACGAGGGGACATAGCTTTAAATTGAGGGGAGGTAAATATAGGACAGATGTCAGAGGTAGGTTCTTTACTCCGAGAGTAGTAAGGGCGTGGAATGCCCTGCCTGCAACAGTAGTGGACTCGCCAACACTAAGGGCATTCAAATGGTCATTGGATAGACATATGGACGATGAGGGAATAGTGTAGATGGGCTTTAGAGTGGTTTCACAGGTCGGCGCAACATCGAGGGCCGAAGGGCCTGTACTGCGCTGTAATGTTCTATGTTCTAACACGCCAGTGAATTCCTCTAGAAGCTTTACAATGTTCTGTAGGGATGAATGGTGCGTGCAGTGCCTTTGCAAAGTCCAGGCAGCATTTTTAAAAATAATTTCCTCGGATGTTGCCAAATCCCGAATGGCCCTTGAACTGAGTGGCTCGCTAGGCCACATCGAGGGAGGCAGGAGAAGCAGCCAATAACTCTTTCCACTTATGGCATACCCAGCAATGAATGTGTATATTTGTCTTGGCAAATCCTTAACTGGATTGTATTCTGGTTTGGGTTGACAGATGGTGGTGGGGCAATGGGAGCGGTCGGTGGGGGGGATTTCAGGCTGAGATAAATCTGAAAGAGGTATACTTACCTCAGCATGCCAAGTGTCCATTGGATCCCAGGTGGAGAATGGGGAAACGCCCAGTCCCTCATTCCCCTCCCCGTCCCTGGCTCTGCACAGCACAGGTTTCCATTGGCTTGTCGTAACAAACGGATTCAAGGTACTTGGTAATCCAAATAATTTGAAGCCACTTCAGTGCTGGGACCGAGTTCAGACCAAGCTCCCTGTACTCCTCAGCTACCTTTCATGGTGTTAGTTGAATGCGACTTGACCTCAAGCCTGTAACCCTGAAGCCTACCAAAACAAGGCCACGGCATTCGCATTGAGTTCAGCCGAAGATCTGGGGTGGGATTCTCCGATCCTGGGGCGAAGTGTTGACACCGTCGGAAAAGCCGGAGCATTTTACGACGGCGTCATCTGGCCCCTCTGCAACCCCCCCACCCCCCCACCACCCCCACCCCCCGGCGATTCTCCGACTCGGCACAGGATCGGAGAATCCCGTCCCTGGTTTTCAATAGCTAATTTTTGAAGCTCTATTCATAGAAGTGAATTAGAGGATGACTACCAAGCTGAAACTCGGCAGAATATTTCATTTCTGTTGCTGTTCCACTAAAATACATTAACTCTCCCATCAGGTCATCTAATTGTACTTTAAAAAGCTCTAGTTTTTGGCCTATATTAACCCAGTTTGGCAGACTCTCCCAATTATCACTCTCAAAGAATTTTGATCATAACTCAAATTTTCTTCAGATTCGCTTTTGGCTAATTTCTATTTTATGTCCTCCAGTTTTTCTTTTGCATCGCAGTAACAATCTTATCTATAGTAATTAATATTTTGTATATTTCAACAAAGGCATTCTTCCTTTCAACTTTTCTTTCTAGACTGTAAAGCATAGGCCTCTTTGATCTTTCCTCAGAGCTTATTCGTTCTAACTTGGTCCATCGGCGGGTGAGGAAAGACTCTGTAGAACAGTTGCGATGGGCGCAGTGGGCTTGCTTAAGGATTGTCACTCATTTCCACGTTGCTCCAGCGCAGATTGTTAGAAGTGAGAGCATGGTAAATAATGAAATATAAATATACTTTCAAGGCAGCGAGCAACAGGACAGCGGGCAGGGAAGGTGTGGGGTGGGCGCGGGCAGGGGAGGTGTGGGGTGGGCGCGGGCAGGTGGTGGCCTCAGGCAGGCGTGCTTCCGCCTCCCATCTGCCGGCTATTCCAGTCCCACAGGCCGCACCTCCGGCCCTCATCACGAATCAACTTTCCGCTCGATCCTAAAATCCCGCCCCCCCCCCCGTCTCCCAGCCTCTGTGCTTGTGGAGGCTGGAGGGAGGAGTGCGGTTGCGGGGGGGGGGGGGGGGGGGGGGGGGGACTGACTGGATTTGTCCCTGTGCCATCCTTCGGCATTCGTTTATGCGTTGGAAACATCTGGAACAAATGCAAAGAGGCTCTCCCCTTGAAATGTGCCTTGTAGGTCATAAAATAAAACAAAAGGAAACATTTTGTGGTTAATCTGATCACATTAAATGCCGGGGAGTTGGGGGAAGCAAGAGTTTTTTCTGAATATAAAGTATTGGTGCAAAGCTATGTTTGGAAAAATAAATGATCCTCTTTTTCTTACCAAATGCATTTGAATCAGATTTTACTAGAACTGGGCTAGTCGGGGAGGATTTAAAGGTGTAAGTGGGGTAATAAGGGGCAAGGAATCGGAAGTACCAGGGCCCGTGACTTATTCCCTGGCTATGTCACCTTAGGTAAAGTGAAATACTTCTTTTAAAAGGCTTGCATTTATCTAGCACCTTTCACGACTCAGGTTGTCCCAAAACACCACACAAGAAAATAAATTTAGAGCGCACAATTATTTTTTCCCCAATTAAGGGGCAATTTAGCGTGGCCAATCCACCTACCCTGCACATCTTTGGTTCGTGGGGGTGAGACCGACGCAGACACAGGGAGAATGTGAAAACTCCACAAGGACAGTGACAGTGATGGCAGCACGGTAGCACAGTGGTTAGCACAATTGCTTCACAGCTCCAGGGTCCCAGGTTCGATTCCCGGCTTGGGTCACTGTCTGTGCGGAGTCTGCACGTTCTCCCCGTGTCTGCGTGAGTTTCCTCCGGGTGCTCCGGTTTCCTCCCACAGTCCAAAGATGTGCAGGTTAGGTGGATTGGCCATGCTAAATTGCCCTTAGTGTCCAATATTGCCCTTAAGTGTTGGGTGGGGTTACTGGGTTATGGGGATAGGGTGGAGGTGTGGACCTTGGGTACGGCTTTCCAAGAGCCGGTGCAGACTCGATGGGCCGAATAGCCTCCTTCTGCACTGTACATTCTGTGATAAATCCTCTGAACTGGGGCCAGGATTCAAACCTGGTTCTTGGCGCCGTGAGGCAGCGGTGCTAACAACTGCGCCATCATGCTGCCCATGCAAGAAAAATATTAGCTTCGGAGTATGGTCTCTGTGGCAATGTAAGAGACACAGCAACAGAGTTGTGCATCAAGAACTCCCACAACCAGCGATGCAATAATCTGCTTTTCCAAGAAATCAAACCGGGTCCACTGTGCTACGTGCATGTGGGAGTGATGTTGGTTGAGGTGTAAATATTTGGCAAAGTTTAGGCAATTAAGGTCTCTCTCTCCTGGGGACCCAGGTTTAAACCCCACCACTGCAAATGGTGAAATGGGAATTCAATACAAAACGCCTGGAATTAAAAGTCTAATGGTGGCCATTGTTGATTGTTGTAGAAACACGGTGGCACAATGGTTAGCACTCGACACACAGCACCAGGGACCTGGGTTCGATTCCAGACTTGGGTGACTGTGTGGAGTTTGAACGTTCTCCCATGGATAGGCCATGGTCAATGCACGGGGATGGGAGGGGGAGTGGGATTAGGTGGGGGGCTCCTTTGGAGGGTCGGTGCTGACTCCGTGGGCTGATTGGCCTCCTTCTGCACTGTAGGGGGTCCTCTGGATTCTGTGAAATCTGCCATCCCTACATGGCCTGGCCCACACGCGACTCCAGATCCACAGCAATGTGGGTGACTCCTTACTGCCCCCTCCAGGGCAATTACGGATATAAAGAAAGCCTGCTGCCGATGAATCTTTTTTGTTCCCCTCTTCTGAAGCCCAGCTTTACCAATGGGCGAACACTTGCTGAACTATTTCTGATTGACACATGCCACAAATTGTTGCCTTTAAAAGTACACATGCGCGAGGCGGTGATGGGCTTTTTGCTGACACCAATCAACAGCTGCTTAATATCCCAGTCATCTCCCTTGTGAAATTGTCTAGATTTACACTATCTCACCCATGGCTATTCTACACGTGTGAAGACATTGAATGGACTATCCAACCTCAGAAACATCACAGACAAGGCTGATTCTGTCTTTCACTCAAAAGACCAGAGGTGCGCCTTCCGACAAAGGGGGTCTCTGGATAGATACTGACGTCAATTGACAAGCCCAATCCCCAAACTTCAGCTGCTTCGGCTAAGAACGTGCAACTCACCACAGACCAGAGCCAGAACCTTCCCTGTCCTGTACATCCACGTCTCAATCAAGATAAAACAGCAGCAGGAGCCTCGCATGGTGTTACTGAGCCGGATATTTTAAATGCATGTACCATACGGAGTGTCGAAAATAATTCATATCCTGCATATGGCAACTGAGGGAACTTGTCCAATAAAGAAAAGGAATAAACAAGTGAGGCTGATCAGAGACCTACTTACTCACCCACACAGCTACTGCCACTCACTGAAAGACCAGCACTTACAGACACAGATACACAGTGCACACATACAGATACACACACACAGATACACAAATATACAGACATACACACAGATACACATTTGCACATGCACATGCACATATAGATAGAAACACTCACGTATATATACACACACGCACACTTACACACACACGTCCACAGGCATACTGGTGCACATATAGAGGATGGAGTTGGAGGTGAAAGAAAGGGGACAGAAAAACAAGTTTTATTTATGTAGAGGGTTCACACATGTTCCAGGAGTTTACCAAAGATTGAGAATGCCTTGATGCAGCATCTTTCACTGCTTCAGGAGATTCCCAAGTGCTTTAAAGCCAATGATACACTCTTTTCATGTACGGCCACTACCTTCAGGGTGCAGCAGCTAATTCACACACAGTGAGCTCCCGCAACCAGAACTGAGATGATGACCCGGTCATTTTTTTGCCGATGGATAAACGTTGACCAGAGAAAGTGGGAGAACTTGCCTGCTCGTCTTCAAAATAGTGGCTGTAGGGTATTTTACATCCAGCTGAGAGTGCAGACCCCATCGGTGAAAGAGCGCCCCCCCCCCCCCACACACAAGCCCCCCCCCGCCCCCCCCGCCCCCCCCCCGCCCCCCCCCCACAGGCCCCCCCTCCCCCCCGCCCACCCACCCCCCCGCCGCCCCCCCCACAGGCCCCCCCGCCCCCCCCGCCCCCCTCACAGGCCGCACCCCCCCCCCCCGACCTTACGCCGCCGGCTGCGAGCAGGTGTGAACGGCGCCGGCGGGACTCTGCCGTTCCCACGCGGCCGCTCAGCCCATCAAGGCCGGAGAACCGGCGGCCCGGCCGCGGACAGCGGCCCGCGACCAGAGCCGCGCCAAACGCACCGGCGCAAATGGCGCCGATTCCCCGCTCCTCGGAGAATCGCCGCCGGCGTCGGATCGGCGCCGTGGGAGAAAATGGCGCGAAAGGCGATTCTCCCTTACGATGCGGCATGGGAGAATCCCGCCCCCTACCTCGGACATCCCTCCTATATCTCCCACCATGAACCTTATAGTTATGCCCCCTTGTAACAGCTACATCCACCCGAGGAAATAGTCACTGAACGTCCGCTCTATCTATCCCTCTCTTCATCCTCTACACCTCAATTAAGTCACCTCTCATCCTCCTTCGCTCCAAAGAGAAAAGCCCTCGCTCCCTCAACCTTTCCTCATAAGACCTATCCTGCAATCCAGGCAGCATCCTGGTAAATCTCCTTTGCACCCTTTCCAATGCTTCCACATCCTTCCTATAGTGAGGTGACCAGAACTTCACACAATATTCCAAATGTGGTCGAACCAAGGTCTTGCACAGTTGCAGCATAACCTCACGGCTCTTAAACTCAATCCCCCTGTTAATAAACGCTAACACACTATAGGCTTTCTTCACAGCTCTATCCACTTGGGTGGCAACTTTCAGAGATCTATGGACATGAACTCCGACATCTCTCTGCTCCTCCACATTCTTCAGAACCCTGCCGTTAACCCTGTAATCCGCATTCAAATTTGTCCGACCAAAATGAATCACCTCACACTTATCAGGGTTAAACTCCATCTGCCACTTTTCAGCCCAGCTCTGCATCCTATCAATGTCTCTTTGCAGCCTACAACAGCCCTCCACCTCATCCACTACTCCACCAATCTTGTGTCATCAGCATATTTACTAAACCTTCAACTCCATCATCCAAGCATTGATAAAAATCACAAATAGCAAGAGGACCCAGCACTGATCCCTGTGGTATACCACTGGTGACTGGGCTCCAGGATGAAAATTTACCATCTACCACCACCCTCTGTCTTCTATGTGATAGCCAGTTACTGATCCATTCGGCCAAATTGCCCTCTATGCCATGCCTCCTTACTTTCCACATGAGCCGACCATGGGACACCTTATCAAACGCCTTACTAAAATCCATGTGTGCGACATCAACTGCTCTACCTTCATCTATGTACTTAGTTACCTCCTCAAAGAATACAATCAAACTTGTGAGACAAGACTTACCCCTCACAAATCCGTGCTGACTACCCTGGATTAAGCTGTATCTTTCCAAATGATCATAAATCCTATCCCTCAGGACCCTTTCCAATAATTACCTATGACCGAAGTGAGACTAACCGGCCGATAATTCCCAGGGTGATACCTCTTCCGTTTTTTGAACAAGGGGACAACATTCGCCTCTCTCCAGTCTTCTGGCACTATTCCTGTAGACAGTGAGGACATAAAGATCAAAGCCAAAGGCTCTGCAACCTCATCCCTCTCCTCCCAAAGAATCCTAGGATATATCCCATCAGGCCCAGGGGACTTATCTATCCTCAGGCTTCAAAAAATTTCTAACACATCTTCCTTCCGAATATCTACCTCCTCCAGCCTACCAGCCTGTATCGCACTATCCTCCTCAACAACATGGCCCCTCTCCTTTGTAAACACTGAAGAAAAGTATTCATTTAGGGCCTCTCCTATATCTTCAGACGCCATGCACATGTTCCCACTACTGTCCTTGACCGGCCCTAACTTCACCTTGGTCATTCTTTTATTCCTCACATAAGTGTAATAAGTCTTGGGGTTTTCCTTGATCCTACCCGCCAAGGAATTCTCATGCCCCCTCCTAGCTCTCCTAAGCCCTTTCTTGAGCTCCCTTCTTAGCTATCTTGTGTTCCTCAAGTGCCCTAACTGAACCTTGTTTTCTCATCATTAAGTCCCCTTCTTCCTCTTGACAAGACATTCAACCTCTTTTGTAAACCATGGTTACCTCACTCGACCATTTCCTCCCTGCCTGACAGGGACAGACATATCAAGGACACGCAGTATTTGCTCCTTGAACAAGCTCCACATCTCAATTGTGCCTATCCCTGACAGTTCCTGTTTCCATCTTATGCTCCCCAATTCTTGCCTAATCGCATCGTAATTTTCCTTCCCCCAGTTATACACCTTGCCCTGCCGTATGTTTCTATCCCTCTCCATTGCTATAGTGAAAGTCACCGAATTGTGGTCACTATCTCCAAAGCGCTCTCCCACAACCAAATCTAACACTTGGCCCGGTTCATTACCCAGTACCAAATCCAATGTGGCCCCGCCTCTTGTCGGTCTATCCACATATTGTGTGAGGACACCCTCCTGCACATACTGGATAAAAACAGCCCCATCCAAACTATTCGAATTATAGTGATTCCAATCAATATTTGGAAAGTTAAAGTCACCCATGACAACTACCCTGTGACTACCGCACCTATCCAAAATCTGCAATGCAATCTTTTCCTCCACATCTATGTTACTGTTTGGGGGTCTATAGAAAGCTCCTAACAAAGTGACCGCTCCTTTCCTATTTCTAACTTCAGCCCACACTACCTCAGTAGACAGATCCTCCTCAAACTGCCTTTCTGCAGCCATTATACTATCCTTGATTAACAATGCTACTCCTCCACCTCTTTTACCACTTTCCCTAATCTTACTGAAACATCTAAACCCCCTAACCTCCAACAACCATTCCTGCCCCTGTTCTATTCACGTCTCCGTACTGGCCACAACATCGTAGTCTCAGGTACCAATCCATGCTTCAAGCTCACCAACCTTATTCCTGATGCTCCTCGCATTGAAGTAGACACACTTTAAACCACCTTCATGCCTGCAGGTCCACTCTTGTAACC
The DNA here is from genome assembly GCF_047496885.1 of Scyliorhinus torazame. Lineage (NCBI taxonomy): Eukaryota > Metazoa > Chordata > Chondrichthyes > Carcharhiniformes > Scyliorhinidae > Scyliorhinus > Scyliorhinus torazame. The sequence continues at coordinate 12,242,390 of NC_092714.1, forward strand.
TTGGTACCTTCCTCAGTACTGCACTACCCTCAACTTCCTGAACTCCAACAACGCTATCTCCTGGACTACAAATCAGTTTCCCATGCCCCTGCCAAATTAGTTTAAAAACCCCCAAGAGCTGTAGCAAATTTCCCTCCCAGGATATCGGTGCCCCTCTGGTTCAGGTGTAACCCGTCCTATTTGTACAGGTCCCACCTTCCCCAGAATGTGCTCCAATTATCCAAGTAACTGAAATCCTCCCTCCCACACCATCCCTGTAGCCACATGTGTAACTGCACTCTCTTCCTGTTCCTCACCTCACTAGCACATGGCACTGGCAGCAAACCAGAGATGACAACACGGTCTGTCCTGGCTCTCCGCTTCCCCCCTCGCTCCCTGAATTCCTGTTTTACATCCCCGTCCCTTTACTTACCTATGTCGTTGGTACCGATGTGTACCACGACTTGTGGCTGCTCCCCCTCCCACTTATGGATCCTGAAAACACGATCAGAGATGTCACGGACCTTAGCACCCGGGAGGCAACACACCAACCATGAGCCTCTATCATTGCCACAGAACCGCCTATCTGTACCTCTAACTATAGAGTCTCCAATAACTAATGCTCTCCTGCTCTCCCCCCTTCCCTTCTGAGCCACAGGGACAGACTCAGTGCCAGAGACCTGGTCACCGTGGCTTACCTCTGGTAGGTCCCCCCTGCCCCCCCCACCCGCCCCCCACCCCCACCCCGCCCCCCCCCAACATCGCTCATTAATCCTGGAATAGAATAAACCAGACTTCTTTTCTCCACTGCAAACCATCTCCTTAAATTCCTCTCTTCTTATTTCCTCTACTCTCACCTCCAATGAGTTGTGTAAGGAGCTCACGGACGTTTTTATTACTAAGATTGAGGCCAGTTGGTCGGTTGTCTCTGTAGGCTCCCACCCTTCCACTAGTCCATTGGGTATTATCCTGCCGTTGGTGCATCTTTCTTTTGTTTCTCTCCCCTCTCCCCCTCTCCAAGATCACCTTGTCCATGAGAGCCGCTTCCTGATCCATGACTCCGACTAAACCACCGGCCACCCAGATTTCTCACCCGGCTCCAGCGTTAGCTGCTAACTAGTTTCCCTCCTCGAGTACTGTTTTCAAATCCCTGCATGGCTTCACCCCTCCCCAACTCCGTAATCTCCAGCCCTCCAACCCTGTGGGATGTCTATGCTCCTACAATTCTGGGCTCTTAAGCATCTCTGACTTCAGTTGCTCCTTTGATCGCCATGCCTTCAGCTAACGTGGCCCTAAGCTCCCAAATTCACCCTCTGAATCTTTCCGTCTCTCCACCTGTCTCTCCTCCATTAAGATATTCCTCAATACATTCAGTTTTGACCAAGCGATTGACGCACACTCTTTTTAAAAATTCTTTTATGGGATGAGGTTGCGGCCCATCCCTAATTGCCCTTGAACTGAGTAGCTTGCTCGGCCTGTTCGGAGGGCAGTTTCGAGTCAACCACATTGCCGTGAGTCTGGAGTCAGATGTAGGCCAGACCGGGTAAGGACGGCAGATTAACTTCCATAGAATAGAATAGAACCATAAAATTCCTACAGTGCAGACGGAGGCCTTTGGTCCATCGGGTCTGCACCAAACCTCTAAAAGGGCATCTAGGCCCATTCCACCGATCTATCCCCGTATTCCCACCTAACCTACACACCCTTATACACACCCCCATACACTAAGGGTCAATCTAGCCTGGACAATCCACTTTAACTGTGTATTTACATTGTGTATTTTACGTTTGCCCTATTATGTACATTCTTTTCATGAGCGGAATGATCTGTCTGAGCTGCACGCAGAACAATACTTTTCACTGTACCCTGGTACATGCAACAGTAAACCAACCCAACCCAATCCAACTGCATGTCTTTGGACTGTGGGAAAAGGCAGAAAACCCAGAGGGGACCAACGCAGTCACGGGGAGAAAGTGCAAACCCCACACAGTCACCCGAGGCTGGAATTGAACCCAGGGCCGTGGAGATGTGAGGCAGCAGTGCTAACCATTGTGCCACCGTGCTGCAAGCAGTGCTAACCACTGCTGGTTTAGCACAGTGGGCTGAACAGCTGGCTTGCATTGCAGAACAAGGCCACCAGCACGGGTTCAATTCCTGTATCGGCCTCCCCGAACAGGCGCCGGAATGTGGCGACTAGGGGCTTTTCACAGTAACTTCAATGAAGCCTACTTGTGACAATAAGCGATTATTATTATTATTAACCACTGTGCGTTTCAAAAAGGACATCAGTGAACCACATGGGTTTTTTCAACAATGGTTTTGTGGTCATCGTTAGACTTTTAATTACATTTTTTATTAAATTTACAATGGTAATGATAATAATCTTTATTATTGTCACAAGTAGGCTTACATAAGGGACTGGTTTAGCTCACCAAGGGGCTGGTTTAGCTCACTGGGCTAAATCGCTGGCTTTTAAAGCAGACCAAGGCAGGCCAGCAGCACGGTTCAATTCCCGTACCAGCCTCCCCGAACAGGCGCCGGAATGTGGCGACTAGGGGCTTTTCACAGTAACTTCATTGAAGCCTACTCGTGACAATAAGCGATTTTCATTTCATTTCATTTTCATTTCACATTAACACTGCAATGAAGTTACTGTGAAAATCCCCTAGTCGCCACACTCCGGCGCCTGTTTGGGTACACAGAGGGAGAATTCAGAATGTCCAATTCACCTAAAAAGCACAGGCTGGATTCTCGTGATTGGCGATCGGGTGGAGAATGGATTCCGGCGCCGGAATGGGGGCTGGCGCCAGTTTGACGCTGGTCCGCTATGCTCCGTCCCTCCAAATTGCCGACTTCGTGAAGCCTGCCGTTTCAATGCCGTTGCCGCATCACCGGCCAGCCCATCCGCGATGCTCCGCCCCCGATGGACCGAGTTCCTGACGGTGCGGGCCACATGTGGTCCCAATGGTTGGAAACACGGCATGCCAGCTGCCGACATTGTCCTGCGCCGCCACACTTGTCCGGGATCCGTGCCGTTGGCTGGGGGGGGGGGAGGGTCCTGCTAGAGTGACTGATGGGGGATGGGGGTCACGGTTGGCGTGTTAGGGTTCGAGCATGGCCAGCGCCATGTTTTATGGCGCAACCAGTGCAGATCGTTAGCCTTGCGCATGCGCGACCTGGGATCCGGCCATTCCCCGGCCATTTGAGGCGGGATCTGAACCGGGGCCCTTTACGACTTATGGTTCCCACAGGTGAGGAGTAATCACAGTGCCAGAGTTTCACTAGGATATTGTTTGCTGCTATCCGTGTGACTGCTAGACTGATGAACAAATACATTGTTACTCAGCACACAAACGGTGAGCAGCAGTGAATGTGGCAGCCCAGGATGTATATTCACATAACAATTAGTCACTAAAATATATAAAAGATGAGGTAGAGGCAAGAATAGAGAGTGAACCACAGGAAAATGAGGCTGCAGAAGTAATAATCAGAAACAAAGAAATGGCAGAGGAACTGAATAGTTACTTTGCGTCAGTCTTCACGGTGGAAGACACCAGTGGGGTGCCAGAGCTCCAGGAGAACCAGGGGGCAGAGGTGAGTGCAGTGGCCATTACTAAGGAGAAGGTTCTGGGGAAACTGAAAGGTCTGAAGGTGGATAAGTCACCTGGACCGGATGGACTACAGCCCAGGATTCTAAAAGAGATAGCTGAGGAGATTGTGGAGGCATTGGTGGTGATCTTTCAGGAATCACTGGAGGTATGGAGGAGGGTCCCAGAGGACTGGAAAATGGCTAATATAACACCACTATTTAAGAAGGGAGGGAGGCAGAAGACGAGAAATTATAGGCCGGTCAGCCTGACTTTGGTCATTGGTTAGATATTGGAGTCCATTATTAAAGATGAGATTGGGGAGTACTTGGAAGTGCATGGTAAAATAGGACTGAGTCAGCACAGCTTTGTCAAGAGGAGGTCATGTCTGACAAATCTGTTAGAAGTAACAAGGAAGTTAGACAAAGGAGAACCAGTGGATGTGATCTATTTAGATTTCCAGAAGGCATTTGACAAGGTGCCGTATAGGAGGCTGTTAAATAAGTTAAGAGCCTATGGAGTTATGGATAAGATACTGACATGGATAGAGGATTGGCTGACTGCAGAAGGAAGAGAGTGGGGATAAAGGTTTTTTTTCAAGATGGCAGCCGATGACTAGTGGTGTGCCATAGGGGACCGTGTTTGGACCACAACTTTTCACAATATACATTAACGATCTGGAAGAAGGAACTGAGGGCATTGTTGCTAAGTTTGCAGATGATACAAAGATATTCAGAGGGGCAGGTAGTACTGAGGAAGTAGGGGGGCTGCAGAAGAACTTGGACAGGCTAGGAGAGTGGGCAAAGAAGTGGCAGATGGAATGCAATGTGGAAAAGTGTGAGGTTATGCACTTTAGTAGGAGGAACGGAGTCATAAACTATTTTCTAAATGGGAAAAGGCTTTGGAAATCAGAAGCAAAAAGGGACTTTGGAGTCCTCATTCAAGATTCTCTTAAGGTTAGCATGCAGTTGGCGTTCAGTCGGCAGTTAGGAAGGCAAATGCAATGTTAGCATTCATGTCGAGAGGGCTAGAATACAAGAGTGGGGTATTTCTGAGGCTGTATAAGACTCTGGTCAGACCCCATTTGGAGTATTGTGAGGAGTTTTGGGCCCCGTATCTAAGGAAGGATGTGTTAGCCTCGGAAAGGGTCCAGAGGAGGTTCACAAGAATGATCCCTGGAATGAAGAGCCTGCCATATGCGGAGCGGTTGAGGACTCTGGGTCTGTACTCATTGGAGTTTAGAAGGATTTCATAGATTTCATAGAATTTACAGTGCAGAAGGAGGCCATTCGGCCCATCGAGTCTGCACCGGCTCTTGGAAAGAGCACCCTACCCAAGCCCACACCACCCGATTCCCATAACCCAGTAACCCCACTCAACCAACACTAAGGGCAATTTTGGACACTAAGGGCAATTTAGCATGGCCAATCCACCTAACCTGCATATCTTTGGACTGTGGGAGGAAACCGGAGCACCCGGAGGAAACCCACGCACACACGGGGAGAACGTGCAGAGTCTGCACAGACAGGTACCCAGCCGGGAATCGAACCTGGGACCCTGGAGCTGTGAAGCAATTGCGCTAACCACTATGCTACCGTGCTGCCCTAGAGCAGGGGGATGAGGGGGGAATCTTATTGAAACTTACAGGATACTGCGAAGCCTGGATAGAGTGGACGTAGAGAGGATGTTTAGCAGGGGCTGTTTAGCACAGGGCTAAATCGCTGGTTTTGAAAGCAGACCAAGGAAGGCCAGCAGCATGGTTCAATTCCCAAACCAGCCTCCCCGAACAGGCGCTGGAATGTGGCGACTAGGGGCTTTTCATAGTAACTTCATTTGAAGCCTACTTGTGACAATAAGCGATTTTCATTTCATTTCATGTTTCCACTTGTAGGAAAAACTAGAACCCGAGGGCACAGCCTCAGACTGAAGGGACGATCCTTTAAAACTAAGATGCGGAGGAATTTCTTCAGACAGGGGGTGGTGAATCTGTGGAACTCTTTGCCGCAGAAGGCTGTGGAGGTCAAATCACAAGTGTCTTTAAGACAGAGATAGAAAGGTTTTTGATCAATAAAGGGGTCAGGTTTATGGGGAGAAGGCAGGAGAATGGGGATGAGAAACATATCAACAATGATTGAATGGCGGAGCAGACTCGATGGGCCGAGTGGCCTAATTGTACTCCTAAGTCTTATGGTCTTATTAGCTCTTTATGAATAATATAAGAATATAACACACACACGGACAATTAGATGGATACACACTCAGACTGATACATACACATGGACAGAATAGTACAAATAAAGAGGTGCACAGTAAGCCAGAGAAAGGTTACAGCACAGAATGACGCCATTTGACCCATCTTGTCTATGCCAGCCTGAGGACAAGCAGGTGCTCTTTCTGATCCCACCTTCCTACACCTGGCCCATAGCCCTGTAGCTTAGAGCACTTAAGATGCAGATCCAGATACCTTTTCAAAGTGTTCAGGGTTTCTGTGCTTGATTCATACAAACGGGAACAAAGTCCCATAGCGAGTGGGTTTAGCCGTATGTTTCCCGGTGCCCGCAAGCTGAGAAACACATGGCTGTACAATGCAACTCGCGTTCTAGAAGGGATCTCAGCGCACATGCAAAAAATGCCAGCAGGGCACTTTGGCAGTGCCACCTGAGCACCTTGGCAGTGCCAGGCTGGCAGGCACCCAGGTGAGACTGCCAAGGTGCCAGGCTGGTGATTCCAGGTTGCCCAGGTGGCACAAGCAATGCCAGTGCACCACACTTCCCAAAAGGTTTGCAGCTGAGGGCCTCCGATCCCCTGGAAGACCCTCACGAGTGCCGTTCCGTCTGGTCCCCATTTGTGGTGACCAGTTTTTTAAAAAATGTTTTCAAAAAGTATACTTTATTCATAAAATCTGTCATAAACATTACAGAACATTTTGAATTGTCTTGACTGTACTATTCCATCAGAGTTACACAATCCCTTGACCTTCTTCCATTCAATTTTGATAACCTTACACACATACCGTTCTTTACGTTACAATAACTTCTTAAACATTTACATTGTCATGTTTCTTTTTACATTGGAGTATTAATGACCCAGACCGAGGGGGGTTTACACTGTTACCCGCCCCTCGGTGTACATTTTCTGGTAAGACCTTACACAGTGGTCTTTCCCCATTGCGCCTTGGCGGCAGCTGCCCCAAGCTTGAGTGCGTCCCTCAGCACGTAGTCCTGGACCTTGGAATGTGCCAGTCTGCAACACTTGGTCGAGGACAGCTCTTTGCACTGGAAGATCAGCAAGCTTCGGGGAGACCAAAGAGCGTTTTTCACCGAGTTGATGACCTTCCAGCAGCAGTTGATGTTTGTCTCGGTGTGTGTCCCTGGAAACAGTCCGTAGAGGACAGAGTCCTGTGTCACAGAGCTGCTCGGGATGAACCTTGACAAATACCACTGCATCTCTCTCCAGACCTTCTTTGCAAAGGCACATTCCACAAGGTGGTGGGTGACCGTCTCATTTCCCCCACAGCCACTCCGAGGGCAGCGTGCAACGGCGCTGAGCCTTCGGGTGTACATGAAGAATCTGACGGGGAGGGCCCTTCTCACCACCAGCCAAGCTAGGTCTTGGTGCTTGTTTGTAAGTTCTGGTGATGAGGCGTTCTGCCAGATGGCTCTGACAGTCTGCTCAGGGAACCGTCCAACGTCCTCCACAGTCTGATTTTCCCTGAGGGCCTCGAGGACATTACGTGCTGACTACTGCTTCATTGCCTTGTGGTCAAAGGTGTTTTTCTTCAAAATCTTTTCCACGAGAGACAGGTGGTACGGCACGGTCCAACTACTTGGAGCGTTCCGCGGCAATGAGGCCAGGCCCATCCTTCGTAACACCGGGGACAGGTAGAACCTCAGTATGTAGTCACACTTGGTGTTTGCATACCGGGGTTCCACACAGTGACCAGTGCTGAACAGTGCTCGCCCGAGATCTCCGAGAGGAAGGGGATGAATTCCAAAGCCTTAGGTGCCTCGGGAATCTGCACATTAGAGTGAGGCTAATATGCAAATATTCCAAAAGCGACCTCAGCCATTGTGGGGTGGATTTACATCGCAATGTTTCGCGAAATCACTTCGGATCTTGCGAGACGTTGCGAGCCGGGGAGATCCCGGCAGCGGGGTGTCCCGGCTTTTATCAGTCACGATGCACCGCGGCGAGCTACCTTTCCAGCACAGCGTAGTTGTTGTATCGCACCCTCTGCCTCCACCACCAACTCTGGTAACGAATTCCAGACTTCCACTGCCTACTGCGTAAAAACGTTCCTCCTCATGTCCCCTCTCCACCTTTTGCCACTTACCTTGAATCTATCGTCCCCTGGTTCTAGAATTTTCTACCAAGGGAAACACTTTATCCTGTCTACTCTATCTCTTCCCCTCATAATTTTGTACACCTCAACATTCTTTTAACCCTCCTCTGCACTCACGCCAGAGCAATTACGTCCTTCCTGTAATGTGACGACCAGAACTGCACACAATACTCCAGTTGTGGCCTCACCAGTGTTTTATACAATTCCAACATTATATCCTTACTTTTATATTCTATATCTGTGCCCAGTGAAGGAGAGCATTCCATATGCCTTCTTTACAAACTTGTCTAATTGAGCTGCTGCCTTTAGGGACCTGTATACTTATACGAAGATTGCTCAGTTTATCTACCCTTCTTAGTATATTCCCATTGATTGTGTACTCCCTATAACTGTTTGACCTCCCTCAATGCATTATCTCACACTTCTCTGTGTTAAAATCTATCTGCCACTTTACCACCCAGTCCACCATGCCATTTAGAACGTTTTAGAGATTATACCTATCCTCTACACTATCCACTACTTCACCAATCTTTTTATTGTCTTCAAATTTCCCAATCATGCCCCCCATGCTCACGTCCAAATCATTTATATATAATACAAACAGGAAGGGTCCCGACACCAAGCTCCATTTTAAACAACTTTCCATCAACCATTAGTCTTTGTTTCCTGTTACTAAGCAAACTTTTTATCCAGTTCGCCACATTACCCTGTATCCCATGGGCTTTTCCTTTTCTAACTATATGCCATGCGGGACTTTGTCAAACGCCTTGCTAAAATCCATGTACACAACATCTACTGCGCTACCTTCATCAACCCTTCTTGTCACTTCCTCAAATAATTCAATCAAATTCGTGAGACAAGACCTTCCTTTAACAAATCCATGCTCACTATCCCTGACCAATCCATTCCTTTCTATGTGACAGTTAATCCTATCCCTCAGGATTGATTCTATTAATTTTCCCACCACCAATGTAAGACTTACTGGCCTATAATTATTTGGCATTTCCTTCGATCCCTTTTTAAACAATGGAACTATGTTTGCAATTTTCCAGTCATCTGGTATCTCCCCAGTGTCTAGTGGGGATTGGAAAATCATCCTTAGAGAATCCGTTATCTCCTCCCTGACTTCCTTCAGCAGCCTCGGAAAAAATCCATCTGGCCCTGGCAAATTAACCAACTTTCAAGGACTCCAATCATCTGAGTGCTTCCTCTCTATCTATGATTATCCAGTCCAATATCTTACACTGTTCCTCCTGGACCATTCGATCTGGATCATCCAATTCCTTTGTAAACACGGAGACAGAATATTCATTTCAAACCCTTCCCACAGCCTCTGTATCTACACACAAGTTACCTTCTTCATCTCTGATAGGTCCCACTTTTTCCTTAACTAACCTTTTACCATTAATATGTTGGTAAAACATCTTTGGGTTATCTTTAACTTTATTTGCTAGTCTATTTTCATGCCCGCTCTTTTGATTTCCTTATTTCCTTTTTGACTTTGTACCTGCACTTCCTATACTCGTCTAAGCTATCTGCAGTACTTAGTACTTTGTGCCTATTGTACGCTTTCTTTTTCTGTTTGATCTTCCCCTGTATTCCTCTAGGCAACCAGGGGGATCTAGATTTGGCAGTACCATTCTTATTTCTGGAGGGGACATGTCTACTTTGCACATTTCGGATCTCTTCTTGTCGTGCTTCCCACTGGTTTTCCACTGATTTATCCTCTAGCAGTATTGGCCAGTCTATCCCGGCCAAGTCCCTCATTTCTGCAAAACTTACCATCCCCCAGGTCAAAATTTTTACTCCTACTTTATCTCTGTCCTTTTCCGCGGTAGTACTGAATCTAACGGAATTGTGATCACTATCACCGATATGGTCGCTAGCTGTCACTTCACCCACTCGCCCTTTTTCGTTCCCCAAGACTAGGGCTCGAATTGCATTTCCTCTCATTGGGTTTGCCACTTTACATTTAAACACTTACATTCCAATGGGCCGGCCACTTAATGTCGTGAGTAGCTGTCACAAAGATTCAAAAAGATTCCTCTCTCACATTTACATCCCACCCCCCTCAGCGGGCAATAAAATGAATTATCGAGTCATTTATCTCATTGCTCTTTGTGGAATCCTGTTGTGCATGAATTGACTGTCAGGCTTCCCGACATGACTTCAAAAAAGGATTTGATTGGCTGTAACGTGCTTCGGCCCCTCTTGAGGTTGGAAGAGGTACTGCAGAAATGCCACAATAAATGTGGACGCCGCAGATCGGAAATAAAAGCAGAAAGTGGTGGAAAAACTCAGCAAATCTGACCGCATTTGTGAAGAGACAGGAAACAGAATTCAAGTTTCAGATCAACAGCCTCAGCTGGCGAGAAGGGCTGGAAAATCTCCCCCTCTGTTTCTGTCTCCCCACAAAGGCTTCCGGGCCTGCTGCGGTTTCCCAGCACTTTCTGTTCTTACAGCAGGAATGAAATTTGTTTCCTTGGACACGACCTCTTAATTTGTCTAGATTCCCGATGACAGCCAAAAAGCTACAGCACTAACAAAATGGACTGTGGGAAGACGCGAGAGAGTGGTTTACTGAGGTGACAGTATGTTTAGATTTGGAAGACATCCAAGAAAATGCCAGCTTCATGCTAAACGCTTGACATCAACTTCGAAGCTGCACTTCAAAGCTTCCAATCTTTTAAATTGGTCAGCTTTTTTTTCCTCCAAGAACTGTACTTCAACTAAAACTAATTCCACCATTTAGCGCAATGACCCTTAAGCATCACTTTATGAAGGTCGAGAGGGCCTCCCCATTCCTTCAATCTTGCCTTGCGCTCAACATATGCATTACACGGGCATTAAAAAGCTCTCAACCTGATTGCGTCTGGGCAAAGGGGACCTGAAGGACAGAGGAAGAGTGTGAGAGAGAGAGAGAGAGAGAGAAAAAGAGAGAAAGAGAGAGAGAAAGAGAGAAAGAAAGTGAGAAAGAGAAAAAAGAGAGAAAGAGAGACAGAAAGATAGAAAGAAGTAGAGAAAGAAAGAGAGAAGAGAGAAAGAAAGAGAGAAAGAGGGAATGGAAGAGAGAAAGAAGGAAAGAGAGAAAGAAGGAAAGAAAGAGAAAACGAGAAAGAGAGAAATAGAGAAAGAAGGAAAGAAAGAGAGAGAGAAAAAAAAGAATGAAAGAAAGAATGAAAGAATGAGAGAATGAGAGTGAGAGAGAATGAAAGCGAGAAAGAAGGAAAGAGAAAAAGAAGGAAAGAAAGAGAAAAAGAAAGAGAGAAATAGAGACAGGAAGAGGGGAAGAAGGAAAAAAGAGAGAGAGAGAGAAAAAGAATGAAAGAAAGAAAGAATGAAACAAAGAAAAAAGGAATGAGAGAAAGAAAGAAAAGAAGGAAGGGAGGAAGGAAGGGAGGGAGGAAGGAATAAATAAATAAGTACTGGAAAGTAGGATTCTGAAGAGTGCATATTTTTTTACTGTGAGTCCTCCTTAAAGCTTAACAGTTCCATATTTAAAGAAAAACGCCTTCATCTGAATTACTGTGTGAATCCTGCCATTAAACAAAATGGTTACAAATTTGCTGAGGCCTTTCTTTTATTTATTTTTATGTCTATTATCCCTTGAGTTTGCCAAAGAGAGGTTGGGAGCAGCCATTCTCGCTAATGCAACCCCTTGTAGAATGATAGTCTGCAGCAAGGAGCTGTTCGGCCAATTATACCTGTGTGGACCTTTTGCATGAGCTACTGAGTTAGTTCCAGTCCTCCCTCAGCTCGTGTCCCCACAGCACTGTAAATCTTTTCCCTATTTCTGTTCAAAAGTATAATTGAATCAGCGTCCATTTTCTTTCAGGCAATACACTCCACGTCACATCAAATTAGGTCATAAAAGAAATTCTCACCTCACCCGGCTCCATTGCCAATTAACTTAAGTCTGTGTTCGCTGGTTAATGACCCTCCTTCCCAGTCGGCAGTTTATTCTTACCTACTCTGCCAAAACACTCACAGTTGGGGGAACTTCTATGCAACCCCCTCCTTTTAACCTTCTCTACTCTCGGGAGAACAGTCCCAACGTCTCTAGTCTCTCCACATATTTATACAAACAAAGAATGGTTCCAGTACAGGAGATGGCCATTCAGCCCATTGAGCTGGTGCCAATTTTCTGCAAGAGCAATTTTGTTCGTTCCACCACCCCAGCCTTTCCCTGCAACTCAGTAAATATTTCATTTGGGGCAGCAGGGTGGCGCAGTGGGTTAGCATTGCGGCGTCATGGCGCCGAGGTCCCAGGTTCGATCCCGGCTCTGGGTCACTGTCCGTGTGGAGTTTGCACATTCTCCCCGTGTTTACGTGGGTTTCGCCCCCACAACCCAAAGATGTGCAGGGTAGGTGGATTGGCCACGCTAAATTGCCCCTTAATTGGAAAAAATGAATTGGGCATTCTAAATTTTGAAAAAAAGAAAAAGAAACATTTCATTTCACGTGCTCGTCCAATTCGCTTTTGAAAGCCCAAATTAAACCTGCATCCACCACACTCTTGGGCCATGCATTTCAGATCTAGAATCATTGAACCTCTTCTCATGTCACATTTGATTCCTTCGCCAATCACATCTGACTTCCAAAGCCTTTTCCAAATGGGAACAATTGCTCCCAGCCTACTGTGTTCGGACCCTTCACAATTTTCAACCTCTCAATTAAACCCCCTCTCCACCTTCTCCTCTCCGAAGCAAACACCCAGCTTCCCCTAGTCTGTCTACGGAACCGAAGTCCTTAGTCCATTGGAACTTTTCACGTGATTTTTCCTGCACCCTCTCTAAATCTTTCACATTCTTCATAAATATCAATCTGGTAAAACTACTTTGTGCTGTCTCCAAAACCAAGATACACTCGCACCTGAAGGCAGGGTGTTGATGCCGAGGTCCCGCCGGGTAAGACCAGATGTGAACGGCGCCGGCGGGACTCGGGCTTTTTTGTACGGCCACTCGGCCCATCCCGGGCAGAGAACCGCCGTGGGGGGCCGCGTAGAGCGGACACCAACTGGCATCGCACCAACCGCGCCAGCGCCAATGGCGACGATTCTCAGGTCACCAGAGAATCAGCGGACTAGCGTAGGGGCGGCGGCGCGTGAATCGCGCCCGGCCCGGCGATTCTCCGACCCGGCGTGGGCTGAGAGAATCCTGTCCATTATTCCTGAAGCACAGTGTCCAGAACTGAAAATAGTTACTCCAGGTGGAGTCTGAAATCTACATGAGCTCTGTAGAAATGCTGAGCCCAGCAAATCGATCAAAGACTGCAGATCCACCGTGGCTCTCTCCTGGTTGGAGTATCGGCTGAAAGGAGCTAATGCAGGATTACCAAACTTCCATAGATCAGAGCAAATTACTGCGGATGCTGCCATCTGAAATAAAAACAGAAAATACTGGACAATCCCAGCAGGTCTGGCAGCGTCTGTGGAGAGAGGAGGGAGCTGACGTTTCGAGTCTGGGTGACTCTTGGTCAGAGAGAACTGGAAAGGGGGTCAGATTCACATTGAGAGGGAATAGAGCAGTGCGACTGGATAGGATAACTTTGGCAAAGAGTTATCTAGACTCGAAACGTTCGCTCCCTTCTCTCCCCACAGACCTGCTGAGATTGTCACAGTATTTTCTGATTTTGTTACCAAACTTCCAGATTTGAGCAGGAGACTCCCAAAATTGAAGATTAATCCCTTGGGCACTGAGAAATCAAAGGGTTATTATGTAAATGATGAATTTTTCAGCCAGTCATGAAAGTCCATTAGTTATGAAAATATTGGGGGAGATTTTCTAGCTGCTCGCTCCGACGGGATCTTTGGGTCTTTTTCCAGACTTGCAAATCCTGAATGACAACCAAAGAGAAACAAATAATTGCCAGTGACTCGCCACAGACAGAATATTGAGAGGACTCTTAATTATAAAGTTGACAATTAAACTTGAATTTGCCCACAGATCAATTAGATCATAGTTTAATTCGGACAAATACAAGCCTGAAACAAGGGACTGATTAACAATGCTTCAAATTCAGGCCCAAATCCAATTACAATTGGCAAACACTGCGCATAATAGAAGTACAGTTAATGGATAATTCCTTAATCTGATCGCGAGTGACAATCTCAGTTAATCATCGTGGCTCTATGGCACTGTGGTTCGCCATTCGCATCTATAAATCCCTAATGCATTTTTATCTACCGTGGGTTTTGTTTCTGGTGGGGAATGAGAGAAAACTAGCAAAGCGAAGACTTAATTCAATTCAGTTCCATTCCAGTACATGAAGCTTAATTGAATTATTGCTCGGTACAGAGCGAGTAAGAGATATAAAATGAGTTAACAGCAAAATATGTTTCAGACTCTTGGAGTCTGTGAGAGGGGGAAAAAAGATTTATAAAGCTTTTTAAAGCACGTTGGCATTAGTCTTTTATTCATGTTGAATCTGTTCTTACCTTGTAACATGAGTGCATGTTCATTGTAATTAAAACAATGGGCAGAAAAATCAATCTATCAACACTAACATTCCATTAGACAATAGGCACATAAGACCCCTGGCAGTTAAGTGGGTATCAAGATTGCCAGTGAAACAACAAGCTATACAGCTTGGAGAGTTGGAGAGTTTGCTGCCCATATCCTCACTTGATCAGAGTGCTCCTCACCCTCCACCCTCTGTATGTGCTAATCTACCTCCGGCAACCTCTCGGTGTTAAAATATTCATCCACATTTCCAAACCCCTCCATGGTCACTCTTTTGCCTTCCTCCCTAACCGCCTCCAAACCTACAGCTGCCTGAGATCAGACAATCATAGAATCCCTACTCGGCCTAGGGTCAAGCCCCCACCCTACCCCCATAACCCAGTAACCCCACCTAACCTTTTGGACACGAAGGGGCAATTTAGCATGGCCAATCCACCTAACCTGCACATCTTTGGACTGGTCTCTGGAGGTCAGTCCTAAGGAGATCAGTCCAAATATCAGGAGATCTCTGCTCTCCTCCACTTCTGGCATCTTGAATTTCCCCAATTTTCATTGCTCCACCACTGGTGGCTGTGCCTGCAGCAGTCTGGGCCCAAAGCTCTGAGATTCCCTCACTAAACTGCTCCACCTCACTCTCTCGTCCTTCAAGGTGTTACTTAAAACCTACCTCTTTCAGCAAATATTTGGGGGGGGCGATCTGATTAAATTGGAACAGAGTCCCATGACAAGCACGTTTAGCCGAGTGTTTCCCCATACTCGCAGTGCCGAGAAACATCACACTATCCATCGGGACTCTTTCAAGTCGGGACCTTAGCGGGGAAAGGCCTCGCCCAGGCCAGTCTTAGTTTCGTTTCCTGCACTGAGGAGCTCCGCTCGCCAGAACCTCCCAGTTCAGAAAGAGATTCGGCCGATCTCTCAACAGCTCCCCCCCCCCTCACCCCCACCCCCCCGCAATGCGACCCCCGAACCTTCCCAAAGCTCCAACTCACCTACAGGTGGATCACCCCGCCTCACACCCCACCTCACACACGGAGGGGACCCTCAGACCTGCTCCCCGCCACGGGAAAAACGCCAGCCTGCATCCCTGGCAGTGCCAGGCTGGCGTCCAGTGCTAGGGTACCAGGCTAGCAGCGCCAGGATGTCACCCTGTCTGGAGGGCAGGCACCTGGGGGCCTCTGATCTCCTGGGAGTTCCCAGCATTTGACCTGGTCCCTATTTGTGGGGACCAGAACTGAATGGCGCTCGCCCGATGTCTCTGAGGTGAAGGCGTTAGATCCCTGGGCCGTGGGCAGATCAGCGGGAGTGCACTCTAATACGCAGATTTGAAAACTAGTGATCATGCCCACAATGGGTGGGATTCAGATCGCGACATCTCACTAGATCGCATTAGATCCCGTGAGGAGAGACCTTTCGGGCGCACCTTTCGGGCGCACCTTTCGGGCGCACCTTTCGGGAGCACCTTTCGGGCACACCTTTCGGGCGCAATGTGGCCAGTAGATCGCGTCCTTGGTCTCCAGCTCTGATGCCTGCTTTAGAGAGGAGATGGTGATTTGGTGGTAATGTCGTTGACCTAATAATTCAAAGATCCAGGTTAATGCTCTGACGAACTGGGTTCAAATCCCAACGACACAACTGCTGTGAGTTAGAAGCTAATCACAGCAATGGTGACTGTCGGAAATTTCAAAGGTTGTAAAAACCATCGGATTCACCAGTCCTCGAAAAATCTCCCATCCTTACCTAGCCTGGCCTGCACGTGCCTGCAGACTGTCGCCTTCGGAAACAATTAGGGATGGGCCACATATGCTGGCCTTGCCAGCCACACCCACATGCTGTGAAAGAATTCACAACAATTATGTACCTCCCTGTCGAATATCGTCTGAGAACACTCTCGCAAAGCATCTTGGGACAGTTTACAATGCTAAAGACACAATATAATAACAATCTTTATTGTCACAAGTAGGCTTACATTAACACTGCAATGAAGCTACTGCGAAAAGCCCCTGGTCGCCACTTTCCGGCGCCTGTTCGGGTACACGGAGGGTGAATTCAGAATGTCCAAATTACCTAACAGCACGTCTTTCGGGACAGTGGGAGGAAACCCATGCAGACACAGGGAGAACGTGCAGATTCCACACAGGCAGTGCGGAGACACAAATGGTAGTTGTCGTTGGTGTCAATTTTTGTTGAGCCCAGGACTGCATTTGCACCTGAACATATAAAAGTGACAGCCATGAAAAAGCAGGGGCTGAATAATACCACCCAGCCTGGGAACGTGCACCACTTTAAGGTGCTTAACATTGGGGGTGATGGTGTCAGGCCCAGTTTCCCACGTCACCGAGCCAGTGTGTGATGATACTGTGGGTGAGTAAAGTCAGAAACCAGCCTGCTTTATTCAAATGACAACTGGGAAGGCAATTATCGTTAACGACCCAACTCACAGCAATAATAAGCTCTGATGGCAATAATATGCCTGCGGGGTGAGAATCACAACAGGTGGGGAATCTGTTTCTTTGTTGATGGGCGGTCTTCAAAGCTACAGCTGATACCAAAGTCTCAGCTTTTCAGTTAACGCTTCAGTGACTGCAGGAACAAGCAGGGGGACCTTTTGGAGATTCCTTCATCTGGAAGGGTCCTCTTTGATTCAGAAGGTGGGCAGCATTCGCGAGCGAGATCTGCAGCACACTGGACCAGCATATAGCTCATGCTGGTGCCATACTCACCCTGGCCGACCCACATGAGGTCACTGACCCTTTTGTGGCACTGAAGCCGTGCCTTTCATAGAATTTACAGCGCAGAAGGAGGCCATTCAGCCTATCGAGTCTGCACCAGCCATTGGAAAGAGCATCCCACCTAAGCCCCACGCCTCCCCGCTATCTATCCCCTTTATCCCCCTAACCCAGTAACCCCACTAAATCTTTTTGGACACTAAGGGCAATTTATCATGGCCAATCCACCTAACCTGCACATCTTTGGACTGGGGGAGGAAACCGGAGCACCCGGAGGAAACCCACGCAGACACGGGGAGAACGTGCCGACTCCGCACAGACAGTGGCCCAAGCCGGGAATCGAACCTGGGACCCTGGAGCTGTAAAGCAACTGTGCTAACCACTATGCTACCGTGCTGCCCGTACTTTGCCGCCATGCCCACACGGTTGATGTCTTCATCCACCTCCCCCCAACGCAGCACGGGCCTTGCTGGGCTTCCTCCTCTTGCCAGTGGTTGGGCACATGGTGGTCATGTCCATCGTGAACTGCACGCAGGACAGCACCAGGGGGCGGCATCACTGAGTCTGAGGGCTGGTTTGGCCCTTCTGCTGGGCCTCCCCAGTCGCCCCCGATGGCGCTGACATCTACGTCTGGAAACATGTAACACATGGGCAAATGCCAAAAGGCAGGAGACTTGCTGATTTTTAGAATTTACGCCACCTATGAAGACTGGCACGGTTGCGAGAGATTGGCTACAATTGAAATGCAGTCAGCCGGTCGGACTGGAGAACGCACAGACCACCTCTCTGTATGGTTAACCCATGAGATTGATCAATCTGACTGGTCACCTGATACTATCCTGTGCCAGGAGACACTTCAGAATGCTGACAGTGTCCTTGTTTGGGGTCACGGCCTGCAGTGTCCGAGATCGGACATGCCACCCTCCAGCACTGATTGGCGGGTTGAAGGTCTACAACCTGCCATTACCGCTACATGGTGGCAATTACTGCATCATTGGCCATGCCAGGAACCCCAAAGTCAGAGCATTTATTCAGCCCCAGATGATTCATCAAGCTGTGGCATGTATCACAGTCGTGGTGTCATGATGGCCGTCGTATCACAAATGCATGCTACCCATCCCTCGCCCAACCTTTCACCCAGTGACGTTATCTTCTTGGGGGTGGGGTGGGGGGAGAGGTAGAGACATGGAGAGGTTCAGACAGGGAACTCCAGAGCTGAAGGTACGGCTGTCAGTTGTAGAGTGAAGGATATCGGGGAGGCAGAGATCTCGGAGGGACTGGAGGTGGTTACAGAGATGGGGGCAGTTCCATGGAGGAATTGAAAGCAAGCCTTCCACGCCAGTGTTTATGTTCATGGACCTCCTCCCATTCCATTTAGTACATATCCCACCCAATCAACCGAACATTCTTCTCCCCAGAATGGGAATGTTGAACTCGCTACCACGGAACGGTTTAGAGCTGGATCATCCAGATATGTTTCAGGCAATGTGGGCGTCGCTGGTTAGGCCTCCATTTATTGCCCACCCCAGTTGCTATTCAGAAGGTGTTGATGGTAAGTTGCCTTCTTGGACCGCTGCAGTCCTTGAGGTGTAGGTACACCCACTGTGGTGTTGGGGTGGAAGTTCCAGGATGTTGCCCCAGCCACAGTGAAGGAGCAGCAACATATTTCCAAGACAGGGTGGTGAGTGACTTGGAGGGGAACCTCCAGGTGGTGGGGTTCCCAGGTATTTGCGGCACCGGTCCTTCTAGATGGTAGTGGTTAAGGAATAGTGGGGTAACAAAGATTAAGGAATAGGGGGGTAATGCTGATAGGGTGGGATGAAGTAGCTGGAGGAATCAACCTCCTGGGCTGCACCAGGACCAGCATTGAGCATTTGTGATGAATGGCCTATTTCTGTACTGTACATTCTTTGTAATTCTACTTCAAAGGTTTGAATACATGTACATTTTTAAATATTTGGTATTCAGTGCAGTTTTGAACCTGGCTCAGGGTTCAGGCTCTTGAATATTGGGGGCAAGGGGGTGAAAGAGTTTATCACCACCTTTCCAAGCATGGCTATTTGCTTCTCTGAACTCGCAAACGTACCCTTCCACAACTTTTAATCTCTGTCACCTATAGAACTAATTGGCACTTTGGGCTGCTATCATCAGACTCCTGTGAAAACATGGTGGGTTCATAATTCAGCTGACCTGGGTATGCAGGGCATTGATTCCCCATTCATTATACCTTGCATTGTCACTAATGGTGGGTTTCCCAAGTGGAAATCCATCCTATTTTGCGTTATTAGGAGACCACTCTCTTTTCCATGTATTTGATGGTCACCATTACCGATCGGCAATTTTTTGCCAACTGAATTTACCAATTCTTGCCTCTGGTGCGCGCCATACAAATGTCACACTTATTGTCACATTGTGGTTCAGTAGGTGGTGCACTCTGCTCAAGGAAGGGGGGGAGGGAGAGAGGGGAGGGAGAGAGGGGAGGGCGAGACTGGTGGAAGAGGCAGGAAGGAATGGAGAAAAGAAGGAGTATCTACATAACACTTTCCAGACAGCACAAAGTGTTTCAGAGGCAATTAACTACTTTATAGTCATCGTTGTAATCCAAGTAATGTAGTCCCTTGTGATTTGAGCAAAAGACATTTAGATATTAGATGTGACTTGGACAACACTTGCTGAACATTCCCAAGTGTGCTATGAGTTACGCTGACAACCAATTTAAGATTATCAGTCAGGCTCACGGTGTGGCTCACTTGCACGAGAAGCTCCGTTTATTCATTTGCAGAGGTCCTCTGCAGGCAAAAGGAACATGTCCAGGCATTGTGCTTTTTTTGAATTAATCAAAAGCATGGAGGACAATAGTTTCCTGGTCTATTCTTCAATGCCTTGACCAACCAGAGTCAACCTGCCAGCCAATCAACACTCTTTCCTCATCCACCTTAAATTGTTGCCCCCTTTCAACTTTGACATTCTTGCATCTGATCTGAAGGTGAAACGTTTCGACAGCATGTCTGATTTTTGTGAGTACTCAGGCTTTGTGCTACTAAGCGGCTATATGGATAGCTTTTTCAAAGAGACAACCAGTCAAATTATATCCTTCTGAGCTGTATCATCTGAAGGAGTTAGATATCTCTGAACTGCTCACTGTAAGCTGAAGAATGCTCTCTTTCTTAACTCTGGTCTTGTGATTGTATTTCTGGCTTTGGATTGGATTGGATTTGTTTATTGTCACGTGTACCGAGGTACAGTGACAAGTGTTTTTCTGCGAGCAGCTCAACTGATCATTAAGTACATGGGAAGAAAGGGGAATAAAAGAAAATACATAATAGGGCAACACAAGGTGCGCAATGTAACTACATAAGCACCGGCATCGGGTGAAGCATACAGGGGTGTAATGTTCAAGAAAAGATAAAAGAGAGAGGTTAGTAATAATGTTAGTCTTAGAATTAAATTTTAAAAGATTAGAACGATTGTAAGTTAAGTAAAAAGTGGATCTGTTGGAGAGAGCTCGTAGAGAGTTGCCTCGCTCCGGCGCCATCTTCTGACACTCTGAGTTTCCCTCTTCATCATCATCTTTGTGACTCTCGACTTTCTTCCCTTTCACCCTCTCCACTTCTGCTTTGTTTCCGTTCATTTTCTTTCCATTTGGGTGCGAGGAATGCGAAAAAGATGGCAGGGCAGGGAACTGCTGGGGGCGGCAAGTCACTGTTTACGTTGGTGGAGCAGGGAGCGTGTTAGCTTGTCGTGCTTTGTCGCCACCTTCACGTTTGCAAAGGATAGTGGCGGCACGGTGGCGTAGTGCTGCCTCACGGCGCTGAGGGCCTGGATTCGATCCCGGCCCCGGGTCACTGTCCGTGTGGAATTTACACGTTCTCCCCATGTCCATGTGGGCCTCATCCCCACGACCCCAAGATGTGCAGGGTAGGTGAATTTGCCATGCTCAATTAGCCCTTAATTTGAAAAAAGCATTAGGTACTTTTTGTGCGGGCCACGAAGAATCCAGCACGAGTTTTAAGGATACAAAGAAATAACATTTATTTTCAATAACATATATATACAATAGCAGCAGCAACTTCGCTTGCTGCTCACTCCTTCCTGCTGGTTCCAAACTGGCCAGTTTTATTTATACAGGGAGTCTGCTAATGATTTCTCCGCCCCCCCCCTCATTGGGGAAGCTCTTACTCCCACAGGATTGTGGGACTGTCATTAGTCCCCAGCCAATGGTAAGCAGGCAGGTTATAACAGTACTCTAAATTTATTTAAAAAAAACATTTGCAAAGGATAGGAACACAGGAACATTGGGATTAGGAGCAGAAGTCGGCAATTCAGTCCCTCGAACCTGCTCCGCCATTCAATCAGATCATGGCTGATCTCTTCCTGGTCGCAAATCCACCTCCCCACCTGTTCCCCATATTCCTTTAACCCATTTTTTGTCAGAAATATATTTATCTTCTTGAAACCATTTAATGACTCAGATTCCACCGCACTATGGGGACAGCAAGTTCCACAAATTCACCACCCTCTGCGAGAAGTAGTTCCTCCTCATCTCAGTTCTAAAACTACCGCCTCTCAACCTATATCTGTGACCTCCCATTCCAGACTTCTCCACAAGGGGAAACATTTGGTCAATGTTTTGATGGTGCTAGCATTGTGGTTATGTTACTGTGCTTGTGGTCCAGAGGTCTGGACAAATGACCCAGAAACTTGCAGTCAAATCCCAATTCAGTAAGCTGAGGAATTTAAAGTCAATAAATAAGTTTGAGAATAAAAATTGCCAATCTTTAATGGTGACCATCACTGTCATTCTCACCCAGTGTGGCCTAAGTTTTAACTCCAGACACACAGCTATGTCGATGACTTTTCACTCCCCTCTGAAACACATGGAAACATACATAGAAAAGAGAAGCAGGAGGAGGCCATTCGGCCCTTCGAGCCTGCTCCGCCGTTCATTATGATCATGGCTGATCATCAAGTTCAATACCCTGATCGCGTCTTGCCCCCCATCCCTCGATCCCTTTAGCCCCAAGAGCTATATCTAATTCCTTCTTGAAAATACGTGCTTTGTCCTCAACTACTTTCTGTGGGAGTGAATTCCACAGATTCCCCACTCTCTGGGTGAAGAAATTTCTCCTCACCTCAGTCCTAAAAGGTTTACCCCTTATTCTCAAACTATGACCCCTGGTTCTGGAGTCCCCCACCATCGGGAACATTCTTTCTGAATCTCCCCTGTCTAATCCTGTTCAAATTTTATAAGTTTCTATGAGATCCCCTCTCACTCTTCTAAACTCCAATGAATATAATCCTAACCGACTAAGTCTCTCCTCATACGACAGTCCTGCCATCCCAGGAATCAGCCGGGTAAACCTTTGCTGCGCTCCCTCCATAGCAAGAACATCCTTCCTCAGATAAGGACACCAAAACCGCCCACAATTGGTCTAGCAGCAAGCCACTCAGATATACTCAAGTTGGTGAGTTACCACCACTTTCTCGCGGGGAATTAGGAATGGGTAATAACGGTTGACCTTGACGACTGTGCCCACATTCCGCCTGCCCCATCAACCCTCATCAACTAACACACTTGTTTCCTCGTCAACTACCCTCTCCCATATTCTATCATGCCCGTCTCTTTGCTTGACGCATGGTGGAGAATTCCCAGCTTAGCTTTTACAATTTACATGCAACACCCTCTCTCTGAAACACCACCATGGACTGTACAACAAAACACTGTGCGTCACGCTTTGTAACATTCTTCTACATGATTCAGAAGGTGGTGGGTTCAGGTGCCGCTCCAAGACTTGAGTGCAAAAAATCCAGGCTGACACTTTTTTTAAAAAGGCTTTTCATTTTAATAAAAATTGCCTCAAAACAAACAAAAGAGGAGGAAAGCAAGCCGTAGGTACAACTGGCACAGCCTAAAACAGTAATCATCGCAAGAATGGGAACAAACAAAACCGGGTGAATTAGGGGCAAAAGCCCCCAAATATTCCCTTTGTAGATATAGGGCCCCATCTGCACCAAAATAGGACACAGGCAACATCACAGACTGATGTCATATCCGTAGCTTCAAAACAGAGTAAGAAGTCTTACAACACCAGGTTAAAGTCCAACAGGTTTGTTTCGAATCACTAGCTTTTGGAGCGTAGCTCCTTCATCAGGAGAACACATCAAAACATCAAAGCAACAAAACAAAATGACAGGAGGAAGAAAACAACATCCTGAGAGCCCCAGAACTAAAGGGGAAATCGACCAACACTCAGAGTGCAAACTAAACTCTTCTTCGCTTCTCCAGGCCCAGGCCATAACAGAACTACAGAATGAGAAGGAGGGGACCCAACACCACCAAACCTCCATTCTAGCCAAACCCAGTCTCCAACAGGATAGCACGTAGGTCACCTTCTTTCATTCATTCATGGGGTGTGGGCATCGCTGGCTGTGTCAGCATTTATTGCCCATCCCTAATTGCCCTTTGACAGGGCTGTTAAGAGTCAACCACATTGCTGGGGGGTCTGGAGTCACATGTAGGCCAGACCGGGGTAAGGACGGCAGATTTCCTTCCCTCAAGGACATTAGTGAACCTGATCGGTGTTGACGACAATTGACAATGGTTTCATGGTCATCGTTAGACTTTTAATTACAGATTTTTTTTATTGAATTGGGCCTGTCATTGAATTTTGTGCACCACCATTCATGACTGGATGTGGCAGGGCTGCAGAACTTTTTATATCTGATGCGTTGGTTGCAGAATCGCTTAGCTCTATCTATTACTTGCTGCTTATGCTGTTTGGCACTCAAGTAAGTGTTGTCGCTTCACCAGGTTGACACCTTATTTTTAGATATGCCTGGTGCTGCTCCCAGCATTCCCTCCTGCACTCTTCATTGAACCAGGGTTGACCCCCTGGCTGGATGGTAATGGTAGAGTGGGGGATACGCCAGGCCCTGAGGTTGCAGATTGTGGTTGATACAATTCTGCTGCTGCTGATGGCCCACAGTGCATCATGGATTCCCAGGCTTGAGTTGCTAGATCTGTTCGAAGTCTAACCCATTTAGCACGGTGCTAGATTGATTAAAGTGGTTTTTTTTTTCTTTATTCGTTCACGGGATGTGGGGGGTCGCTGGCTGGGCCAGCATTTGTTCCCCACCCCTGAGGGCATTTAAGAGTCAACCACATTTCTGTGGGTCTGGAGTCACATGTCGGCCAGACCAGGTAAGGATGGCAGATTTCCTTCCCTGAAGGACATTCGTGAACAAGATGGGTTTTTACAACAATCGACAATGGCCGTCATTAGACTTTTAATTCCAGATTTTTATTGAATTCAAATTCCACCATCTGCCCTGGTGGGATTCGAACCCATGTCCCCAGAGCGTCTCTCTGGGTCTCCAGATTACTAGTCCAGTGACAATACCACTACGCCACTGCCTCCACTATATTGGTGAACACAAGAGGCAGGATTCTCCATCCTTCCAGATTCGTTTTCTGGTGCGGTGCGCTCCCGCCAACAGCGGGATCCTCTGTCTCGGCAGCCAGCCAATGGGATTTCCCATTGTGGCCACCCCGACACCGTCGGGAAATCCGCGGGCGTTACAGTCCCGCCGAAAGGAGAATCTCGCCCAAGATATTTAACAGGAATAGAGGAAAAGAAAGCAAGATCTGTGTATCTCGGAAAACAGGTTCAGGGTTAGGATTCTCAAACTTTCAGGATTGACTCGGAACCTGGATATCATAGAATTTACAGTGTTTTCTTTAATTCTATTTGACACAGCTGTCTATTAGTTAGAACAGCATCAGACATGGAAAAATGGTTGTTTGACTGTGTCTAGGATCACCAAGTCAGGTATTGAGTCATCGATTTGCTCTGCAATTGGAGTGGAAAAGAGGTGCCCATGAGATTGTCCTGACCCGTGACCAATGGTGGATGTCAGGAGGGAGCATATTGGATGTAGCAGGTTAAGAGTCGAGACTCCAGAAATATGTCCAGCCAGTATTGGCAACTCTCATCATCGTGAAAGGGAAGGTCAGGACAAATGCTTGTGGACGCGTTTTCACCGTGCCAATCTTGAGTCCAGCTGAAGCAAAGCAAGGAAAGCAAGCCTTGACTCCATCTACACCTCCCGCTGCCTGGGGAAAGCGGGCAGCATAATCAAAGATCCCTCCCACCCGGCTTACTCACTCTTCCAACTTCTTCCATCTGGCAGGAGATACAGAAGTCTGAGAACACGCACGAACAGACTCAAAAACAGCTTCTTCCCCACTGTCACCAGACTCCTAAATGACCCTCTTATGGACTGACCTCATTAACACTAGACCCTGTATGCTTCATCCGATGCCAGTGCTTATGCAGTTACATTGTATATGTTGTGATGCCCTATTATGTATTTTCTTTTATTCCCTTTTCTTCTCATGTACTTAATGATCTGTTGAGCTGCTCGCAGAAAAATAATTTTTCACTGTACCTCGGTACACGTGACAATAAACAAATCCAATCCAATCCAATCCAAGCGCCCCGTATGAGATTTCTCTCCGGGTTATGTTTTCAGGAATGTCTAGGACATTAATCTTCAAATTTAGAAGATGCCAGGATAATCAGGAAGGGATTCCAATCCTCAGGCAGAGATCTTCAAACCTCCTTGTCAGCCTCAAAACAGTCCCCCTACTGCCAGAAAGCACCATTTCCTAATATTCCTCATACTTTGGCCTGGGTAAATTTTTTAAAAATTCATTTATGGGATATGGACGTCGCTGGTTAGGCTTAGCATTTATTGCCCAACCCTAGTTGCCCTTCAGAAGGTGGTGGTGTGTTGCCTTCTTGAACCGCTGCAGTGCTTGCAGTAGGTACACCTACTGTGCTGTCAAGGTGGTAGTTAGGACTGGTGATCAGAAGATTGACTGGAGTGGTAGGTTTTAAGGAGTTTCACACAGGAGGATTAAGAGCCATAGAGCAGTGGAGAATCTTAAGAGAGGGAGGTCCCAGGCTTAGGGCGTAGAGAGCTGGAGGTGAAGGGGAAAATGATGGAGCAACGGAAATCAGAGACCCTCAAGAGCCCAGGATAGGAGGGGCCCCAAGATCTCAAAGGGTCGTAAGACTCCCAGCCGCGTGTTTCTCGCCAGCGAGAGGCGGTGTGCTGGCGGTGGTATTCTTTGTTCCCGCTGCTGTCAATGGGAGTTCCCATTGATGCCACTCAATCACGGTGGGAAACCAATGGGTGGGGGTGCAATGCCGGAGGGACGAGAGAAGTCCGCCACCAGCGAACGGCCAAGTTTAAAAAAGGTGCAAGATGGGAGACTAGCCAGGCGAGTATTGAAATGGTCAAACCCTACTTAAGCCCACACCTCCAACCTATACCCGTAACCCAGTAACCCCACCTAACATTTTTAGACACAAAGGGCAATTTAGCAGAGCCAATCCACCTAACCTGCACATCTTTGGGCTGTGGGAGGAAACCGGAGCACCCGGAGGAAACCCACGCAGACTCCGCACAGGCAGTGACCCAAGCCGGGAATCGAACCTGGGACCCCGGAGAGATGACGCAACAGTGCTAACCACTGTGCTACCATGCCGCCCAGAAGTAGCAAATGAATGGATGATGGTTTCATCAGCAGGCAGGCTGAGATAAGGATAGGGGCAGACAATGTGACGGAGATGGAAATAGCATGGGCATTCTTCGCGATGGCACAGGTATGTCTGTCATCTAGACCAAATATGACACCAAGGTTGCAAACAGTCATGTTCAGTCCCAGACAGTGGCCTTCCTAAGGGCAACTAAAGATGGGCAATAAACGCTGGCCTTGCCAGGACTTTACATTCCACACAAATGTGAAAGAGGAGAGGGAGCGGAGTTTGGGGCAGTGCCTGGGGAGAATGGGTTTGGTCTTTGTTTTAATTAATTGGAAGACGTTTCTATTCAGCCAATACTGGATGTAAAACAAGGAGCCTGACAAGCCGGAACAATAGTTTCTGTCTATCACATTGATTGTATCCTTTAATTATAAACGCTTCAATGAGATCATCCTTTAATCTCCACTCGAGGGAATATGAGCACGGTCTACCTGAGCTGAGACAACTTAAAATAATTCTACCACGAGTCCTCACAGCAACCACTTTCAGCCTCAACATTCAGCAGGAACCGAGTGTTGTTTAACTACCCCTGGAGAGGTGTAATTTTCACTGGGCAGATGGAAATGATTAATCACTGGTTCAGCTGTCAGGCTATAAGCTGCAACAGCAAAGAGTACGTCAATCTGTGATGTTGAGAAACATGTTACATTCATCATCTTCCTAATATTTAAATACATTGCAAAACCCGCAGATTAAAACCTTGTCTGTGCCCATCAAAATAATATCTTTCCACGGATCTGGAACTGATTTGACCAGACGAGGTGAATGTATCTCTTGGACACTTGAGGGCAAAATTTGATTTGAGGTCAATACAGATCCTTTTCTCCACTCCAGCTCACTGATCTCCAGTTAGAAACTGCAGCAAAATCCTGCATTTATATAGCAAAATGTCCCAAGGTGTTTTTTCTTTCAGGAGCAATGAACAGAATTTGACACCAAGCCACAGACAGTGATTTGAGCGCAACAGGCCAAAAAAGCTGGTCAAAGAAGTAGGTTTTGAGAGGCGTCTTGAAGGAGCAGAGAGAGAGAGGTGAAAAGGATTAGGAAAGGAATTCTAAATCTGAGGAGCCAGGCTGCTGAAGGCATGGCCCGCCAATCATGCCGAGATTGGAGGTGGGCAAGAGGCCAGAACCAGTGAAAATGTAGGGATCTTGGGAGGGCTGCAGGAAGGTAAAAAGTGGGATTGGAATAGATCGGTGTTTGATGGCTGGCACAGTCAGGGTGGGCCGAATGGCCTTTGTTCCTGTGAAACGTAAATATCAGCATTGAGCAGTTGGACTGAAAGGTCTGGAGCTTAGGAAGAATTTGAACACGAGAATAAAGTGTAGAAATTTGTCAATGGCAACGTTAAACCGGGAAGCAAGGCTGCTACAATTGGCATTTTACTCAAGTTGATCCAGTGTTTACACCTCCTGACCTCTACCTTCTGGCCCCTTGCCCCACCCCTCAGTCAGTGAACCCCCCCTCCCTCGGTGGAAAGCGTGCCCACGTGGACATTTGATGAGGTCACCTACATGATTTTTGTTTCATTGTCATTGGGAATCATAGACGTTTAAGCAGAATTTTCCCTCACAAGGTAAAATGTGTGTGTTGATATGTGGGGCTTGGAGTGGGGAGGGAGGTGGGGTTAGAATCTTAATAGGTACAGAGCCTGTGAAGGGAAGTTAAGTAGATGGGTAGCATCATAAGAACAAAAGGAATAGAAACAGGAGCAATCCCTTGAGCAATGTCTTGCATCTGCTCCGTCGTTGAGAAACATCATGATGAAACTTCACATCAAATTTCTTGCCCGTTGGGATTCTCTTTTCCCACCGGCAGCACAACCCCACCCACGCATTTCCAAGCGGTGTGGGTGGCTTCAGTGGGAAATACCATTGACAAGTGGCAGGAACAGAGAACGACGCGTCGCCACGAGGCGCGCGGATGGGGGAACGGAGAATCCTGTCCCATATCTCATTTTTATAAACTCCAGAAAAATACCATGATGTGGTATCATCATAAATGTAAGTACTGCAAGGGTTAATGGAATGTCCAGATCAGCCACTAGATGGAGCTACAGTGACAAGTATATAGGACATTGATGCTGAGCCTTGTGGGGGAGAGAAGTGAAGGAATTAGCTAGAGACAGATTGAAGTAAATATAGTGCGTGTAAGAGCAGATCATAGTTTATTATAGTGTAGAGATTAGTTGTAGGTGAGGGTAGGTTATATGTTAATTATCAACTGTGTATTATTTAGGAGTATGTGTTGAATCCAAATTAGTAGTGTTAATAAATTTAGAGCTTTGTTCAAGTTAAAGATATTTTGTGGTCTTTGTGAACACTGCGCTAACCGTCCTCAAATAAGCAACACAAAGAACACCACACATGGTATGTTATCTCTCGTCATTAGATAGTCCTCTCATCCTAGAAATCAACCTAGTCGGAGCTTTGCTATATCCCCTCCTTTGAATGTATATTGCCCTGAGAGAACAACACAATACAGGGTGCTCCAGATATGGTCTCAGTAAAACCCGACATACTTGCAACCAGACTGCACTGCTCTTATGCTCCAATCCCCTTGTCATAAAGACTAACATAGCATTTGCCTTCTAAATGCTTGCTGTAACTGCACGTGAACTTTCTTTGGTTCGCGTTAAGGACCTCAAAATCCATCTGACTACTGACATTTACTCGTCTGTCACATTTTTAAAAATATTCTGATTTTTCGTTCTTCCTACCAAAGCAGATAATTTCACACTTCCCTACATTAAATTCCATCTGCCACTCTCTTGCCCAATCACTTAACCAATTTCATTCCCTTTGTAGCGTCTTTGCATTTTCCTCATAACTTACTTTCTCCCCCAGCTTTTTACCATCAGCAAAGTCGAATATATTACACTCACGGGTCATTGATGGACAGCATCTGTGACAATACAAATATACACAAACACAAATACATCCACGTGGCACATGTTTGCATGATGACACAAACATACAAACCATATGCAGAGATGCACACCTACACAGAGACACATACATGTGGACACAGGAGGATGCACGCACAAACACACATGGGCATGCACATACTTGCATGAATACAGTTTTGAGTACCCAATTCTTTTCTTCCAATGAAGGGGCAATTTAGCGTGACCACTTCCCCTACGCTGCACATCATTGTGGGTTGTGGGGGTGAGACCCATGCAGGCACGGGGAGCATGTGCAAACTCCACACGGATAGTGACTCGGGGCAGGGATCAAACCCAGGTCCTCGGTGCCGTGAGGCAGCAGTGCTAACCTTTGGGCCACAGGGTTGCCCTTGCATGAATACATATACACATATGAACACATGTGGACCTTTGCAAACATGCATGGACGCATGCACATTCACATGTGCATGCACAGACACAGATGTAGATACCACGCACGCATGCGCGTCGACGCACATGTACACATCGAAAAACAGGCACATACGCAGAGAGGCATGCACAAATGCACAGACTAAAGGCAGGCAAGTTTTCTTCTTCTGGGGAAATCATTTAGGGTTCCTATTACTGATTGTCATCTAATACTTCCTGCGGGCATGCAGGATTGGGCATGGCTCTGATATCCCTCCATGGTGGGGGAGTCTGCCTGCAATCCGTGTCAAGAACAAAGCATGAAGAATAGCTGGTCAAACAAGATACCAGAAGCAATCTTTGCCATCGTGCTGAGCAGCCGTCAGGAATGAGCTGTGTGGGGAGCAAAAAGAAAATCATCTCCAACAAACAGCTTTTCAAAAATAAAAGTGAAGCACATCCTTGAGGCAATTAATCATCAAAGACATTTTACATTCATCAAGGATGCATCCAATTCCCTCGCATGGCATGCTTTATTGAGATGCACTAGCTCCATCATCCCCACCTGACACAATGGAAAGACGATGGCCAAGAAGGCAGCATATAATGAGCTCCTGCAGGAGCAGAGATCAACCATTTTGCGCAGGTCAATTTTGCCCATGGGGATCAGGGACCCCTTCGGGAATCCAGAGCTCTATTTTCTTCATCATAGTCACCTCCTGTCAGGGGATTAGGACTGCATTGTGAACCGGCAGTGATCCCAGCATGCTTTGTAACGATGTAGCAGAACACTCGGTGTGCTATTATTTTGGCACAGACTCCCCCTTGCATTAATTGTGATTTATTTCGGTCAGTACAAGATGGTTCGCGAGCAGCTTATTCCGATAATGGAAATGAAAAGTCTTCTCAGGGTCTCCCTGTGACCTCCAGGCTGAGAAAATTCAGTGCAAGTGTCAAAGTCTTATTCTGCGTGAGTTACTACAGTCTGCGCTTAGTAACTGTCACACTCTCTCACAGAAACTAATCAGAGGAAATGGAATCTTGATGTTCTGAGAGGACCCAAACCTCAGCCTCATCATCCTACGTGAACAAAAAGTCAATGAATAGAATATCTCTGTTACTTTTTTTACATCAGGCTACAGGGTAGTGACAGCCTGTCCATCTCCAAAGTGCCCTGATGGTTTGAGAATGACTGAAATAATTTCAGGAGAGTACACGGCACGGCACACATTCAGGGCGGCACGGCAGCACAGTGATTAGCACTGTTGCCTCACAGTGCCAGTGTCCCAGGTTCGATTCCCGGCTTGGGTCACTGTCTGTGCGGAGTCTGCATGTTCTCCCCGTGTCTGCGTGGGTTTCCTCCGGGTGCTCCGGTTTCCTCCCACAAGTACCGAAAGACGTGCTTGTTAGCTGAACTAGGCATTCTGAATCCTCCTTAGTGTACACCCGAACAGGCGACCGACTGTGGTGACAAGGGGATTTTCACAGTAACTTCATTGCAGTGTTAATGTAAGCCTACTTGTGACAATAATAAAGATTATTATTCTTATTATTTTGTTATTTGCCTGGTTCCCAGCTGTGTGTATCAGTTAACGTAATGCTTACTCCATAGAAATTAGTATTTTAGTAAAGGCTCATGCAGAAGATCCCACCCTAATTTCGGGAATATCCCGATTTCTGCTGGGAAGGCAAAAGGGACGGAAAATCCGAACTCAACAGGGCCGTTTGAACAGAGTGCGGAGTATAGACAGACTTCATTTTGGCTGTTCCGGAGTCATTCACCCACAGTTTGGGAATGATGAATTGATGGAGTTGACGCAAATACTCATGAGGGTGCTCTTTAAACCTGAAAAATAATTATCCTAAACTGCTAGTGAGAGCTTAGAAAACATAGTTTGCTGGACTGCTTTGATGGACAGACTATCTGGTGTAGGTTAGAAAAAACACCCGTCCACAGTCTCAATGGAATTCAGTGTTGACATTTCCTAAGGGCTGTCATTACATTCTTATGAATGTTTGGCTCGGTTATAAAAGTGATAATCATCTTAGCAGAAGGTTGTGAGTTTACTAACTGATGTTTTAAAGAGGCTATTAAAGGTTTAGTTGTCTTTTTTGTGGCTACTGAATAGAAATGTATGGTTTTTTAAACAGATTAACCACTTGAAGAGATTTTAGAGCTTTGAATGGGTTTCATGAATGGCATTTTTTTCCACTATCAAGTCTGAATGAGTGAGAGCCAAATTGGATGTGAGAAGGCTATGTTTTTATCTCCACATGGCCCCCAATGGGGCCTTCTAAACCAAGGCAGGTCTGTCGCAAATTCCTGACTCAAACTATCTGTCTCAGTAGTAAAAATCTGACTCTTCGTGTCAGCTATGGGTCAGTGGTTAGGGGTTCAAATACTGATGGAATGCTGCACTGTTAAAATTGCCGTCTTTCTGATGAGATGGGGCCCCATCTTCCCTCTCAGGTGGTTGCAAAATGCCACATTACTTTACTTTGAAGAAGAGCAAGGGAATTCTTCCCCAAGTTCTGATGAATATTTGTCCCTCAACCAACAGTAATTTCTCACATTGTTCTTGCTGGAAGCTTGTTGCACACAAAATTGTTTCCACATGTCTTACAGTAGAACAGTAATCACCATTAGCAGGTCGCCTCCCCCTCCCCCTTGTTTGTAAAACTGTCCAAGCCTGTAAGAAGC
Source organism: Scyliorhinus torazame (assembly GCF_047496885.1). NCBI lineage: Eukaryota > Metazoa > Chordata > Chondrichthyes > Carcharhiniformes > Scyliorhinidae > Scyliorhinus > Scyliorhinus torazame. The sequence continues at coordinate 12,275,113 of NC_092714.1, forward strand.
TTGCTGGGCTGGATGGGACTTTACAATCATCAGGAACTATTTGTGTGGAAATCGGGAACACTGATACTGTGCTCACATGACTGAAACCAGCTTGGGGCGGGAAACACCCTGTCAAGTCAAACCATGAGCAGTCCCAGATCAGTCAGTCATTCTGGAAGACAGAAGCAACAGAAGGAAGAGGTCTTTCCCAGCAAAAGAAAGGACCCTGTCTATAACCTAGTAGGCAGAGAATGTGGGACTACCCTTTCTTACCAAGCGATTCACAAAAACAAATCCAGAAAATTCCATGAATTAATCAGCAGGCATGTCCAACCTCCATTGTCTCCAATGAACAAAAAGAGAGTTACCAGGCCTGTCATATTTCCAGCTGGCATCTCAGAAACTACAAGTAATGTTACTTTTTGGCCTCCTTAGAAAATCTAAGTCGATGCTACATCATTTGTAATCGTTATGTCTTGTGTGAATGTTAGGATTTCATTTCAGGTGCTGAGAAATAAACGTTTATTCTTTCCTTTAATTTAAAATTTACGATAAAGCCTGCCGTGTATCTATTCCTGAAAGCCAGAGCACTCAAGAGTTTAAAGGGCAGTTGTTTAACGGGCATCTTGTTGCGATTAGCTGTGAGGTGGAAGAAAAGGGGGTAGCCACCTTATCATCTCTCCCCTGTCCATGCTATAGACGTTAATCATTGTGAGGCAACTTGAGCTATTCTGAGGTAATGACCATATAAATGCAGTCTTTCTCTTCATTATGTGAGAAGGCATAGTGTCTGCAGTACAGCATTGACTGATCTCTTGTGGCATTGCTGGGATTGAGTTAAACCCAATGTCGCCTTCAACTGATGAAGAGCTACAGGGTAGGTGAAAACTGGGCCAGAGTGTGCAGACATTAATTCAGTTCACAATCTCAATGAAATATCTATCTTTAATTTCATATTTCTATTCCAAATAGAATGATATTCCCGTAAGCCAGTAACCCCAGCTAACCTTTTTGGTCACTAAGGGGTCATTTAGCATGGCCAATCCACCTAAGCCGCACATCTTTGGACTGTGGGAGGAAACCGGAGCACCCGGAGGAAACCCACCAAGACACACGGAGAACGTGCAGACTCCGCACAGATAGTCACCCAAGCTGGGAATCGAACCTGGGACCCTGGAGTTGTGAATCAACAGTGCTAACCATTGTGCTACCGTGCCGCCCTTGCACATTTCCACCCTTCCAATATTCATCAAAATCCCCTGGTCCGTGCCGTCTGGCTGCCAACCCTCCTCCCAGTGGGAACAGTTCCGAATTATTTGCTCTACCAAAACCCTTCATGATTTTCAGTACCTCTAGGAAACCTCCCCTCAGTTTAATTTCTTACGCTTGCCCCATGTACAAAGGAGGCTGTCCATGTCAATGTGTCACATTGGAGCTATGTAGCTCATTCTGGATCCAATCCATGTTGCATCTGACTTGAGGAGTGACAGCAAGGGCCTAAAATGGAAATTGTGTCAATCCCCTGCACTAACATCCTTCACCTTGATGAGCACAAGATTATCAAAAGTACAAAGAAGAGGGTTTTTTTTTCTTTCTTTCTTGGAACAGAAACACGGTTTAATGATGAAATCCTCTTCGGATCTTACGGCGGGATCATTCCAGGTGTTTAAACCTCAAAAGATTAGCAATCAAACTGATTAAAAGCTAATTTAGATAAACATTCATTCTAATTAATCCGAACAGATGTTGGCCCTTTGGATCCACGAATGGGGGTGGAGGAACATTGTAATTATGCTGCTACCAAAGATTTAAAAGCGACCGCCTTGGGCTGGATCTTAAATCCATCAAGCTTTGACTGAACAACGCAAACAGTGAGGAGGATGCTTACAGCTATGAGAAACATCTGTTCTGTATGAACATTCAGTCAGAATGCTGGCACTTTAGTTCGGCTTTAGTAACTTTTAGATTGAGTCCCACGGTCCCAATCAGACTTTGCTTGTCAACACAAAGAGGAGATGCACCTTAGGAGGGACAAGAGTAACGAGTAACAATGGCTATCCATCTGTCTACACGACTCTGGCCGATGGCTACATATTCATTTACCTATCTGTACATCTATTCATCCGAGCCAGCAGTTTCCATACATCTGCCCACCCATCTGCCTGCCAGCAAAAGAACTATTCGGGGAAATAGAGCTTTTCATCTGCAGTGAGTCGTTGCGAATCGAGAATTCACTGCCTTTTTTTTTCCTTGATTCGTTCATGGGACGTGAGCGTCACAGGCTGTGCCAGCATTTATTGCCCATCCCTAATTGCCCTTGAGGGAGCAGTTAAGAGTCAACCCCATTGCTGTGGGTCTGGAGTCACATGTAGGCCAGACCAGGTAAGGACGGCAGATTTCCTTCCCTGAAGGACATGAGTGACCCAGGTGAGTTTTTGTGACAAATGACAATGGTTTCTCGGTCATCATTAGACTTTTTAATTTCAGATTTTTATTGAATTCAAATTTCACCACCTGCAGTGGTGGGATTTGGACCTGGGTCTCCAGAGCATTACCCTGGGTCTCTGGGTTACTAGTCCAGTGACAATAACACCATGCCACTGCCTCCCCCTGAGGGTGGAGAAAGGAGAGTCAGTAAAAACTTCCAAAGCGGAAGGATGAAAATTTTGGGGGTTATCAGGAACGAGTGGGAGTGTGGGACTAATGTGATAGCTCCTTCAAAGAGCCAGCACAGGTACTTGGGGATGAATGGCCTCCTTCTGAGCTGTAATATTCGCTGATTCGATTAAATGTCACACTGTCCAACCATATAACCCGGTCTCGCACATGAGTTGCAGCCGTTAGAATTTAGGTATCACCGCTGCGAGATATAAAGGATGTGAAAAAGAGAACCATTTCCCGCTGGTTTTACCCCACCCAGAGCAAAGCACCCACCGCTACACGAGACGTTAGCTATTAATGGCCATGTGATCACAGGATTCATACCAACTGGAGGTTGTGGCCGAGGTTTCAGCTATGGCTCATGTGGTAGGTAGCCCTCTCACCTCTGGAGTCAGAAGGTTGTAGTTTCAGACACCACTTCAGACAGGGACTTGACCCAGCCAGCGCAGTACCAATGGGGTGTGGCGCTGTTGGAGAACCCGTCTTTCAGCAGGGACATTAAGCAGACGCCCCATCTGCCTTGTTGCGTATGTAGGATTCCGTGGCACCACTTTGAAGAGCAGGGGCGCAACTTCCATCTCTGCCGCCACAGACTGATGCTTGGGGGTGTCCTTCCACGAGCCACTGAGTGTTATAAAGATGTCTTCTACCAGCACACCCCAACCCTGACCTCCTCTCAGGAACCCACCAGATGGAACCAATTAGGAGTCTGTCTCCCAGAGCATCTTGCAAGCTGTTGACCTGAAAACAATATGGGCCCAATTGTTGAGTTCGAATGTCAGCCAGAAAATCCAGCTCAGTGATTACACTTCGATGGAACTAAAATCCAGAGCTCTTGCCTCTCAGTCTGTGACGTCGAAATGACCGTCCGTCCCACGTCCCCCCCAGCCCCCTCCTCACATTTCCTCCCCCCACCCACCACAGCAGATTTCCCGGTGATGGAGGCAGGTCTCCTATTGGATGGTGTGTTCCCTGGCAATTTATCATGGCCAATCCACATCTTTGGATTGTGGGAGGAAACCGGAGCACCCGGAGGAAACCCACGCAGACACGGGGAGGATGTGCAGACTCCGCACAGACAGTGACCCAAGGCTCGAATGAAACCTGGATCACCATAAATGTGTGTGTGCATGTGCGTGCGTGTGTGTGTGCGCGTGTGTGTGTGTGCATGTGCGTGTGCATGTGTGTGTGCGCATGTGTGTGTGTGTGCATGTGCGAGTGTGTGTGCATGTGCATGTGCGAGTGTGTGTGTGCATTTGCGTGTGTGTGTGCTTGTGCGTGTGTGTGTGCATGTGTGTGCATGTGCATGTATGTGTGCGCGTGTGTGAGTGACTGAAGGTGGGAAGTGGTGCCACGAGGATCAGCGCTGGAACCACTGCTGGGGGAGGAGTGGTGGGTGCCATCAAATCCTGCACTCGAGGGGGCTTTGAACCCAAACCTCTGGGTCAAAGGAACTACTGCTGTCCATAATTTACATTAACAAGTTTGCAGAAGACACAAAATCATGGGAATAGTCAACTCTGAGAAGGACCGCAATAAATGACAGGAAGCCATCAATAACCCTGCAGAATGAAGAAACAAATGGCCAATAAGATTCAACATAACTAAACTTCAGATAGTGGCTGGAACTTTCTGGCCGTCACGATTAACATTTCCCGCCGGCAGCGCACCCCTGCCCATGGGTTTCCTGGCAGCGTGGCGTGGTTTCAATGGGAAATACCATTGACAAACGGCGGGAAGATAGAATCCCGCCACCAGCGATCGAAACTCCGCCATGAAACACACGGCTGGGTAGCCGGAGAACCCCGCCCTGTATATTTGGTAGGAAGAATAGGCAGGTCACGATACGCTAATCACCGATGGTTACGGTACAATCAACGGCATAAAAACGCAAGCCAAGCACGCAGCTTTATTTCTGGAGGGATAGAACAGAAAAGTAGGGAAGTTGTGCTAATTCTATAGTGGCCACACATAGAGCAGTTCTGGTCTGTAGATAACAGAGAGGATATAGAGGCACTGGAGGGAGCAGAGAAGATTTACAAGTGTTATACCAGAAATGTGCGGTGAAGAATTAACAGGCTTTTCTCTTGAAAACAGAAAACTGAGGGGTGATCTAATAGAGATGGTTTAAGGTGATGAAAGGTTTTGACCGAGTGGACACAGAGTGAATGTTGACCAATAGATGCCATCAATGTAAGAGAGTCACCAAGAAATCCAATAGGGAATTCAGAGAAACTTCCTCACCCAAAGAATGGTGAGAATGTGGAACTCGCCACCACAGGGAATGGTTGAATCGAATAGCATTGATGTATTTAAGGGGAAACTAGACTAGCTTTCCAGGGAGACGGGAATAAACAATTACGATGGTAGATTTAGATGAGGAAAAATGGAAGGATACTTGGGAGAAGTATAAACACTGGCATGTGCTGGATGGGTTGAATGGCCTGTTTCAGTGCCAGATATCTGATGTAAAATTAACAATTGACTTGTATCAGCTGCCATTTGTAATGGTGAATTCCAAAATGCAACCATACTTTGTGTAGTAACATTTCCGAATTTCATTCCAAAAGATCTGTTTTTGCTCCGACTCAAGATCCCCTTTAATATCTAGAATTCTTCAATTGGGGAGGTGGTGACATAGTGGTGTTGTCGCTGGTCTAGTAATCCAGAGAGCCGGGATAATGATCTGGGGACCCAGGTTCAAATCCTACCACGGCAGGTGGGGGAATTTAAACTCGATAAAATATATGAAATTAAAAGTCTAATGATGACCACCAAACGATTGTCAATTGTCATAAAAACCCATCTGGTTCACTAACGTCATTTAGGGAAGGAAATCTGCCGTCCTTACCTGCTCTGACCTACATGTGACTCCAGACCCACAGCAATGTGGTTGATGTTAAATGACCTCTGAAAGTATTCAGAGACTCAGTTGTATTCAACCACTAAAACAACATGAAAAAAAGAATTGAACCAGATGGACCACCTGGCATTGACCAGGCAAGGAAACATCAACGGCAAACCCAACACTGCCGATCCTGCCATGTCCTCCTTCCTAACATCTGGGGGCTTGTGCCAAAGTTGGGAGAGCTGTGTCACAGACTAGCCAGGCAACAGCTTGACATAGTCACACTCACAGAATCATACCTTACAGACAATGTCCCAGACACGACCATCACCATTCCTGGGTATGTCCTGTCTCACCGGCAGGACAGACCCAGCAGAGGTTGCGGCACAGTGGTGTACAGTCGGGAGGGAGTTACCCTGGGAGTCCTCGACATTGACTTTTAACTCTGGATCACATGAAGTCTCACAACTTCAGGTTAAATATGGGCAAGGAAACCTCCTGCGGATTATCACGAACTGTCCATCGCTGATGAATCAGTGCTCCTCCATGTGGAACACCGCTTGGAGGAGGCACTGAGGGTGGTAAGGGCACAGAACATATTCTGGTGGAGTGGCTCAGTAGAACCGCCACAGACTGAGCTAGCCGGGCCTTAAAAGATATCGCTGTGGGACTGGGACTGCAGCAGGTGGTGAGGGAACCAACAAGAAGGAAAAACAATCTTGATCTCATCCTTACCAATCTGCCTGCTACAGGTGCATCTGTCCATGACAGTATCGGTAGAAGTGACCACCGCACAGTCCTTGTGGAGACAATGTTCCATCTTCACATTGAGGATACCCTCCATCATGTTGTGTGGCACTACCACCGTGCTAAATGGGATCGACTTTGAACAGATCTAGCAACTCAACACTGGGCATCCATGAGGCGCTGTGAGCCATTAATAGCATAGTCAACTACAATCTTCAACCTCATGGCACAGCAGATCCCCCACTCTGCTATTACCACCAAGCCAGGTGATCATGTTTGGTTCAATGAAAAGTGTAGGAGAGCATGCCAGGAGCAACATCAGATCAGGCACACCGAAAAATGAGGTGTTGACCTGGTGCAGCTACGACACAATACTACTAGTTTGCCAAACAGCATAAGCAGCAAATAATAGACAGAGTCAGCAATTCCACAACAAATACATCAGAGCTAAGCTCTGCAGTTATGCCACGTCCAGCCGTGAATGATGGTGGGCAATTAAACAACTCACTGGCGGAGGAGGCTCTCAAAATATCCCCATCCTCAATAATGGGGGGTCCAACACATCTGCGCAAAAGACAAGGCTGAAGCACTCGTAGCAATCTTCAGCCAGAATTGCTGAGTGGATGATCCATCTCGGTCTCCTCTGGAGGTAGTACAGCTACAACACTGGTATCTATCCAGTAAGATGGAAAATTGTCCAGCTGTGTCCTGGACAAATCCAACCCAGCCAATTACCGCCCCATCTGTCTACTCTCCATCATCAGCAAAGTGATGGAAGGAGTCATCCACAGTGCTATCAAGCGGCACTTACTCAGCAATAACCCGCTCACTGACGCTCAGTTCGGGTTCTGTTAGTGTCAATATCCAGGCTTGGGCTGACAAGTGGCAAGTTAAATTCGCGCCACACAAGTGCCAGGCAATGACCAACTCCTACAAGAGAGGATCTAACCATCACCCCTTGATATTATTCAATGACATTACCATTGCTGAATTCCCTCATAATCAACTTCAAGGGGTTACTATTGACCAGAAACTGAACTGGACTAGCCATATTAATACTGTGGCTACCAGAGCAGGTCAAAGGCTAGGAATCCTACGACGAGTAACTCACCTCCTGACCTGCCACAGCCTGACCACCATTTACAATGTACAAGTCAGGAGTGTGATCGTATTCTCTCTTCCAACCTCTTCCATCAGGCAGGAGATAGAAAAGTCTGGGAACACTGGGAACTCCGTGCTTCACACGATGTCTGTGTCTATGTATTTACATTGTGTTTCTATCGTATGTCCTATGTTTTTCATGTATGGAACAATCTGTCTGGACTGTGCGCAGAGCAATCCTTTTCTCTGAACCGAGGTACACGTGACAATAAAGCCAAATCGAAATCCATTTGCCTGGATGAGTGCAGCTCCAACAATACTCAAGAAGCTCGACACCATCCAGGACAAAGCAGCCCACTTGACTGCTCTCCCTTCCACAAACATTCAAACGCTCCACCACCTACAAACAGTGACAGCCGTGCGTACCGTCTGCAAGATGCACTGCAGGAACTCACAAAGGTTCCTTAGACAGCACCTTCCAAACCCAATACCACTACCATCTGGAAGGACAAGAGCAGCAGATACCTGGGAACCCCACCACCTGGAGGTTCCCCTCCAAGTCACTCACCACCCTGACTTGGAAATATATCACCGCTGGGGCAACATCCTGGAACTCCCTCCCTAACTGCACCTTGGGTGTACCTACACCTCAGGGACTGCAGCGGTTCAAGAAGGCGACTCACTGCAACTTTCTGAAGGACAACTAGCAATGGGCTAAATGCTGGCCTAGCCAGTGATGCCCACATCCCATAAATGAATTTTTTAAAATCAAATAATCCGCTAACATTTTCAATTCGCGAGGATCCAACCTTAGTTTGTATAATCTCTCCCCTGAATTTAATTTGTGGAGTCCAGGGCCGGGATTCTCCACTGCCAACGGCCCCCGACCGGCGGGGCGTGATCCCCGCCTGCCAAAAAATCGGCGCCGGAGAATTCGGCAGCCAGCGTCGGAGCGGCGGGGCGGGATTCACGCTGCCTCCTGGCAATTCTCTGGCCTGGCGGGGGGTCGGAGAATCCCACCCCAGGTGTCAGGAGGTCTCGTGTTCGTGTCCCACCCCAGGAGTTGATGGCCAAGGAAGCTGTGTTCACATCACAGCCAAGATGGTTGATTATCAACCTGCATATCTTTCCAATGTCTATGGCAGTTGGTAAGAAGAGGGGAGTTTCCTGGTCAGTCAGAACCTGCAGAAGATCATGTCCACAGGCCAGCAGGTGGAGGGCCATGGCCACCAACTCCCTCTGAGAGGATGGGACCTGAATGGGGAGAGTCCATGTGTCATTCTTGTAAATCTATGCTGCATTCTGGCCAAGGCCAATATACCCTTTATAACGAGTGGTACCCAGTACTGAACACAGGTGTGATCTAACCAGGACTCTGTACAGCTGCAGCATACCATCTACCTGCTTGTATTCTAGTCCTCTATGTGTAAAGGGCTGTAGTCCCCTCGATTGCCTCGTTCAGCTGGCGGCACAATCTATTGATACCAGCGATCAGCAAATATCCTATTAATCCATGCTTGTTTTGACATCTACCTTGACCTTAGATGGTATGTGTTGAAGCAAGGTCTCAAGTCAGGTGACCGAGGGTCACATGAACATCAAGCAAAATACTTCCAGGTGACAAACAGCAACCCACAATTCCCCTGTGTGACAGACAGCTGGTGTGCTTTTAGACTTATCGCAGAAGTATAATACCACAAACTCAATATCTTTTTTTGTTCTGTGGACAGTGGTGCCCCATAGCTATGGGCTGATCCAGTTCGGAGCAAAGCAGGGCGGTTTTCCCCAGTGTGCAGGTCAACATTTATCCCTCCACCGCCATTAGAAGATTTTGTTGTTTGCTCACTGCTGTTTGTGGATGCTTGCTGTGCCTAACCTGGTTGCAGCTTACAGTAGTGGCTACACTTCAGAGGGACCTTACTGTCTGTCAAGTGCTTGGGAGCTCTTTCTCCCTCACATCCTCCTTCTTTCCTTCCCTTGGACTCTCCTTCCAGAGCAGGGGCGTTGGGTTGCTTCTGTGACAGAGACACATGCTGAGTTATTGAACTCCTGGCTGAGCACCGACTCGGTATAGGGGTGCTTCCAGCAGCAAGCAAAAGGGGAGCATCGGGTACAGTTTACCTGATGTAACTATTCATGGAAAATAATGGGCCTAGAGGTAGGCCTCATTCAGGGTCTCTGATGTACCCAACATGACAAAGATAGTGACCCAAGCCGGGAATCGAACCTGGGTCCTTGGCACTGTGAAGCAACAGTGCTACCCACTGTGCTACTGTGCACAGAGAGCCTCTAATCGCCGGGCACAGATGTGTCAGAAATAGAACGTGCCAATAAGGACTACAGCACGTTTCCTTTGTCACTGAAAGTGCTTGTGTCCCCTCGAGGTGAGGAGGCTCGTTTGGAGCATAGACCAGTTGGGCCGAATGGCCTGTTTCAGTACTGTAAATGCCGTTTGATAGGCTTGCAAAGATATTTTGCATCAACTTACAAGGACTTCACACTGGGCACAGATGATTCCACCTCCAGGTCATTTCCGAGTTGATCTATTGTGTAAGCAGAGCCCAGCAAGTTGACTCTCTGAGCGGTGACCCCACATTATCGGGGTAGTCGCTGCCAATCGATTGGTTCAATAGGGATCAATAGGATCTCAGCTCACACACATGGCACCAGAGGCCCTAATGGATGGAAATTTGAGTCAAACCTGTCAAATTAAAAAGGCACACTGAATTTACAAGAAAATTGAAAAACGCTAAGAAAAACAATTAAAAAGACAACTCATTGAGTTTTGTTTGAATAAATCCAGTTCCCGTCCCCGTTCATGTCACTCTGTATCACCACATCTGGGTCATGCAGATGCAGATTGCAGTTGCTTGCAGACAACTGTGAGGCTGCTCTGACCGAAATAGGCTTTACAATAGGGGGCCTTCGTGCAGAATAGAGGCTAAAAGCAGGTGACACTAATTTACAGATGCTAAACAAATCAAACTCTATCCTAATTATGTGGATCCAAGATTTCAAATGTTGCTTTGGGAGATTGAATTACCCTACCGTCTCCAATATTCAGCTAAAAAGGTGAACTTTAACCCTTGCTGTACCGGCCCCAAAAGAGAGAGAGTTTTACTCTGTATCTGACCCGTGCTGTACCTGTCCTGGATATGTGTCATGGGGACGGTGTAGAGGGAGCTTCACTCTGTATCTAACTCCGTGCTGTACCTGTCCGGGGAGCGTTTGATGGGGCAGTGTAGAGGGAGCCTTACTCTGTGTCTAAACCCGTGCTGTACATGTCCTGGGAGAGTTTGATGGGGACAGTGCAGAGGGAGCTTTACTCTGTATCTAACCCCGTGCTGTACCTGTCCGGGGAGTGTTTGATGGGGCAGTGTAGAGGGAGCCTTATTCTGTATCTAACCCCGTGCTGTACATGTCCTGGGAGTGTTTGATGGGGACAGTGTAGAGGGAGCTTTACTCTGTATCTAACCCCGTGCTGTTCATGTCCTGGGAGTGTTTGATGGGGACAGTGTAGAGGGAGCTTTACTCTGTATCTAACCCTGTGCTGTACCTGTCCTGGGAGTGTTTGATGGGGACAGTGTAGAGGGAGCTTTCCTCTGTATCTAACCCCCTCCTACTACCTGTCCTAAGAGTGTTTGATGGGAACAGTGTAGAGGGAGCTTTACTCTGTATCTAACCCCGTGCTGTACCTATTGTCATGTGAGAGTACCTTTAAGAAATGGGTGTTTATAAATGGGTGTGTGCATAAATATCTGTAGTGAGAGTACCTTTAAGAAATGGGTGCTTACTACTGCAGTGATGTCAGAAAGTGGGTGGAGCTGGGCTTTTTACTTTTGTTTTAGGCTGTTTGCTGCAGGGTGTGTTTGAGTTTTGTTTTCAGTGTTGGAGCTGAAGCCAGACCAGGCAGGTGTACTGCTGTTCTCTCTGTCATCAAAAGACTATCTCTTGATCATTTGGTGAATTCAGAATTATAAATGTTTTCAGTAATGACTTCAACCTGATGTGCTTCTGTTAAAGTTCTTTTTTTAAGTCGTATGGAAGTTAAAAGGAAAACTTAAAGGATTACTTGGTGTTGTATTCTTTGGGGGTTGTATTAAAATTGATGGTTGCTAAGATGTTCACTGAATGTTTTAAAAAGGTTAACTTGAGTTCATAGAATAAACATTGTTTTGCTTTAAAAAACACTTTTCCATTTCTCCTGTACCACACCTGTAGAGTGGGCCGTGTGCTCCCCAAACCACAATCTATTATAAGTTGTGGGTCAGGGGAACCCCAAGATACACTTTGGGGTTCTCTAAACCCTGGCCCATAACAATATCCTGGGAGTGTTTGATGGGGACAGTGTAGAGGGAGCTTTACTCTGTATCTAACCCTGTGCTGTACCTGTCCTGGGAGTGTTTGATGGGGACAGTGTAGAGGGAGCTTTACTCTGTATCTAACCCTGTGCTGTACCTGTCCTGGGAGTGTTTGATGGGGACAGTGTAGAGGTAGCTTTACTCTATCCAAATGCATTACTAATTTTAGCCTCCTCAGTTGCTTACTGTGCAAAGTATCAGAGGAGAGTCTATTATCAATGTTGAAAGTACTTCAGGAGATTAGAGAGGGGAGTAAACTCATGAAACGTTCGAATCTTAGAGCATGCGTTAGACGCAGAGTAATGCTCTCATTGTGCTTGTTCAGAGTAATTCTCTCATTGTGCTTGTTCAGAGTAATGCTCTCATTATGCTTGTTCAGAGTATCACTCTCATTGTGCTTGTTCAGAGTAATTCTCTCATTGTGCTTGTTCAGAGTAATGCTTTCATTGTGCTTGTTCAGAGTAACGCTCTCATTGTGCTTGTTCAGAGTAATGCTCTCATTACGCTTGTTCAGAGTAATGCTCTCATTGTGCTTGTTCAGAGTAATGCTTTCATTGTGCTTGTTCAGAGTAACGCTCTCATTGTGCTTGTTCAGAGTAACGCTCTCATTATGCTTGTTCAGAGTAACACTCTCATTGTGCTTGTTCAGAGTAACGCTCTCATTATGCTTGTTCAGAGTAACACTCTCATTATGCTTGTTCAGAGTAATGCTCTCATTGTGCTTGTTCAGAGTAATGCTCTCATTGTGCTTGTTCAGAGTAATGCTTTCATTGTGCTTGTTCAGAGTAACGCTCTCATTGTGCTTGTTCAGAGTAATGCTCTCATTACGCTTGTTCAGAGTAATGCTCTCATTGTGCTTGTTCAGAGTAATGCTTTCATTGTGCTTGTTCAGAGGAACGCTCTCATTGTGCTTGTTCAGAGTAACGCTCTCATTGTGCTTGTTCAGAGTAATGCTCTCATTGTGCTTGTTCAGAGTAATGCTCTCATTATGCTTGTTCAGAGTAATGCTCTCATTGTGCTTGTTCAGAGTAACGCTCTCATTGTGCTTGTTCAGAGTAACGTTCTCATTGTGCTTGTTCAGAGTAATGCGCTCATTGTGCTTGTTCAGAGTAACACTCTCATTGTGCTTGTTCAGAGTAATGCTTTCATTATTCTTGTTCAGAGTAACGCTCTCATTGTGCTTGTTCAGAGTAATGCGCTCATTGTGCTTGTTCAGAGTAATGCTCTCAATGTTCTTGTTCAGAGTAACTCTCTCATTGTGCTTGTTCAGAGTAATGCTCTCATTGTGCTTGTTCAGAGTAATGCTCTCATTGTGCTTGTTCAGAGTAATGCTCTCATTGTGCTTGTTCAGAGTAATGCTCTCATTGTGCTTGTTCAGAGTAACGCTCTCATTGTGCTTGTTCAGAGTAATGCTCTCATTGGCTTGTTCAGAGTAATGCTCTCATTGTGCTTGTTCAGAGTATCACTCTCATTGTGCTTGTTCAGAGTGATGCTCTCATTGTGCTTGTTCAGAGTAATGCTCTCATTGTGCTTGTTCAGAGTAATGCTCTCATTGGCTTGTTCAGAGTAATGCTCTCATTGTGCTTGTTCAGAGTATCACTCTCATTGTGCTTGTTCCGAGTGATGCTCTCATTGTGCTTGCTCAGAATAATGCTTTCATTGTGCTTGTTCAGAGTAACACTCTCATTGTGCTTGTTCAGAGTAATGCTCTCATTGTGCTTGTTCAGAGTAATGCTCTCATTGGCTTGTTCAGAGTAATGCTCTCATTGTGCTTGTTCAGAGTATCACTCTCATTGTGCTTGTTCAGAGTGATGCTCTCATTGTGCTTGCTCAGAATAATGCTTTCATTGTGCTTGTTCAGAGTAATGCTCTCATTGTGCTTGTTCAGAATAATGCTCTCATTGGCTTGTTCAGAGTAATGCTCTCATTGTGCTTGTTCAGAGTAATGCTCTCATTGGCTTGTTCAGAGTAATGCTCTCATTGTGCTTGTTCAGAGTAACGCTCTCATTGTGCTTGTTCAGAGTAACGCTCTCATTGTGCTTGTTCAGAGTTCGGAGTAATGCTCACATTGTGCTTCGGCTTAATCCTTGGTGAAATGAATTTCTTGAAAATTGACAGCTCTCATAACTAAAATCCCCTTCCAACTAGCCTGGTGCTGCTGATTCAGAACAAATTCCAGTTGAGCTCCGCAACCAATAGTTGTGATTACCCCGCGGAGTCAACTGTTGACTTAGGTTTCTGCTCGCATCCCAAGGCACAGTGTTAGATTTGCCTGCTCATGCGTGTCTCCAGTGCTTATCAGATACACACACAAGCAAGTTGTGTTTCAATTATTTTTTAATATCAAAACAGCCGGATATTGGGTTCAGTAAATATGATGAGCAAACATGTTTTTCTCAGCAAGCACCTCCCTGGCTGATTTGATGATGCATCAAATATCGGAAGAATAAAATTTAAGTTTTCAAATAATGAAGAAATTCTCAAAAATATGCTGACCCACGTTAGTTCTTTAAACTATGATTTTTTGAAAATCTATTCTCGGGAGCTGGGCATCCCCTGGCAAGGCTGGCACTTATTGCCTATTGTCCCACCCTGAGTGGACCTTCCTCCCGAACCATTGTGCGGCAACTTGCTACACTCAACTGACCTGTGAGGCCGCCTGAGAGGATGCCTCGAGGAAACCTTCTGGGACTGCAGTCACTTTTCAACAATTTGACACCCTCATGATCACAAACCCGGTTTTAAGTTCCAGATTTACCGGTAGCATAGTGGTTAGCACTATGGCTTCTCAGCACCAGGGTCCCAGGTTCGATTCCCAGCTTGGGTCACTGTCTGTGCGGCATCTGCACGGTCTCCCCGCGTCTGCGTGGGTTTTCTCCGGGTGCTCCGGTTTCCTCCCACAAGTTCCATTACTCTGAACAAGCCAATGAGAGCATTACTCTGAACAAGCACAATGACGTGCTGTTAGGTAATTTGGACATGCTGAAATCTCCCCCTGTGTACCCGAACAGGTGCTGAAATGTAGCAACCAGGGTCTTTTTACAGTAATTCATTGCAGTGTTAATGTAAGCCTACTTGTGACAATAAAGATTATATATAATGCTGCCTCACGGCGCCGAGGTCCCAGGTTCGATCCCGGCCCCGGGTCACTGTCCGTGTGGACTTTGCACATTCTCCCCGTGTTTGCGTGGGTTTCGCCCCCACAACCCAAAGGTGTGCAGGTTAGGTGGATTGGCCATGCTATATTGCCCCTTAATTGGAAAAAAATAATAATTGGGTACTCTAAAAAAAAATTTTTTTTTAATATGTTCCAGATTTAAAGTAAAACATGTGATCAGAATTCAAATTCTCAAGTTGCGATAGTGAGATCTGAACTCCCTTTCACTGCACTCTTAGCCCAGGCCTCCAATTAACAGTCCAGGACTTTGAAGTGCAGTCACTGTGGTAATGTAAGAGTGTGGTAGTCATCTGACTCACGAGAAGCTCCCATGAACATCTTGAATATGTTCAAGAGGCAGCTGGATATAGCACTTGGGGAGAATGGGATCAAAGGCTATGGGGAGAAAGCAGGATTAGGCTATTGAGTTGGATGATTAGCCATGATGGTGATGAATGGCGGAGCAGGCTCGAAGGGCCAAAAGGCCTCCTCCTGCTTGTAGTGATCTCTGTAGGTGCATGCACACAAGGGGTTAATGGGTAGATAGCAGCACCACATGATCACCAGAGGGCTGGATCAACAGGGGTATAAATGCAGCCACACGGGGTCTCTGTCTCTCTCGGGTGTGCTGTGAACAGGGAAACATCAGAATCACATCGATAGTTAGTGGAGTTACGTTTAGTTACAATTGTTAAATCTTGTTAACCAATTCCTAGTTCCCATGTTAAGGTAAACAACTCATGCATTAATAGTAATCGTTACTCAATAAACGTTTGTTGTTACTGGACGAGTTCAAGTCTTCTTCAACAAGATTCAGAGGACCTCACCATCAGCCAAGGATTGAGTAACACGTGTTATCGACCACGCAGGTAACACCACACTGCTCCTATCTTCTATGTATCTAAATATCTATGTAATCAAGTAAGAACATACAAACATACAAATTTGGAGCAGGAATAGGCCACTCGGCCCCTCGATTCTGCTTCACCACTCAATAGGACCATGGCCTATCTGATTGTAACCTCAACCCCATTTTCCTGCCCACCCCCAGTAACCTTTCACCCCCTTGTTAATTAAGAGTCTATCTAGTCCCGCTTTTAAAATATTCAAAGGCTCTGCTTTCACTGTCTTTTGAGGAAGAATGTTCCAAAGGCTCACTGAGAGAAACAAATTCTCCTCATCTCGGTCTTAAATGAGCGACCCCTTATTTTTAAACCGTGACCCCTCGTTCTAGATTCTTCCAAAAGAGAAAGGCATTCTCGCCACATCCACCCTGTCAATACCCCTCAGGATGTTTTAGTCAAATCGGACCTTATTCTTCTCAGCTCCAAACGCTAAAAGCCTGGCCTGTCCAATCTTTCCACAGAAGACAACCCACCCAATCCAGGTATTAATCTAGTAAATATTCTCTGACCTGTTTCTAATGAATTTACATCCTTGCTTAAATAAGGAGATCAATGCTGGACACAATACTCCAGATGTGGTCTCACCAATGCCTTGTACAACTGAATCATAACCTCCCTACTTTTGTAATCAATTCCCCCTCACAATAAATCATAACATTCTATGAGCTTTCCTAACTACTTGCTGTACCTGCATAGTAGCCTTTTGTGATTCGTGCACTAAGATACCCAAATCCCTCTGCACCTCAGAACACTGTAATCTTTAATCTTTTTATTGTCACAAGTAACACTGCAATGAAGTTACTGTGAAAAGCCCCCAGTCGCCACATTCTGCCGCCTGTTCGGAGGGAGAATTCAGAATTCTCAGCTGGTACGGGAACTGCTGGCCTTGTTCTGCGTCACAATCCAGCTGTTGAATCTCTCACCATTCAGATAATAAGCTCCTTTTTAAAAATTCTTCATGCCTATTTGGACAATTACACATTTGCTCACATTTTATTACTTTTTCTTAACAATGTTGATTGAGAGATAAACATTGGCTTGGGTACTGAGGATAACTCCCTTATCCCTCTTTGAAAGAGTAGCCCAATGTCTATGATGTCCCTGTAGCTTCAGCTTAACATCCCATCTGAAAGACAGCACCTCTGAGAGTGCAGAACTCCATCAGTGCTGCATTGCGACTGCCAAGCCAGACGTTGGTGCTCAAGTTTCGAGAGTGGGACTGGAACCTACAAACCTCTGACCCAGAGTTCAGTGGCTGGCATGTGATTGATAATGACTAGCATGGCTTCAGTTCTTATTGATCCCTCATGAAAACACTGAAGGACCTAAATTCAATCGTGCACAGTAACAGGCACAAGGTGCGCTGGGGTGGGCTGCTGAACCACACTAAATTTGTGCTATGGTCCTCATCAATGCAACCACTGAATCTAATCATTCCAATACATTTCTCGTGTTCAAATTCACCCATGGTCTCGCCCCCATTCCTATCTCCAACCGTACAACCCTCCGGAATATATCCACTCCTCCAATTCTGACCTCTTGCCGATTTGATTGCTCCACCATTGACGGTGGCCTTGCCTTCAGTTGCTTTGGCCTTAAGGCGCTGGAGTACCTTCCCCACACCTCTCAGCAGATCTACCCTTCTTTCGCACACTCCTTAGACCTGCCTCTTTGAGACAAGCTGACAATCATGGGTACCCACATGGTGCCTGATGCAGAAAATAAGAAACGTACTCAATCATTGAGAGGATAACAGTTCTTTATCAAAGCACTTTACAAAAGCTCACAAAAGGATGGATGAATGACAGAGAGCACGAGATGCTTGTTGGAACTAATTTGCTTCAGTAATCCTCCAAGGCAAAGAAATTAAATCAAAAATTGCTGAGGGAAACAGCCTTGTGTTATTGGAGCTGCAAATTATTCTATGGAGTAGCGTAGAATATACAGCATGCACAGCTGTGAAATAAGACAGTGTTTATGCTCCACATGACTCCTCTTTCCTCTTCATCTCACTCTGACACCAGATCAATCTATTGTTTTCACTCTCATGTGTTCATTTAACTCCCGTTGAAGGCATCGATAGTATTCACCTCAACTACTCCATATAGGAGCATGGGAACATAAACTGCAGGAGTAGGCCATGTGGCTCTTCGAGCTTGCCCTACCATCAATAAGATCCTGGCTGCTCGGTGTCTGGTCTCAACTCCACGTTCCTGCATGCCCTCAATAACCCTAGTCTCCCTTTGCCTCACAGAAATGTGCTTAATTCTACCTTGAATAAATTTAATGATCGCCTTTTCCCCCATTTTAGCGGGAAGAGAATTCTACACACCAACGACCCCGTGGGAGAAAAACTTTATTCTCATCGGGCGGCACGGTAGCACAGTGGTTAGCACTGTTGCTTCACAGTGCCAGGGACCCAGGTTTGATTCCCGGCTTGGGTTACTGTCTGTGCAGAGTCTGCACATTCTCCCCGTGTCTGCGTGGGTTTCCTCCGGGTGCTCCAGTTTCCTCCCACATGTCCCGAAAGACATGCTGTGAGGTCATTTGGACATTTGGAATTCTCCCTCCGTGTACCCGAACAGGCGCTGGAATAAACAAAGAACATACAGTGCAGAAGGAGGCCATTCGGCCCATCGAGTCTGCACCGACCCACTGCAGCCCTCACTTCCACCCTATCCCCGTAACCCAATAATCCCTCCGAACCTTTTTTTTTGGTCACTAAAGGCAATGTATCATGGCCAATCCACGTCTTTGGATTGTGGGAGGAAACCTGAGCACCCGGAGGAAACCCACGCAGGCACGGGGAGAACGTGCAGACTCCGCACAGACAGTGACCCAGTGGGGAATCGAACCTGGGAACCTGGCGCTGTGAAGCCACAGTGCTATCCACTTGTGCTACCGTGCTACCCACTGTGGCGACTAGGGGATTTTCACAGTAACGTCATTGCAGTGTTAATGTAAGCCTACTTGTGACACTAATAAAAGATTATGATTATTATTATTATCTGTCTTAAAAGGAAGGAGTCTTATTTTCTGGCAGCACAGTGGTTAGCACTGTTGCTTCACAGCACCAGGGTTTCAGGTTCGATTCCCGGCTTGGATCACTGTCTGTGCAGAGTCTGCACGTTCTCCCCGTGTCTGCGTGGGTTTCCTCCGGGTGTTCCGGTTTACTCCCACAAGACCCGGAAGACGTGCTGTTAGGTAATTTGGACATTCTGAATTCTCCCTCAGTGTACCCGAACAGGCGCCAGAGTGTGGCGACGAGGGGCTTTTCACAGTAACTTCATTGCAGTGTTAATGTAAGCCTACTTGTGACAATAAAGATTATAATTTTTTTTAAATTTTGAAACTATATCCCCTCGATTTAGTCTCTCTTCTAACAGGAAAAATCCTCAGGGTATCCACTCTATCCAGTCCTCTCAGGATCATGCATGCTTCAATAAGATCACCTCTCATGCTACTAAACCCCAATTCGTATAGGCCTAATCTATTCAATCTTTCTTCATAAGGCAACCCCTTCAACCCAGGAATGTGTTGAGTGAACTTTCTCTGAACGTTTCCCACGGAATTATATCGTTATTCAGATAGGAGACCAAAACTGCACACAGGGCTCCGGATGTGGTCTCACAAAGACCCTGTAAAGCTGCAGGAGAACTTTCACTTTTACATCGCCACATCTGTGGGCAGCACGGTAGCACAGTGGTTAGCACAGTTTCTTCAAAGCCCCAGGGTCCCAGGTTCAATTCCCGGCTGGGTCACTGTCCGTGCGGAGGTTAAGTGGGGGTTATGGGGACAGGGTAGATACGTGGGCTTGAGTAAGATGCTCTTTTTAAGGGCTGGTGTAGACTCGATGGGCCGGATGGTCTCCTTCTGCATTGTAAATTCTACGATCTATGATCCAATTCCTCTTGCAATAAATGCTAAAATTCTATTTGCCTTCCTAATCACTTGTTGCCCCTGCATATTAACTTCATGTGATTCATGCATCAGGCCATGCAGACCCCTCTGTAACGCTGGTGATGCACTATCAATTACGATGAGACGAGAGTAGAGAGTAATTGAGGCTTTATTAAGCAGAGATGTGTTGCCTCCTACAGTTGCTGTTGAAATGGCTGCCGCTCGGTGAGCACACACATTTATACTCCGCCTACTGGGCGGAGCCAGCAGGCAGGGATCTACCCCCGTACCTGTAGTACAGGAGCCTTACCGTATTACTTCTCATATACATCATATTTCCAAACAGTGGTGACTACCACAACTGGGTTGTACAATCTCTCTCCATTTGATTGGTATACTGCTTTTCTATTCTCCCTGTCAATGTGAAAAGGTTCACGTTTACCCACATTGTACCCCAGTTAAATTGGGGAACTTCTTTGAAAGGCATGACGGCAGCTGGGCAATAACTAATATTTAAGGGATGAATGTATGCATTGCAACAGTTACACATTCCTTTCTGATGCAAAATGACAACAAGAAAAGCAGCCCTACCATGGCTTCCAAAGTAAATTGAGGGATTGGTACCAAAGGGGAGTCGTACAAAGCAGCAAGCCTGAGGATTGGTTCCGTATACAGCAAAGGAGGACCAAGAGATTGATTAAGAGGGGAAATTTGGGAGTACCAGAGTAAACTTGCAAGTAACGAAAAAATGGATTGTATACAAAAATAGAATGTTCAGTGAAGACGAATATACAGTCCGAAGCAGGAGAATTTATAACAGAGAACAAGGAAATGGCAGAGCAATTAAACAACTACTTTAGTTCTGTCTGCTAGGTGGAAGACACAAATAACTTCCCAGAAATGCGAAGGAATCAAAGGTCTACTGGGAAGGAGGAATTGACGGAGATTAATATTGCTAGAAAAATACTTTGGGAGAAATTAGTGGGACTGAAAGCTGATAAATCCCCAGGGCCTGATCATCTCCACCCCAGGGTGTGACCATGGAAATATTGGATGCGCTGTTTTGTCATCTTCCAAAATTCTGTCGATTGTGGAACAGTCCGGGCAGATTGAAGGGTGGTAAATGTAACCCCCATCATCTGACAAAGGAGGGAGGGAGAAAACAGGAAATTACTCAATGGTTAGCCTAACAGCAGTAGGAGGGAAAATGCTTGACGCTATTTCAGGACACTTCGAAAATATCAATAGGTCAACATGGAGTTATCAAAGGAAATCATGTTTTACAAACCGATCGGAGTTTTTTTGAGGAAGTAACTAGCAAAATAGATAAGGATGTGGTGTTTTTGGATTTTCAGAAAACTTTTGATAACATAAGAACATAAGAACTAGGAACAGGAGTAGGCCATCTGGCCCCTCGAGCCTGCTCCGCCATTTAATGAGATCATGGCTGATCTTTGTGGACTCAGCCCCACTCTCCGGCCCGTACACCATATCCCCGAATCCCTTTATTCTTTAGAAAGGTATCTATCTTTTTCTTAAAAACGTTTAAAGAAGGAGCCTCAACTGCTTCACTGGGCAAGGAATTCCAGAGATTCACAACCCTTTGGGTGAAGAAGTTCCTCCTACACTCCGTCCTCAATCTACTTCCCCTTATTTTGAGGCTATGCCCCCTTGTTCTGCTTTCCCCGGCCAGTGGAAACAACCTGCCCGCATCTATCCTATCTATTCCCTTCATAATTTTATATGTTTCGATAAGATCCCCCCGCATCCTTCTAAACTCCAATGAGTACAGTCCCAGTCTACTCAACCTCTCGTCATAATCTAATCCCCTCAACTCTGGGATCAACCTAGTGAATCTCCTCTGCACTCCCTCCAGTGCCAATATGTCCTTTCTCAGGTAAGGAGACCAAAACTGAACACAATACTCCAGATGCGGCCTCACCAACACCCTATACAATTGCAGCATAACCTCCCTAGTCTTGAACTCCATCCCTCTAGCAACGAAAGACAAAACTCGATTAGCCTTCTTAATCACCTGTTGCACCTGCACTCCAACTTTTTGTGACTCGTGCACCAGCACACCCAGGTCCCTCTGCACAGCAACATGTTTTAACATCTTACCGTTTAAATAATAATCCATTCTGCTGTTATTCCTCCCAAAATGGAAAGCCTCACACTTGGCAACATTGAATTCCATCTGCCAGACCCTAGCCCATTCACCTAACCTATCCAAATCCTTCTGCAGACTTCCGGTATCCTCGGCACTTTTTGCTTTACCACTCATCTTAGTGTCGTCTGCAAACTTTGACACATTGCACTTGGTCCCCAACTCCAAATCGTCTCTGTAAATTGTGAACAACTGCGGGCCCAACACTGATCCTTGAGGGACATCGTACAAAAGAGCTTTGTGTACGAAATTAAAGCACATGAGACTGGGGGTAAAACATTGACATGGATTGAGAATCGGTGAGCAGACAGGAAACTGAGAGTAGGAATAAATGGATCCTTTTCAAAGTGGCAGGCAGTGACTAGTGTCATCCCGCAGGTGTTGGTGCTCGGGCCCCAGCTATTCACAACACACATCAATGATTTGGATGAGGGGACCATATGTTTCCATCAGTGTTCACCAAAGAAAAGGACTTTGTGGAAGATGATTCTTGGGTAGGGTGTGAGGATAGTCGGGGTCATGTTAACATCAAAAAGGAGGAGGTATTGGGTGTTTTAAAAGACATTAAGGTAGATACATCTCCTGGGACTGATGGGATTTACCCCAGAGTACTGAAGGAAGGAAGGGAGGAAATTGCTGGGCACTTGATTGACATCTTTGTATCCTCATTGGCTACAGGACTGGAGAATAGCTAACGTGGTACCACTGTTTAAGAAAGGTAGCAGGGATAATCCTGGAAACTATAGGCCGGTGAGCCTCACGTCGGTAGTAGGTAAATTATTGAAGAGAATTCTCAGGGCAGAATTTATACCCATTTGGAAACAAATGGACTCATTAGCGATAGACAGCATGGTTTTGTGAAGGGGAGGTTGTGCCTCACTAACTTGATTGAGCTTTTTGAAGAGGTAACAAAGATGATTGATATGGGGAGGACGGTGGATGTTGTTTACATGGACTTCAGTAAAGCCTTTGACAAGGTGCCTCATGGCAGACTGGTAGAAAAGGGATCAGAAGTCACACGGGATCAGAGATGAGGTGGCAAGATGGATACAGAACTGGCTCGGTCACAGAAGGCAAAGGGTAACAGCAGAAGGGTGTTTTTCTGAATGGAAAGTTGTGATTAGTGATGTTCCACAGGGAACCTGGGGCCTTGGTTGTTTGTATTGTACATAAATGATTTGGAGGAAAATTTAGCTGATCTAATTAGCAAGTTCGCGGGTGACACCAAGGTTGGTGGAGTGGCAGATAGTGTTGAGGATTGTCAGAGGATACAGCAGGACATAGATACATTGGAGACTTGGGCAGAGAAATGGCAAATGGAGTTTAATCCAGACAAATGTGAGGTAATGCATTCAGACAGAATGGCAGAGTATTATTTAAATGGTGATAGATTGGGGATGTTGATGTACAAAGGGACCTGGATGTCCTTGTACATCAGTCACTGAAAGCAAGCATGCAGGAAAAGCAAGCAGTTAGAAAGGCAATTGGTATGTTGCCCTTATTGCAAGAGGACTTGAGTACAGGAAAAATGATGTCATACTGCAGCGATACAGGGCCTTGGTGAGATCCTCTACCAGAACCCGTGTAATAGGGGGGCCCCACAGGGAGCCCTGAAATAGGGAGATCCTCCCACGAGACCCTTGTAAGAGGGAGACACCGCCCCTCCCACAGGAACACCTGTAGGGGGGGTCTGCCCCGCTGGGACCCCTGTAATAGGGACACCCCAAGAACCGCTGTAATAGAGAGCCCTTCCATCCACCTCCTGACCAAAAAGGACACCCCCACAGAGATCCCTGTAATAGGGGGGACCCCACAGGGATACCTATAATCGGAAACCACTCCAGGGACCCCCTGACCAAAGAGACTCCCAGAGGGACCTTTATAATAAGGGGGGACCCCCCCAAAGGGACACCCCCGCACACAGACCCTCCCTCCACACACAGACCCCCCCCCCAACCAGAAAAGAGACACCTATCTGGAGATAGGTGCTTGAGAGCAGTCCAGACAGGGGCAGTGAGAAGAATTGCAGGTATAGCACTCAAAGCTCCACATGTTCATTCCTCGAAGGAGAACAGCTGTGACCTGTGCCTGGTTCCCAAAGATCCTTTACCTGCAAGCCATTCATAGTTTTCTAGTCGTGGTCTGTGATTGACAGCTTCTACAAACCAACAGCAGCATTGATTCATTCATCTCCCTTCACGGTTCAGTGGCTGAAGTGGTGAAACCCCAATGTTTACAAGCATTGACCACATCAAAGAGAGGTAAATGCAGTCGACTCACGCAAGCATGTGACTGCACTGAACGTACCTCTCTGAATCATGATGTAGTAATGAGAGGAGCAGTTCTGTCAGAAAAGTCAGTCGGTCCTAGAATTTTAACCTGAAGAGAGATGTTTTAGTTTGATCCTGAAAGGTTCTCTCTCCAAAGATGCTGCAAGTACAACCCTGGTTGTTAACTTTATTCATGATTGGTATTTAATATATATTGGTTTGCTTAATTGGAATATAGTGGCAGATTTGGAAGTAAGTTAAGGTTTCTTCTTTTACTTCAGACTGTTGTAACTGTTAACTGTGAAGGCATTGCTTTGTTGCTTATGTGGTTAATTCTGTGGTTAAATTAAAGTTTATTTTAACATTAAAGATGCCTATTGGTCAACGTTATCACTCCTGTGGGGCAGTAACATTTCCTCAGTTTTACAAATTGAAAATGGCTGGGTTCTTGTTCGGGATCCTAACACCATGTTGACTTTACCTTGATTTTTTTCAAGTGCCCTGCGATACGGTCTTTAATGTTCCTGATGACAGGTGTTCGACTAACTGGCCCAGTGGTTTCCTGCTTTCTGTCTCCCTCTCTTTTAGAATAATGGAGTTACATTCGCTATTATCCAATTTGAAATTAAATGAAATGAAAATCACTTATTGTCACAAGTAGGCTTCAAATGAAGTTACTGTGAAAAGCCCCTAGTCGCCACATTCCGGCGCCTGTTCGGGGAGGCTGGTACGGGAATTGAACCGTGCTGCTGGCCTGACTTGGTCTGCTGACAAACCCAACGATTTAGCCCTGTGCTAAACTAGCCCCTAATGGAGCCTTTTGCTAAATTAAAACCAACGCATCAATTACTTCACTGGCCACTTCTTTTTTTTTCAGATAAATTTTAAGAGTACCAAATTCATTTTTTCCAATTAAGGGGCAATTTAGCATGGCCAATCCACCTATCCTGCCACCTGTGGGTTGTGGGGGTGAGACCCACGCAAACACGGGGAGAATGTGCAAACTCCATACGGACAGTCACCCGGAGCCGGGATCGAACCTGGGACCTCAGTGCCGTGAGGCAGCAGTGCTAACCACTGTGCCACATGTTGCCCTCACTGGCCACTTTTTAAGGTGCCAGGCTGAAATCCATCCAGACCCGGGGACTTTTCAGCCCACAGATCCACAATTGACTCAGCACCACCTCTCTATTGATTGCAATCTCCCTAAGTTCCTCCCTCCCTTCTAATTCCTGATTTGCAGCTATTTCTGAGCTGTTACTTGCACTCTGTATGGAGAAGACCGTTGTAAAATATCTCCGAATGCTGGCTGCTTCGATAGGGCAGCACTCCCTCAGCACTGGAGTATCAGCCAAAAGTCTCCGGTATGGGACTGGACCCTCAACCTTCACACTTAACAGACATTGAGCGATACTCACTGAGCCATGGTTGATAGGGAGTGCTGTGTGGTTGATAATAGATAATTTTAAACTACCGCTGAAGCAACAGAGTTAATAGCTTTGGGTTCATGGTCCAAGATGTCCAATTATTGAAGTGTGTTTAGACGGAATGATATAGCATGTTAACAGGAGCTTTATTTTGTCTGTTCAATGAGTTCCAGTGCTCCTTTGCTGATGTTATGCCAGATCTCTGTATCAATTTTTAATCCAATTAGTCGGCAGTCACCCTGTCTGCTGTTTGTGTTTCCAGCTGGCAGGCTGAGAAACAGATTTACAAAAGGTGGCACGGCTATGATTCCTCTTCACCCAGTTACCCGGTCAACTTGGTTGAAGGAAAGCAACCGCGTGGATTCAGTGCTTCCCGAGGTCGGGACACTGTTGGGTTGAGGATAACCTGTTGCTTAGCAACCATTTGCCCACCCACTCCAATTAACAAGTGCAGTGCACCTACTTCAATTAAAGATCCCAGTGTATCTATTCTAATTAGAAGCCTCCATCACACAGAGAGCAATTAAAGAGCGTGGCTGCGATATAATTAGAGAGCCACAGCCCACCTACTTCAATTGAAGATAGGCAGGCCACGTTCCTCAGTTAGAGGCACCGGTCCATCAACTCCAATTACAGAGTTCCCCACCCCCTTCCCCCAAAACAGCTCATCTAATCCAGTCCCACCTCCTCCAATTAAAAATCCTGTGCTTCACCTTCCTTCCTCCCTCTCGGGTGGTAACCTGTAATCATTTATTCCAATTATCAATCCTCACTCTCTTATTCCACTTTTTGGACATGCCCAGGCCATTGACCCCAGTAAGATTTCCTTGAGCCCTGAGACCTCACTCTTCCAATTAAAGATTCCCGCAAACAGCCCACGAAGTCCCCACCCCACCCCCACTCTGTATTAACGCTGAAAACGATCGGCGTGCCTCTCTGATTAATGTCGATAGTCACCCTTAAGCTCGCATCACTCTGGCAAGCAGTCCTCATGAATATTGTACTTTACTAATCAGATGCGCATCTAATGAAATATTTCTGTGTGCGTCGTCGTGGGATGCTGAGGCTTTACAGGATAGGTTATCGGATCTCAACCAAGGGAGCAGAAAATAAATAGTCGATGGGAGCAGAGATGGGCTTGCGTTATACCTGGGCAACTCCCATCCATCAAGGGCAAACCCTCCTGCTAGAAAATGCTTCATTAATCTGTGATTATTTTTAAGTATTTCAAAAATATATTGTTAGAAAGTATGGGCATGCATCCAGTAAGTTATACAACCGAGATCTGGCCCATATCAGGAATTGTGTTTGAAATCCCTCCAGCACCTCATCCAACTCTGTTTGTGCCACCTTCTCCAGCCTAACGTCACCTCCTGTCATCTTTCAAATTTGGCCTCCAGACACGGTTCTATAAAGTAGGGTGGGAAGTGGCTTGAGTGGAGTACAATAACTAGCACAAACTAGTTGGGCCGAATGGCCTGTTTCTGTGTGTGCAGCAAAGGTTACATATTCTATGTAATGCTCTCTGAATCCCTCCCTTCAATTCACTGTTGGCAATAAGACTTACATGTATCGGACAGCACGGCAGCACAGTGGTTAACACTGTTGCTTCACAGCTCCAGGGTCCCAGGTTCGATTCCCGGCTTGGGCCACTGTCTGTGCGGAGTCTGCACGTTCTCCCCGTGTCTGCGTGGGTTTCCTCCGGGTGCTCCGGTTTCCTCCCACAAGCCCCGAAAGACGTGCTTGTATGGATGAATGGGACAGTCTGAATTCTCCCTCTGTGTACCCGAACGGGCGCCTGAAGGTGGCGACTAGGGGCTTTTCACAGTAACTTAATTGCAGGGTTATTGTAAGCCTCCTTGCGACAATAGTAAAGATTATTATTATTATAAAAACGTAGCCTCAGTTTCTGGAATTCAGTCCCTAAACATCTCTGCTTCTGAACTTTACAAACCTTCTCAGACCTGCCATTTTTAACAAGGATACAATCACCCCTGCACTCTTTACCTGAGTGTTGGTTTATCTGGTCCAATTTTATTGACTTTTCCCCTATTGGCTGACGTTGTTAGAATCTTCTCTTCTGCCTCTGGGTCCACTCAGGGATCTTTTTCATCTGTTTTTATTTCTCCTGAACACCTCAGAGCCATTCCACACAAACTGGAGCTCTGTGACTGCCACACAAAGTCCTGCTTAACCACTACCCAGCCGTCGTCAACCACTCCAGCGCTTCCCAGCAGAGCAACTTTAATATGGTTGTTCCCAATTTAAACGTACGAGTGATGTGTTGGGTGTTCTGGATCACAAACAGGTCACCAACACTGGTGCCAGCCTCCCTGAACAGGCGCCGGAATGTGGCGACTAGGGGCTTTTCACAGTAACTCCATTGAAGCCTACTCGTGACAATAAGCGATTTTCATTTCATTTCATTTCAAGTGGTGCAACTCTATTTTTTATAAGGTTAACTATATTAACATACTTGAACTGTGGTTAAATGCAATACCAGCTTTAACTGTTCACCCTTGCCTAGTCCTAACCAGGTGATGCACTCAGCACATGGTGAATGTCTGTGTTGCAGGCTGTGAGCTCTGTGCTCCGAGCTGGCTGCTACTAGAATGAGCGGGAACTCTCCTGTCCCCTGTCTTTATAGTGCGTGTGCTCTCACTGGTGATTGGCTGCGGTGTTGTGTATGCTGATTGGTCCCACTGCATGTCCATCAGTGTGTGTGTGTGTGTCTGCACCATAATATACTGGTGTATATTATGACATCCCCCCTGTTATATAAAGAACATGTGCCTGCGTGACAATAAATATTGTGTAGTGAATGTACCTGACTATGTGTGTGCGTGTTATTTACATGACGCTAATCTATTTACACGGGAAGGTGCCTGGTGCAGAGAAATAGGGTGTCACACCAACAACGAAATGAACATTATATACAAACTACTGGAACGATGAAACAGGATAACAGAACAGATCAAAGAGTCCAACATCGTAAACCCCATCAGTCAAGTCTCTGAGGTGGGCGTCGAATTCTGGTTGACCGTCAGGGTGGCACACCACTCATCGTCTGGATCAATGCTGTGCACCGACAGCGGCTGGTGGTTTTGATTCAGGGACAGCCTGTTCTTTGTTATAACAGCGACTCGAAAAGGCTCCCTCGGGACCTCGGTGTCATTGGTCTGCGGGAAGTCGGAATCGGACTTGGTGAACGTGGGTTGAATTGCCCGAACGTTCCTGCGAGGCTGGCTGAAGCGATACGAATTGGCAGGCTGAGCTGCTCGACAGCAGGCAGCATAGTGGCCAAGTCTGCCACATCGTAGGCACTGTCGCAATTTTGCAGGACATTGCCGCTTTAAATGGGCGGAGCCACAGATGCCGCAGTCATGACGTCAGTACGCTCGTTGGGCCACCGCACATGCGCGGTGCGGTCCTGCGTGGTGCTTGCCTGTGCATCACGTTCCTCCACGTCACCGTCCTCTCGTTTGGCGCGTACAAGCGCGGGAGGCCGCGAAAAGCACGCGGAAATGGCCGCCCTCATCCAGGCTGCAGCCTTGGAGGTGTTCAGTTGTTTGGACCCGTTCCGCCTCGTGGGGAACATGCCGCGCCGTTTCAGCCGCCTGTATGTGGGAGTACCGGCTGGTGGCATCTTCATGCAGGACACAGGTCTCGATGGCAGTCGCTAGGGTGAGTTGCTTAACTTTGAGGAGCTGCTGACGCAGGGGGTCCGACAGAACACCAAATACGATGATGGAATCGGAGGTGGGCCCGTGGCCACAGGACTGCGCAAGGATGCGGAGGTGTGTTAAAAAGGATTGGAAAGGCTCGTCCTTACCCTGCAAGCGCTGCTGGAACAGGTATCTTTCAAAGCTTTCATTGACCTCTATGCTGAAGTGGGTGTCGAATTTGAGGAGAACCATCTTGTAGTTTGTCTTGTCCTCATCGTCTGCGAATGTGACGGAGTTGAAGATGTGGATGGCGTATTGCCTGGCCGTGGAGAGGAGCAGGGCAATCTTCCTGGTGTCCAAGGCATTCTTCCTGTCCATGGCTTCGAGGAAGAGCTGGAAGCACTGTTTAAAAATCTTCCAATTGACCCCGAGATTGCCGGCGATGCGGAGCGGCGGCGGGTTGATGTTCTCCATACTTCAGGATGCCGGAATGCTGATTAGTTGCAGGTGGGTCTCAGAAGTGCTAGTATGCAACCACTCCTTGTACCATGACGTGTTGGGTGTTCTGGATCACAAACAGGTCACCAACACTGGAAGTGGTGCAACTCTATTTTATTATAAGGTTAACTATATTAACATACTTGAGCTGTGGGTAAATGCAATACCAGCTTTAACTGTTGACTCTTGCCTAGTCCTAACCAGGTGATGCACTCAGCACATGGTGAATGTCTGTGTTGCAGGCTGTAAGCTCTGTGCTCCGAGCTGGCTGCTACTAGAATGAGCGGGAACTCTCCTGTCCCCTGTCCTTATAGTGTGTGTGCTCTCACTGGTGATTGGCTGCGGTGTTGTGTATGCTGATTGGTCCCACTGCATGACCATCAGTGTGTGTGTGTGTGTCTGCACCATGATATACTGGTGTATATTATGACAACAACAACGAGCACATGAATTAGGAGCTAAGTGAGACCATTTAGCCCCTTGATCCCGGTCCACCATTCAATAAGATCATGGCTGATCTAATTGTAACCTCAGCTCCACATTCCGCTGCCTAACCCCTGGATAACTTTAGACTCTCTTGATAGTCAAGAATCTATCTACCTTTGTCTTATTCATTGTCCCTATTGTTCTCTGGGAACAAGTGTTTCAAAAAGCCAGGACCTGTTGAGACAGAACATTTCTTCCCATTTCTGTCTTAAACTGTGTCCCCCTAGTTCTAGTCTCTCCCACACCCTCTCCATATCCATCCTGTCAAAAGTCTCCTCCGGATATTATGGGCATGATGTAACCAAATGGGAACTATGTCCCTTAATGAGTGTGTTGAGCCACGTGTTTCCCGGTGCTCACAGTGCCAAGAAACACAACAACACAATCTAACCTGACTCCGGTTAGACACGGGACATCAGCGGGGAACGTGCGGCCAAGGCCTCCCTTGGTCCCGTGTGCTGCACTGAGGAGCTCACATTACTGAAACTCCTCAGTGCAGGGAGAGATCAGGACACTATTATTGACAGGTGGAAGTGCCACCTGGGCACCTTGGCAGTGCCAGGCTGGCACCCAGGTGGTAGCAATGCCAGGGTACTGTCATAATATACACCAGTACATCATGGTGCAGACACACACTGATGGACACACAGCAAGACCAATCAACACACACAACACCGCAGCCAATCACCAGTTAGAGCACACGCACTATAAAGACAGGGGGCATCAGAGTTCCCGCTCATTCAAGCTGCAGCTAGCTAGGAGGACAGAGCTCACAGCCTGCAGCACAGATCTTCACCATGTGCTGAGTGCATCAACTGGTTAGGACAAGGCAAAGGTATTTAGTTAAAGCTAGCATCGTGTTAACCCACAGTCAGAGAATGTTAAACAGTTAATGATTCAATAAAATAGTGTTGCAGTATTTTAAGTGTTGGTGGCCTGTATGTGTTGCATGGATCCAGAGCACCCAACACAACATGATACCAGGAGTTGAGGGATATTAGAACTTCTTAGACCTACCTGCAAGTGATCTGCCTTCCACCAGCATACAGCCATCCTGCAAAATGGACAGCGTCCGCCCGCCGCCGCCGCTCCGCATCACCAGTAACCTTGGGGCCAACTGGAAGATATTCAAACAACGCTTCCAGCTCTTCCTTGAGGCCACAGACAGGGAGGACGCCTCGGATACCAGGAAGATTGCCCTCCTCCTCTCCACGGCCAGAGACCATGGCATCCACATTTTCAATACTCTCACCTTTGCGGATGATGAAGATAAAACAAAGTTCAAGGCGGTCCTCCTCAAGTTTGACACTCACTAGAGCGTAGAGGTGAATGAAAGTTTTGAGCACTACGTGTTCCAACAGCGTTTGCAGGGTAAGGATGAACCTTTCCAATCCTTTCTCACGCACCTCCGCATCCTTGCGCAGTCCTGTAGCTACGGGCCCACCTCCGATTCCATGATACGCGACCAGATCGTTTTCGGTGTTCAGTCGGACCCTCTACGCCAGCAGCTCCTCAAAGTAAAGCAGCTCACCCTAGCGACCGCCATTGAGACCTGTGTCTTACACGAAAACGCCACGAGTCAGTATTCCCACATCCAAGCGGCTGAAATGGCGCGGCAAGGTCCCCACGAGGCGGAACGGGTCCAAGCGATTGAGCAACTCCAGGGCCTCAGCCTGGATGAGGGCGGCCATTTTGCGTGCTTTTCGCGGACTCCCGCGCTTGTGCGCACCAAACGAGGGGACGGCGATGTCAAAGAACGTAATGCGCAGGTGCGCACCACGCATGACCGCACCGCGCATGCGCGGTGGTGCAGCGAACGTGCTGACGCTACGACGTGCGGCAACTGTGGCTCCACCCATTTAAAACGGCAATGCCCTGCCAAATCTCGACAATGTCTAAGATGTGGCAAACTTGGCCACTATGCTGCTTTTTGCCGAGCAGCTCAGCCTGCCAATTCATATCACTTCAGCCAGCCTCGCAGGAATGTCCGGGCAATTCAACCCACGGTCACCGAGTCCGATGCGGACCTCCCACATAGCAGTGACACCGAGGACCCGAAGGTGCCTTTTCGAGTCGGTGTCGTGACAAAAAACAGGGTGTCCCCGAAGCAAAGACACCAGCCGCTGTCGGTATACAGCATCGATCCAGACGATGAGTGGTGTGCCACCCTGATGGTTAACCGGTCCCAAATACGATTCCGCCTGGACACTGGTGCCTCCGTCAATCTCATTGCGCGGTCTGACTTTCAAAGCCTTCGTGTCAAACCAGCCATCCTTCCATCAGCCGCAATGCCATTGCTGCCAGCGGCTCGGTGCCAACTGGAAGTGACGCACAGGTCACGCAAAG
Source organism: Scyliorhinus torazame (assembly GCF_047496885.1). NCBI lineage: Eukaryota > Metazoa > Chordata > Chondrichthyes > Carcharhiniformes > Scyliorhinidae > Scyliorhinus > Scyliorhinus torazame. The sequence goes on from NC_092714.1 coordinate 12,307,631, forward strand.
CCATCCTTCCCTTTGAAATCGTTGACTCCTCGAGAGCCTCCCTGCTTGGCGCGCAGGCATGCAAGCTGTTGAATCTAGTTCAGAGAGTTCACTCTCTCTCTCCTGATGACACATCTGCCTTTCAGGACACTGACATTAGGGCGCAACTCGATGCCATCATCAACCAGCACCACGACGTCTCCGAAGGCATGGGCACGCTCCCATATACCTACAAGGGGCGCGATTCTCCGACCCCGCACCGGGTCGGAGAATCGCCGGGGGCTGGCGTGAATCCCACCCCCGCTGTGTCCCGAATTCTCCGCCACCAGAGATTCGGCGGGGGCGGGAATCGTGCCACGCCGATCGGCGGAAATCGCGCCGGTCGGCGGGCCCACCCCCAGCGATTCTCCGGTCCACGATGGGCCGAAGTCCCGCCGCTGTCAACCCACGCCAGCCGGCATGGATTGAACCACCTTTCTTACCGGTGGGAGCAGACGGCGCGGGCGGGCTCCGGGGTCCTGGGGGGGGGGGGGGGGGGCGCGGGGCGATCTGGGCCCGGGGGGGTGCCCCCATGGTGGCCTGGCCCGCGATCGGGATCCACCAATCCGCGGGCGGGCCTGTGCCATGGGGGCACTCTTTTCCTTCCGCCTTCGCCATGGTCTCCATTATGGCGGAGGCGGAAGAGACCCCCTCCACTGCGCATGCGCGGGGATGCCGTGAGCGGCCGCTGACGCTCACGCGCATGCGTCGCCCAGCGAAGTCATTTCCGCGCCAGCTGGCGGGGCGGAAATCAGTTCGGCTCGGGCCTAGCCCCTCAAGGCAAGGACTCGGCCCCTCAAGGTGTGGAGAATTCTGCACCTTTGGGGCGGCGCGATGCCGGACTGATTCGCGCCGTTTTTGGCGCCGGTCGGCTTGACATCGCGCCGATTGCGGAGAATCCCTCCCAAGATCTTATTGAAACATAATGCCATTCCTGTGGTGCACGCACCTCACAGGGTCCCAGCACCCCTTAAGGACCGCCTCAAGCAGCAGCTGCAGGACCTCCAGGACCAAGGAGTGATTTCCAGAGTCACAGAACCAACCGACTGGGTCAGTTCCATGGTATGTGTAAAAAAGCGTTCCGTCGAATTGAGAATTTGCATTGATCCCAAGGATCTAAATCGCAATATCATGAGGGAGCATTATCCAATTCGCAAGCGCGAAGAGCTCACATGCGAGATGGCTCGGGCCAAGCTCTTCACCAAACTCGACTCGTGAAAAGGATTCTGGCAAATCCAGCTCGACAAATCCAGCAGGAAACTGTGTACATTTAATACCCCCTTTGGCAGATATTGTTACAACAGGATGCCGTTTGGGATCATATCTGCTTCAGAAGTGTTCCATAGGATTATGGAACAAATGATGGAAGGCATTGAAGGTGTTCGTGAATCATTTGGTCAACCAGGGGCATGATAGTCGCCTCCAGCGTGTATTCAAATGTATACATGAGCATGGCCTCCGCCTCAACAGGGCCAAATGCTCTTTTGGTCAGACGGAACTCAAGTTCCTCGGGGATCACATCTCCCAGTTGGGTGTGCGGCCGGATGCGGACAAGATAGCTGCTATCACAGCTATGAAAAAACCAGAGGACAAGAAGGCAGTCCTCCGATTTCTGGGCATGGTCAACTTTTTAGGGAAGTTCATCCCTAACCTCGCCTCTCATACCACGGCTCTCAGGAACCTGGTCAGGAAGACGACAGACTTCCAATGGCTCCCTGCCCATGAGCGCGAATGGAGAGAATTCAAAACAAAACTCACCACGGCCCCGATCTTAGCTTTCTTTGATCCAGCAAAAGAGACCAAAATTTGACCGATGCCAGCCAATCCGGCATTGGGGCAGTGCTCCTGCAACGCGATGAGGCCTCATCATGGGCCCCCGTTGCATATACATCATGCGCCATGACCCCCACGGAACAGCGCTACGCGCAGATCGAAAAGGAGTGCCTGGGCCTTCTGACCGGTGTGGTTAAGTTTCACGATTATGTCTACGGACTTCTTCAATTCACCGTCAAGACCGACCATCGCCCGCTGGCCAATATAATACAGAAAGACTTGAATGACATGACCCCTCGCCTCCAGCGTATTTTTCTCAAGCTCCGGCGATATGACTTCCAGCTGGTATACACCCCAGGCAAAGACATCACCATTGCTGATGCTCTCTCCGGGTCAGTCAACGCTCCATGTGACCCAGCAGGATTCATCTGCCAGGGTGACGCCCATGTGGCCTTCGTGGCCTCCAATCTACCTGCCACGGATGAACGCCTCGTCCAAATTCGCCGTGAGACGGCGGCTGACCCTTCGCTACAGTGTGTCATGCGCCACCTAACAGATGGGTGGCTCAAGGGCGAATTCCCTCAGTTCTATTATGTCAGAGATGATCTGGCGGTAGTAGACAGGGTTCTTCTGAAACTGGACCAGCTGGAAGTCATATCGCCGGAGCTTGAGAAGAATACGCTGGAGGCGAGGCGTCATGTCGTTCAAGTCTTTCTGTATTATATTGACCAGCGGGTGATGGTCGGTCTCGACGGTGAATTGAAGAAGTCCGTACACATAATCGTGAAACTGGACCGCATTGACATCCCGCATAGCATGCGCCAGCTTCTCCTGGAACAGCTACACGAGGGCCACCTTGGCGTGGAAAAGTGCCGCCGACACGCCCGAGAGGCAGTGTACTGGCCCGGCATTAATGAGGACATAGCCAACACAGTGCTCAACTGCCCCACTTGTCAGCGCTTCCAGCCGGCCCAACCACTGCAGCCCCATGAGTTGGTCACGCCACCTTGGACCAAGGTGGGCATCGACCTGTTCCACGTGCTGGGTAGAGACTATGTCCTGATCGTGGACTACTTTTCAAATTACACAGAGGTGATACGGTTGCACGATATCACATCATCTGCAGTCATCCGTGCCTGTAAGGACACCTTTGCTCGACACGGCATCCCACTCACTGTGATGTCGGACAATGGACCCTGCTTCTCAAGCCAGGAATGGTCCAACTTTGCCAGGCGGTACAATTTTGCACATGTGACATCCAGTCCCCTGTACCTCCAATCCAACAGCAAAGCGGAGAAGGGCGTCCACATAGTCAAACGGCTCCTCTGCAAGGCTGCCGATGCTGGCCTATCGCCTTGCTGGCCTATCGCTCCGCCCCACTGTCCACTGGCCTGTCACCAGCCCAGCTGCTCATGGGTCGCACCCTGAGGACGACGATGCCGTCCATCCATGTCCCAGACCTCGACCACATTCCGGTCCTTCGCCGGATGCAGCTGTCTCGTGCACAGCACAAGGCGGCTCATGACTCCCGTGCAGCTGATCTCCCTGCTCTGGCTCCAGATGACAACGTCCGCGTCCATCTTCCGGATGGTGGCTGGTCTGCAACCGCTGTGGTCCTTCGGCAGCTGGACCCCGCTCGTTCCTGGTTCGTCGACCGGATGGCTCCATTCTGCGCCGCAATCGATGCGCCCTTCATCTCGTTCCACGCTCGCTACGTGATCCTCCACTGTCGCCTCGCCCTCCTGCTCACCCTGCCATTGACTATGCAGAGATCCCGGTCACTCTGCATCCTCCTCACTCTGATGCAGTCCAGCCCGCTTCACAGCCGGCGGTTCCCGACACACCCTTGAAGCGGTCAACCAGAATTCGTCGCCCACCTCAGAGACTTAATTTGTGAACTTTGTGGACTTATGGAGTTTCTGATTTGTTCTGTTCTTCCGTTTGATCGTTTACATGGTTTGTATATAGTGTTCATCTCGTTATTCTTGTGACACACTGTTTTTCTGCACCAGGCACCTTCCCATGTAAATAGCTTAGTTCTCATGTACATAGTCCTGTAAATATTTTGGTTCTGAGGCTGCTGGGTTGAGCTGTTTACAGGATAGCAACTAGGAGCGTCTATCTCGTAGCGTGCGTTGACGTGGAACTTACTTGGTCTGATGCAACAACTCGGCGGTTCTCTCTTCGCTGAGAGCCAAGGCCAAAGAAGGAAGATTGTCCCTTGGGGAATACCTTTTATACTAAAAAGGGCTTCGCGCGCTTTTGGGCGGGCCTTGAACTTGGCCTCAATTAATTGGGGCTTTCCCATTCATTTGTATCGATCTTCCTCCAATAGAGGGGTGGTTCCCCGATTGCTGGGCGAGTCCTAGTTGGCCGTTGGTTTGCTTTGTTTTAGCCTCTTCTGGCGCTGGGGTGTCTGCCTTAACATTGTGTATTTAATGTTTCCCTTTTGTCCCCGGAGATGGCTCATTAGTATGTAGATTGCTTCGCAGTTTCTGTCCTGTCTGAGAGCTTAAGGTTCTAATCAACAGACAGACCTTGCACCTGCTCGTTTCTTAGTATTGTCCAATTTTCCCTGCATCCTTTGCAACCGGGACATGGCCATCCCAAATGGCTACAGCTTCCTCCACCATTGATGCACAGAGGCAGCATTGTGCACCATCTACAAGATGCACTGCAGTGGTGCCAGGGGGTGTTCCGTAGGGAGGGATTTGGGTTGGAGTGGGGGGGTTCTGTGGGGAATGTCGGGGGGTGGAGGAGGATGGTCCTATGGGGTGTTCAAGTTGCTGGTAGGGCAGGCTCATTCAGAGACCGTCCCACCAGCAATGATATCGCGGGACCCGCCTCTGCATTTCCTTTTGTCAGTAATTTTACAAACACGACGGGAAGGCTCGGCGACACCATCGATTGGCCTGGAGTTTCCAGGAATTGAGGATCAATCTCCGGGCCACTGCTGTGTGCAACCCCGGAGAAAAACCATCAGGATATTTAAAAAGACCAATCCATTTTCTTCATTGCCTTTGAACATGCCCCTTCAGCAGATATACAAATATTCGATACCCACGGTAACTGCATCCACAGTAATTTGCTTTTCTGAAAAATATCTCGAGGCGCCGGAATTCTTTGTCCGTTCACGCCAGCGGGAGTCTCTTCTCCATCCGCAGCGAATTGCGTTTCGGTTGAGCGGCAAATCCTCCATTCTCACTGGCAACGGTGGCAGGGTGACCTCGGATACGACCTCGGATACGATCCCGGCCCTTGATATCCAAAATGGCTGCTTGGCTGACAGTCAAAGGTCATTAATTGGGTATCGAGTATTTTTTGCTTTGTGGAGGAGCAGGGGGGCAAGTCACGTGATAAAACCTCCAGGAATGCATTTGATCGCAGGAAGGGCAACTCTATGTGGACTGCGACGGTTCAGAGGGGCAGCTCACCACCACCTTCACAGGGGCAATTAGGGGTGGGCAATAAATGTTGGCCTCCAGACCGTATCCGGAAAATAAGGCAACAACAAAAGTAAACCTGGGAGCAAAGATTACTTCACACTGCAGGACATTGTCAGGAATGTTACTGAGGGATGCATTGTCCGAGCTACTGACCCTTAGAGAAGAGGCTAAACAGAGGCTCGTTCCTGCCTGTCCTCACGCGTGGTCAGCAGGTGAACTGAGACCTCTGGGCACCCCCTCGCCACCCCCGGGCCACCCCCCATCGGTCCCCCCCCCCCCCCCCCAGCCGTCGCCGAAGCCCCCCCTGGTCAGCAGCACGGCTCCCGCCCGACTGTTGGCGGCGCTGGACACGGTCCGCAGCCGCCACGCCAGGTTCCCGACCTCTGAGACCTTAAGTCAACCGTGCGGTCGGGAACTCGGCCCATCGGGGGCGGAGCATTGGGAGAGGGCCTTCAGGTAACGTCCTGAGGCCTTCCCAACGGCGCGAGGCACGCTCCTCGATGATGCCAGTTTGGAGAGGACAGAGCATCTGAAAGAGAGATTCTCTGCCCAATCGCGGATTACGAAATCGGCCTCGGGGAATGGAGAATCTCACCCCATGGCTCTAGCTAGCCCACCACCCATACACCCACAGTATTCCCTTGGGACACTGAATCCCATTTATTAATCTATCACATTCCTCCTTTGAAAGCCAGTTAAGATGCCTTGTTCCACAACCCTGGTTGCTAATCTGTTCCACTTAGCTTCTCTTCCCCGAACGTAACAAATTCAACCTGCAAAGAACACTGGAGAAAGGAAATGCTAAAACATCCTGACCTTGAAATGAAAATGATTTTTTCAGAAAAAGTGTATAATTTTTCAAAACAGAAGCATTACTCCATTACTCAAAGTGTCTGCCAATAAGCTGAGAGGCACTTAAGATTCAGGGCAGCACATATCACTGAATTTAAAATATCCATTCAACTTGAGCACGCAGGCAAGGCTACATTGTGTTTGTTATTGTCTAGACATACCACGGAGACAAATTGAGAGGTTAGCTTGACACGGGTGGGAACAACGCAGGCCAGAACACCAGCGAGAGCTCTCCTGCTGTTCTTGGCCAGTGTTTGTGGGGTCTTTTACTCCCACCCGAGTGGGAAGGCGGGGTGTCTTAACATTTGAAAGACAGCACCACCGACAATGCAGCGCTCCCTCAGTACTAACATTGGGAGCGTCAGCCAAGATTCTTGTAGCTCAGGTCTCTGGATTGGGATTTAAACGCATCATCTTCTGACTCAAGAGGTTGAGAGAGCGACCCACTGTGTCAGGGCTGGCACTGACCCAGAAAGCCATCCAGAGAAGCTTGGTTAATTTGAAGAACGGTGCAGCCTGGGAACGCTTTGCAAAGCGGCAGCTGGGTCTGTTCAGACAGGGGAGCCTGCGAGATACAGAGTAATTAAACAGTCCCAGCAAGACTCGCAGCTTGATAAATTCAATTGCTGATAACTTGGCATAAGTCTTCAATTTGTGAAAAATCCCAGCAGGATTCGTGATGAATCAGGAATCACAGTGACTTTGAGAATTGACGCCTGTCACATACAGATTCTGGTGTCTCTCAACATAAAAACACAGCAGAAGGTCTTTTGGCCCGGTACACCTGCACTGACCCTTTCGTAGAGCTCCCTAATTTGTCTTTCTACACTTCATTCCAAGGAGTCATTTAAGCACAGTCACCTTGGCATTGTGTGGTACAAATGCAGGGAGCCCAGCCTGGTAAAGGGGGATTTAATAGAGGTATTTACATTTATAAAATGAATAGATAGAGAAACCAGGGTACAACTAATTTCTTCAGATTCGGGAATCAGTGGCCAGGATCCATCAACTTCATATTGGCACTGAAAGAAGGGTTAGAAGAAATGTCGTCACACAAAGGACTTCTCGGATGCAAATTGCTTTGTCACAGGGCATTGAATGAATTTCAGGAGATATTTCAGGCAGAGTTGCAGGGAGAGTGTGGGGCAATGGAATGACAATTGGATTGTTCTAATATTGTCAGTGCAGATGCAATGGTCGAAATAGCTTCCCTCATTATTCGGGTAGTAACTGACCCAGAGCTGAGGAATTCAAACACCAGGCCGGCTGAATACTGGACTGTTCAGTGTAAAGGGGAGGCGGTGGCTCTGTGGTACTCTGGCAGGACTAGTAATCATGAGACCCAGGGTAATACATAGCGACTCGGTTCGAATCCCACCACGGCAAATAAAAAAATTAATTCAACCGTGACCATTGTCGATTGTCGTAAAAAAAAAACATCTGATTCACTCATGTCCTTCAGGGAAGGAAATCTGCCGTCCTTACCTGGTCTGGCCTACATGTGACTCCAGACCCACAGCAATGTGGTTGACTCTTACATGCCCTCTGAGATAGACCAGCAAACCGGTCAGTCAGTTGTATTCAATCGTGACAAAAGAAATGAAACCGGCGGAATACCTGGCATCTATCTAGGCTCTGTAAACGTCAATGGCAAACTCAGCCCTGTCGATCATGCAAAGTCCTCTTTACCAACATCTGGAGGCTTATGACAAAAGTGGGAGAGCTGTCGCACATATTAGTCAAGCAACAGCCTGATATAGTCATTACTCACAGAATCATACCTTGCAGATAATGTCCCAGACACCATCATCACCATTCCTGGACATGTCCTCGCCAACCAGTAGGACAGGTTCAGCAGAGGTGATGACTTAATGGTTTACAGTCAGTCATGAGGGAGTTGCCCTGGGAGTCCTGAACATCAACTCTGGACCCCATGAAGTCTCACAGTACCAGGTCAAACATGGGCAAGGAAACCTCCTGCTGATTACCACGTACCGTTCACCGTCAGCTGAAGAATCAGTACTCCTTTATGTTGAACACCATTTGGAGGAAAGACTGAGGATAGCAAGGGCACAGAATGTCTGGGTGGGGGACTTCAATGTCCATCACAAAGAGTGTCTTTGAATACCAATACAAACTGAGTTGGCCGAGTCCTAAAGGAGATTGGGCGTTACGGTAGCACAATGGTTAGCAATGTTGCTTCACAGCGCCCTGGGCCCCAGGTTCAATTCCCGGCTTGGGTCACCGTCTGTGCAGAGTCTGCACGTTCTCCCCGTGTGTGCGTGGGTTTCCTCCGGGTGCTCCAGTTTCCTCCCACAGCCCAAAGATGTGCAAGTTAGACGGATTGGCCATGATAAATTGCCCCTTAGTGTCCAAACCTTAGGTGGGGTTGCTGGGTTACGGGGATAGGGTGAAGGTGTGGGATCAAGTAGTGTGCTCTTTCAAGGGCGGTGTAGACTCGATGGGCTGAACGGCCTCCTTCTGCACTGTAAATTCTATGATTCTATGATTTGGCTGCGAGACTGGGACTGCAGCAGGTGGTGAGGGAACCAACAAGAGGAAAACATACTTGATCTCATCCTCACCAACTTACCGACCTCAGATACATCTGTCCATGATAGTGTTTGTAGAAGTGACCATTTGTAGAAGTCTCCACAGTCCATTTGTAGAAGTCCTGTCTCCACATTGAGGTACACTTCATCGTGTTCTGTGGCACTACTACCGTGCTAAATGGAATAGCCTTTCAACAGACCTAACAACTTAAGACTGGACATCCATGTGGCACTGTGGGCCATCAGCAGCAGCAAAACTGTGCTCAACCACAATCTGTAACCTCAATGCCCAGCATACCTCCCCTTTACCATTACCACCAAGCCAGCTCTGGTTCAATGAAGAGCGCAGGAGAGCATGTCAGAAGCAACAACAGGCATACCTAAAAATCAGGTGTCAACCTGGTGAAGCTACAACACAGGACAAGAATTCATAGAATCCGGACAGTGCAGAAGGAGGCCATTCAGCCCATCGGGTCTGCACCAATCCTACACCTTGGTCCACTCACCCCCTCCCGTAACCTAACCTGTATATCCCTGGACACTAAGGGGAAATTTAGCATAACCAATCCACCTAACCCACACATCTTTGGTCTCTGGGAGGAAATAGAGCACCCGGAGGAAATAGAGCACCCGGAGGAAGGCAGACACGGGGAGAGCGTCAAAACTCCACACAGCCTCCCAAGGCTGGAACCGAACCCTGTCCCTGACACCGTGAGGCAGCAGTGTTAACCACTGTTCCACCATGCTGCCCTCTACTGCTTGAGTGCCAAACAGCATTAGCAGCAAATGACAGACAGCGCTAAGCGATCCCACAACCAATGGATTAGACTGAAGCTCCACATCCAGCCGTGAATGGTGGTGGACAATTCAACAACTCACTGGAGGGGGGGGCTTCACAAATATCCCCGTCCTCGATGATGGAGGAGCCCAGCAGGTCTGCACAAAAGACAAGGCTGAAGCATTCACAATAATCTTCAGCCAGAAGTGCCGAGTGAATGATTCGCCTTGGTCTCTTCTGGAGGTCCCCAGCATCACAGATGTCAGTCGTCAGCCAATACGATTCACTCCACGTGATATCAAGGAATGGCTGAAGGCAGTGGATACTGCAAAGGCTCTGGACCCTGACAATATTCCGGCAATAATACTGACGACTTTTGCTCCAGAACTTGCCTCACCCCCTAACCAAGCTGTTCCAGTACAGCTACAACACTGGCATCTACCCGGCAATGTGGAAAACTTCCCAGTTATGCCCTGTACACAAGAAACAGAGCAAATCAACCCGGTGAATCAGTTGACTACAGATCAGGAAAGTGATGGATGGATTCATCAACATGCTATCAGGCGGCACTTGCTCAGCAATAACCTGCTCACTGATGCTCAGTTTGGGTTTCCTCAGGGCCACTCGGTTCCTGGCCGCATTACAACTTTGGTTCAAACATGGACAGAAGAGCTGAATCAGAGGGGAAGTGAGAGTGACTGCCCTTGAAATCAAGGCAGCATTTGACTGAGTATGGTGTCAAGGAGCACTAGATAAACTGGAGTCAATGGGAATCAGGGGGGAAACTCTCCACTGATGAGTCATACCTGGCACAAAAGAAGATGGCTCTGGTGGTTGGATGTCAATCATCTCAGCTCCGGAACATCACTACAGGAGTTCTTCAGGGTAATGTCCTCAGCCCAACCATCTTCAGCTGCTTCATCAATGATCTTCCTTCTATCATAAGGTCAGAAGTGAGGATGTCCGCTGGTAACTCCACAAAGTTCAGTACCATTCATAGAATTTACAGTGCAGAAGGAGGCCATTCGGCCCATCAAGTCTGCACCGGCTCTTGGAAAGAGCACCCTACCCAAGGTCAACACCTCCACCCTATCCCCATAACCCAGTAACCCCACCCAACACTAAGGGCAATTTTGGACACTAAGGGCAATTTATCATGGCCAATCCACCGAACCTGCACATCTTTGGGCTGTGGGAGGAAACCGGAGCACCCGGAGGAAACCCACGCAGTCACGGGGAGAATGTGCAGACTCTGCACAGACAGTGACCCAAGCCAGGAATCGAACCTGGGACCCCGGAGCTGTGAAGCAACAGTGCTAACCACTATGCTACCGTGCTGCCTCCTCAGACAATGAAGTAGTCCATGTCCAAATGCAGCAAGACCTGGACAATATCCAGGCTTGGGCTGACAAGTAGCAAGTTACATTCGCGCTTCACAAGTGCCAGGTAATGACCATCTCCAATAAGAGAGGATCTAACCATTGCCTCTTGACATTCAATCACATTATTACCATTGCTGAATCCCCACAATTAACATCCTGGGGGTTACTGTTTTTTAAAAATAAATTTAAAGTACCCAATTCGGTTTTTTTTTCAATTAAGGGGCAATTTAGAGTGGCCAATTCAACTACCCTGCACATCTTTGGGTTGTGGGGTGAGACCCACACAGATAGGGGGAGAATGTGCAAACTCCACAGGCAGAAGACAATTTAAAAATTCCCCAAACTAGAGTTAATGCAGAGGAACATGGTGCAATAAAGATCACTAGGGAGATGATATTGAATAAAGCAATGAGATTAAAGGCAGACAGGTCTCTAGGACCTGATGGCCTGCACACTACGTTATGAAGGGAGGTGGCAGCAGAGATAGCGGGTGCATTGGTTATTAGATTTCATATTCCCTGCATTCTGGAATGGTCCTGGTGGATTGGAAACAAGCTAATGTGGGGCGAAATTCTCCGGTATCGGCGCGATGTCCGCCGACTGGCGCCCAAAACGGCGCAAATCAGTCGGGCATCGCGCCGCCCCAAAGGTGCGGAATGCTCCGCATCTTGGGGGGCCGAGCCCCAACCTTAAGGGGCTAGGCCCGCGCCGGACTAATTTCCGCCCCGCCAGCTGGCGGAAAAGGCCTTTGGTGCCCCGCCAGCTGGCGCGGAAATTACATCTCCGGGCGGTGCATGCGTGGGAGCGTCAGCGGCCGCTCACGGCATTCCCGCACATGCGCAGTGGAGGGAGTCTCTTCCGCCTCCGCCATGGTGGAGACCGTGACGAAGGCGGAAGGAAAAGAGTGCCCCCACGGCACAGGCCCGCCCGCGGATCGGTGGGCCCCGATCGCGGGCCAGGCCACCGTGGGGGCACCCCCGGGGGCCAGATCACCCCGCGTCCCCCCCAGGACCCTGGAGCCCGCCTGCACCGCCTTGTCCCGCCGGTAAAGTAGGTGGTTTAATCTACGCCGGCGGGGCAGGCATTTTAGCGGCGGGACTTCGGCCCATCCGGGCCGGAGAATCGCGGGGGGGGGGGCCCGCCAACCGGCGCGGCGCGATTCCCGCCCCCGCCGAATATCCGGTGCCGAAGAATTCGGCAACCGGCGGGGGCGGGATTCACGCCAGCCCCCGGCGATTCTCCGACCCGGCGGGGGGTCGGAGAATCCCGCCCGTGATGTCCCTGTTCATAAAGGGAGGGAGGCTAAAAAGTAGGAAACTATAGACTGCTTAGCTTGTCCTCTGTGGTGAGGGAATTGCTGGAGTCAATTATTAAGGAGGAGATGACTGAACATTTGGAAAGACAAAGCTCAATTCACCGTTGTCAGCGTGGGTTGATGAAGGGTAAGTCATGCTTGACAAACTTGCTTGAGCTATTTCAAGATGTAACCAACAAGGTGGATAATGGGGAACCTGTGGATGTGATATATTTAGACTTCCAGAAAGCTTTTGACAAGGTGCCACATAAAAGTCTGATCCAGAAGATGAGATCCCAGGAGATTAGCGGTAGAGTACTAGATTGGATACAGGATTGGCTGACTGACAGAAAGCAAAGGGTCGGGCTAAATGGATCCTTCTCTGGCTGGCGAACGTTAACTAGCGCCGTGCCACTGGGGTCAGTCTTTGAACCTCAACTGTTCACAATCTATATCAATGATCTGCAAGCAGGGACAGAGTGTAACATAGCAAAATTTACAGATGATACTAAAATAGGTGGGAAAGCAGCAGTGAAGAGGAGATGAAGACTTTACAGATGGACACAGCTAGGCTCGGAGATTGGGCCAAATCTGGAAGATGGAGTTTAATGTGGAGTGTGAGGTTATCCATTTTGGCCGAAAAAATAGAAAGGCAAGTTATTACCTAAATGGAAATCAGATTCAAAATGCTTCTGGGCAGAGGGATCAGGGTGCCTTTGTTCATGAATCGCAGAAAGTCTGTATGCAGATACAGCGTGTAATTAAAAAGGCAAATGGAATGTTAGCGTTTATTGCAAAAGGATTGGAGTATAAAAGCACAGAGGTGTTGTTGCAATTGTTTAGGTGGGAGCACATCTGGAGTGTTGTGTCCAGTTTTGGCCTCCTTATTTGAGGAAGGATGTGGTGGCCTTGGAGGCAGTTCAGAGGAGGGTCACCAGATTGATTCGAGGAGGAAAGGGTTGACGTATGAAGAGAGATTAAACAGTTTGGTCTGATACTTGCTGGAGTTTAGAAGGATGAGAGGGGATCTGATCGAGGTATATAAAATACTAAAAGGGATTGATAAAGTAAACGTAGACCAAATGTTCCCCCTTGTGGGGCAATCTAGAATGAGAGGTCACAGATATAGGTTAAGAGGCAGGAGATTTAAAACTGAGATGAGGAGGAACTACTTTAAAAAAAAGATTTTTTAGAACATACAGTGCAGAAGAAGGCCATTCGGCCCATCGAGCCTGCACCGACCCATTTAAGCCCTCACATCCACCCCATCCCCACAACCCAATAACCCCTCCTAAAATGTTTTGGTCATGAAAGGCAATTTATCATGGCCAATCCACCTAACCTGCACGTCTTTGGACTGTGGGAGGAAACCGGAGCACCCAGAGAAAACCCACGCAGACACGGGGAGAACGTGCAGACTCCGCACAGACAGTGACCCAGCGGGGGAATCGAACCTGGGAGCCTGGCGCTGTGCAGCCACAGTGCTATCCACTTGTGCTACCGTGCTGCCCAGGAAGAGGGTGGTGAGTTTGTGGAACTCACTGCCCCATAGTGTGGTGGAATCTGAGTCATTAAATAGTTTCAAGAACGAGATAGATATATTTCTGATTTTAAAAATGGGTTAAAGGGATAGGGGAACAGGTGGGGAGGTGGATTTGAGACCAGGAAGAGATCAGCCATGATCTGATTGAATGGCGGAGCAGGTTCGAGGGGCTGAATTGTCTACTTCTGCTCCTAATTCCCATGTTCCGATGTTCCTATATCCTCAGCACTGCGAGGCAGCAGTGCTAACCAATGTGCTGCACCTTGGGGATACTGTTGATCAGAAACTGAACTGGACTAGCCATACTAATACTGTGACTACCAGAGCAGGTCAAAGGCTAGCAATCCTGCAGCGGGTAATTCACCACCTGACCCCCCCGCCCCCGAAGCCTGTCCACCAACTGCAAGGGACAAGTCTGTAGTGCAATGGAATACTTTCCATTTACCTGGATGAGTGCAGCTCCAGCAACACTCAAGAAGCTCCACACCATCCAGGACAAAGCAGCCCTGCTTGATTACTAGCCCTTCCATTCAATCCCTCCACCACCGACGAACAGTGGCAGCCGTGTGTACCACTTTCAAGATCCACTACAGTAACTCCCCAAGGTTCCTTAAGCAGCACCTTCCAAACCCACTACCATCTAGAAGGCCAAGAGCAGCAGGTACCTGGGGACACCACCACTTGGAGGTCACTCACCATCCTGATTTGGAAATATATCTCCGATCTTTCACTGTTGCTGGGTCAAAATCCTGGAACACCCTCCCTAATTGCACTGTGAGGTGTACCTATACATCATGGACTGCAGCGGTTCAAGAAGGTAGCTCACCACCACCTTCTCAAGGGCGATTAGTGATGGACAATAAATGCTGGCCCAGCCAGAGATGCCCGCATTCCGTGAGTAAATTGTTTAAAACTCAACAAATGTCTGCCCAAATGGCTCAGTTTTTGCCTCCCAATGATAAACAAGGAATTGGCAGTGGGCTGGTCACATGACCAATGCAAATCCAGGTAATTCAATGTTACAAAAAACATATAAATCCAACCAATCATATAAAAGTGCGCCATTTAAAGTTTGGGGAGATTGCATTACTGGGGTATCGATCAGTGAATGAGTGGTTTGATTTTCCATGATTGGGGTCTTCTGAGGGGGTTTTGAAGGGATTGGTCATCCCCATGGAGGTCACCACGCGATTCCCATCTCGGGTAGGTTTATCTATGGAGGTAGAAGATTGAAGGTTAAATTCTCTTGGGTGGAAGACCACTGTTGACCTTCAGGCCAAACCTGTTTGTCTCAGGTTAGTCTTCCATTCTGACCATTCTTGTTGTCCTGAGTTGCGGCCTTGTTATTCGTGCAGAGGAGGCATGCAGCCCATTGTGTCCATGCTGAATGGCTCTGTGACTGCACTAACCGGGTGTGAGGCTGGGGCCTGGACATGGTCAGGCAAACCCATCAACATTTGTGGGCTAGCAAGCTCGTCTGGGGCCAAATCTCCGTGGGTTTGGGCGGAAGGTCAGCGCCTTTGGTGTGCCCGGCCAGACAAATAAGGGTGAGAACCGGCTCCTACGAGTGGTCCGTTGTGGCAGACCCATCAGTGTCAGGCACAGCGGGGGATCTGTACAGAGTAGTGGCCGTTTTCATCATCAGTGAACACAACATTTAAAATGCCATTCGTAAAGGAATCCAGCGCTGGACACCAGACCAACTAAAAACAGGACTGTTTTGTTACCTGTGTGGTAGGTAACATGTGCTACTCAAACCTTGGTTAGTGATGAGGTATTCTGAATCCCGATGAAGAACATTCGAACTCTTCCTGTAGTAACAAAAGGTTTATTGAGTAACTGCAACAATATTTGCATGAGTTCTTTACTTTAACTTTGATACTAGTGATAAGGTTAACAAGATCTAACTATGGTAAACATACGTAACTCCACTGGCCATCTAAACTAGTCTGCTGTTGCTTTGATCACAGTGCACCCAAGAGAGAGAGAGCCTCAATGTGGTTGCCTTTTATACCCCTGTTAGTCCGGCCCTCTAGTGATCATTTGGTGCTACTGATTATACATTAACCCCTTGTGTGCATGCACATATAGACATCACTACAAGGACCTGTCCAGTATTAAACTGGAATGGTTACACTACCCACCACCCCCCACTGACGGGTATTAATAGTAATCCTGGCTGGTAAACCCCTCCCTAAACCAGGGAAGACCAAACTCACACACCAACCAGTTTGAGATTATCAAACTCAGCACAAGTGAGGAATTAAACTCCGCCCTTGCTACATTATGCTTATTGTGAGTCCTGGCTTGACCTTGTTACCTTGCCAACTCGGATTGGATATATTCCTGGAGAGTTCATGCCTTCCTGCTTGCAGCTGCTCCGCCGATACACTCTCACCATTGGCTGTCGACATGTCCATCCTCGACATGTCTAATTGGAAAGTGAAGCTATTTCTACTTCTTTCTATTCTTTCACGGGATGTGGGCATGCTGGCTAGACCAGCATTTATTGTCCGCCCCTAACTGCCCTTGAGAAGGTGGTGGTGAGCTGCCTTCTTGAATGGGTGTCTTCCATTTGGTGTAGGTACTCCCAGAGTGCTGTTAGGAAGGGAGTTCCAGGGTTTCGATCCATGTGACAGCGAACTTGCTGTTATCCAATTGGATCAACAGAATCACAGGATTGTTACAGCCCAAAGGATTTGGCCCATCATCCCTGCATCGTCTCGTCAAACAAGCATCATGACTTAGTGCCATTGGCTTGCCATTTTCCTGTGACTTAACGATCAGTCAACCCATATTTCTTTCTCCATCTCAATTAATTTTATAACTAATAAACAAATCCATTCAAAAAAAAAGAAAAAGAAAATGATTTTTGCGGAGGCTGTTCCCATGATTTTTCTCCCTGGTTGCTCTCTGGAGATTAATTTTCAATTCCTGGAGTGTTCAAGAGAATTCCAGCAGATGGATAACCCGAAATCCCACCAAGAAGGCCTCAGGCTTCACACGTGAGTTAGTTCACCTCAGCCAGAACAACAGTGTAGGGACAAATAGCCTGGATTTTGGGACTCCATGCCAACTGGATGAGAAAATATCAGCCATGATTGAATGGCGTAGCAGACCCGATGGGCCGAGTGGCCTAAATCTGCTCCTATGTCTTATGGTCTTATAACTCAGTCATTTTTACTCAAACGTGCATGCACAAGGACACTGTGCGAAGATGTAGGATCATGTCTGTCTGTGTCACGTCCCCTGGGAATACTGGGAAGGTGTAGAGGGTTTTCATTATCCAAGTGTGTACAAACACATCCATGGATTTATAGACAAGAATATGGACCAGAATTTTCCAGGGTCCTTGGTGAGGTACTGGGCATTGGAAAGTCTGGGGAAAAAGGCACAGGATGGCAGGGAGGAGCTGGAGGGGTACCCATTATCTTCCTGCCACTGTGCCATTTTGCCAGTGGCAAGAAAACGGGCAGTCAAGTTACCTGCCAGGAACCCAATCAAGTCACTTAAGAGGCAAATTAAGGGCCTCTTACTGCTCCATGGGTATTAGCCATAGAGGTCTACAGCACAGAAAAGGCCATTCGGCCCATCACGTCTGCGCTGGACAAAACAACCACCCAATATTCTAATCTAATTTTCCAGCACTTGACCCTTGAATGCCCTGGCATCTCAGGAGCACATCTAAACACTTCTGAAATGTTATGAGGGTCTCTGCCTTCACCACCATTTCAGGCAGCGAGTTCCAGACTCCCACCCCCCCCCCTCTGGGTGAAAAGTTTTCCCTCACATCCCCTCTAAACCTCCTGCCACTTATCTTAAATCTATGCCCCCTGGTCATTGATTCCTCCAGCAAGGAAAAAAGATTCTTCCTGACTTCTCTATCTCGGCCCCTCATAATTTTATACATCTCAGTCATGTCCTTCTCCCCTCAGTCTCCTCTGCTCCAACCTCTATCAGTCTAGGGCAGCACGGTAGCATAGTGGATAGCACAATTGCTTCACAGCTCCAGGGTCCCAGGTTCGATTCCGGCTTGGTTCACTGTCTGTGCGGAGTCTGTACATCCTCCCCGTGTGTGCGTGGGCTTCCTCCGGGTGCTCCGGTTTCCTCCCACAGTCCAAAGATGTGCGGGTTAGGTGGATTGGCCATGCTAAATTGCCCTTAGTGTCCAAAATTTCCCTTAGTGTTGGGTGGGGATACTGGGTTATGGGGATAGGGTGGAGGTGTTGACCTTGGGTAGGGTGCTCTTTCCAAGAGCCGGTGCAGACTCGATGGGCCGAATGGCCTCCTTCTGCACTGTAAATTCTATGATAATCTATCCAACCTCTCCTCGTAGCTAAAACTCTCCAGTCAAGGAAACATCCTGGTAAATCTACTCTGTGTTATTCTCTAAGTCTGAATAAAGATTGTAGACTTCCAGTTAACACAAATACTTTATTCAGTGGGTTTGTTCAGTTTCCAGAGCTTAACTAGATATAATACAGACAAGAGGTATCACCGGTGAAACTAAGGTAAGCTGCCTATGCTGAGCTGTCTCTGTGTGCTGCTGCTCACTAGCTCTGTGCTTCTCAAAGAGGCGGATCCTGCCTTGGGCTCTACCCTTTATACCTGTCTCTGATGCTGCCCTCTAGTGATGCTGTGGCTGTTACATCTGTGCTGCAGTCCCTGGTGTATGTGCAGATGTATGTACAGATGTACAGATCACTACACTCTGCACCCTTTCCAGTGCTACCACATCCCTTCTATAATGAGGTAGTTAAAACTCAGATGAGTTGCAGCCCAGCGGTTCTGCCTCCAAATATGTATTAAGTGGAGTTTTGTGGTGGCCCAGGAGGTCTCATTCCGACATGAATGCGTCTCTATTTGATCTGATGCGCCTCCAAAAATGGTCTGTCAAAATAATATATTCAAATGCCAAATAAAAGCAGTCTCGCAGTAAACGTGTGAAAGGGCCTTTATTCAATTTCTTCACACTTCACAATGACCTAACTTTGTAAAAGGCTGGAGCTTTGCATTGTAAAATGTCGGGTGTTAGCTCCTGAAAAATTCTGCAATCGTTTTCTGCTCATCGCGTTCAGGCTTGTGATAGCCAGGCATCCGCCGTGTTGTCAATGTCGTCAAACTCATTTTTGTGCTGCTCTGCGAAACCCCGGAACATCTCTACATCCTTTACGGCATTGGTTAGGAAATCACAGCAGATGCTATCTCTCTGGCCCGACAATCAACACACGAACATCTGGACAACAAGGACACCTACTGCTGTTTATGGACTACAGCTCCGCCTCCAACACCATTATCCCAACAAGACTAATAACCAAACTCTGCAGCCTTAGACTTGACCCCTCCCTGTGCAGCTGGATCCTCGACTTCCTCACCAACAGACCGCAATCTGTCAGGATAGGCAACGGCACCTCCTCCACAATAGTCCTCAACACCGGGGTCCCGCAAGGATGTGTGCTCAGTCCTCTACTGTACTCCCTATACAGACATGACTGTGTGGCGAGATTCAACTCCAATTCAATCTATAAGTTTGCAGATGATACGACTGTGATGGATCGTATCTCAAACAACGACGAATCATACTACAGAAGGGAGATAGATCGCTTGCTTGCTTGGTGTACCAAAAACAACCTCTCACTAAATGTTCGAAAGACCAAGGAACTGATCATCGATTTCAGGAAGCGCACCCCCAACTACATCAGTGGCTCAGAAGTGGAGATGTTCGATAGCTTTAAGTTCTTGGGGGCCACCATTACCAACAGTCTGTCCTGGCCCACTCACATTGATGCCAGAGTCAGGAAAGTCCAACAACGTCTCTACTTCCTACAGAAGCTAAAGAAATTCGGCATGTCTGCATCGACTCTCACAAACTTCTACAGATGTGTCATAGAGAGCATCCTACCCGGCTGCATTACAGCTCGGTATGACAACTGCTCGGCCCAAAATTGCAAGAAATTGCAGAGTGTGGTAAACTCAGCTCAACACATCACGCAAGCTTGCCATCCTCCCATTGATTTTGTATACACCTCCCGCTGCCTCAGAACGGCAGACAGCATTGTCAGAGACCCCTCCCACCCAGGCTTTGCACTCTTCCAGACCGTTCCATCCGGTATAACATACGGTCTGAAGACCCGCACATCCAGACATAGGAACAGCTTCTTCCCCACAGCTACCAGACTCCTCAACGACTCTCCCTTGGACTGATCTGTTCCCTGTAAGAACACTATTCACAACGCCCTATGCTGCTCTTGTTTGGCCCTTGTTTCGCACTGTAACTAATCAGTATTTGTTGATGTAGCATTGTCAATGTACTCTGTTGATTATTCTTTTGTCTACTATGTACGTACTGTGTACGTTCCCTTGGCTGCAAAAAAATACTTTTCACTGTACTTGGGTACATGTGACAATAAATATCAATCAATCAGGTGAGCGCACGGGCGGGCATTCAGGCTTTTCAGAGTCATCGGCCTCCTCAGTCTCACAATTGAAGAATTTACTGGATCTGTGCCATGTAAGAGTCCCTTTAAGAAATGTGTGTTTCTCAAATGGCAGCAGTGATGTCAGAGTGTGGGTGGAGCTGGGCTGTCTTTCACTCTAATTTTGAGCTGAAAGGCTGCTTTGTGGCTCTGTTTAGTTTTGTTTTAGATTTGTAGAAGTTGCAGTCACAGCAAGATGTGTATGGATCTCTGCAAGCTAAAGAATGTTCATTTGGTGATTTCAAAGTGGTAACTGCTCTCAGTAGAGAATCTAAACCTGCTGCCCCTCTGTAAAAAGGGTTTTTGTCTTATGGATGTTAAAAGGAAAGATTTATTGGTTACTTATAGAGTACTGTATTCTTTGGGGGGGGGGTGTATTTGAATAGATGGTTGCTAAGATGTTCATTATATGTTTATAAAATGTTAACTTGGTTCATAGAATAAACATTGTTTTTGTTTAAATATACTCTTAGTTCTCAGTTGCATCACACCTCTAAAGTGGGCCCTTGTGTTCCCCAGAACCAAAACTATTTAAAGATTTTGGTCAGGTGAACTCCATGATACACTTTGGAGTTCTCTAAACCCTGGATAATAACACTGTGATGGGACGATCTGACCAGTTCCATTGGAACTCCAGCTGCATTAATCACATCACTAATCTGATGTGAAGTTGCCGGCATTGGATTGGGTGGTTCACAGGAAGAAGTCTGACAGCACCAGGTTTAAGTCCAACAGGTTTAATTGGAATCACTAGCTTTTGGAGCGTAGCTCCTTCATCAGGTGAGTAATCTGAGAGGTGAGCGGCTGTCGATGGTGTATAACAGGGTCCTAATCAGCATCTGTTCCATGGTTGGAGCTTGGCTGTGGTGCGTTTTGCACAATCCTGCCTTCCGTTGGTGCAGGTGAACTCCATATGGCCCAGCGACCGGGGATCCTCATTTATGAGCGAGGAGCTGCGCTCGTACCTGCTCAACAGGGGCATTGCCTCGAGCAGGACGACCAACTACAACCCCAGGGGAAATGGGCAGGTGGAGAGGGAGAATGGGATGGTCTGGAGGGCCGTCCAGCTGGCCTTATGGTCCAGAAATCTCCCGGCCCCCCGCTGGCAGGAGGTCCTCCCCGACGCACTTCACTCCATTCGGTCGCTCCTGTGCACCGCGACCAACAAAGACCCCCATGAACGTCTCACTGCCTTCTCCAGGAAGTCCACCTCCGGGGTTTCGCTCCCAACGTGGCTCGCAGCTCTAAATTTGTAACCTTCTCTGTAATTTTAATACCAATCTGTAAGGGGTGAATGTGGTAGTCACCACTGTTGTATTATATTGTATATATGGGTATTACGGTAAGGCCCCTGTACTACAGGTATGGGGGTAGATCCCTGCCTGCTGGCTCCGCCCAGGAGGCGAAGTATAAATGTGTGTGCTCTCCGAACTGTAGCTATTTCGGCAGCAACTGTAGGAGGCCACACATCTCTGAGTCATAAAGCCTCGATTACTCTCTACTCTTGTCTCGTCGTAATTGATAGTGCATGAATGTATCAATCTCACCTTCTCCCCAATCGCCACCATTTTCAACTACAGGTTTAGCCATTCTCATGGGTTTTCCACATCTTCCACAGAGAAATCTCGATGCCAAATGATGGCTATCCCAGTGCTCCATGACTTTGCGCCTTGTGTGACCTAACTCCGCTCTGATTGGTCGGTGCAGTCATATGACAAGCTTTGAGTTCCCAATGCGGAATACCAGTTTAGCATCGATCATAGAATTTACAGTGGGTAAGATGGATATAGAGGGTTATGGGCCAAGTGCGGGCAACTGGGACTAGCTTAATGGTAAAAACTGGGCGGCATGGACTGGTTGGGCCAAAGGGCCTGTTTCCATGCTGTAAACTTCTATGATTCTATGATTCTATGCAGAAGGAGACCTTTCGGCCCATCGAGTCTGCACTGGCTCTTAGAAAGAGCACCCCACTTAAGCCCACGCCTCCAAACTATCTCTGTAACCCAGAAACCCCATCTAACCTAAGGGCAATTTATCACGGCCAATCCACCTAACCTGCACATCTTTGGACTGTGGGAGGAAACCGGAGCACCCGGAGGAAACCCACGCAGACACGGGGAGAACGTGCAGACTCCGCACAGACAGTGGCCCAAGCCGGGAATCGAACCTGGGACCCAGGCGCTGTGAAGCAATAGTGCGAACCACTGTGCTATCGTGCTGCCCCATGGACATCGTTCTATGGGATTTGCTATTCTGCCGGTGGGAATAGTTGATGACTTTGACATAACCGGAATTTTGTGTCATCCACGTCTGACTCACCGCAGTTTCAATATATTATGGACGGGATTCTCCAATCCCGCGTGGGATCGGAGAATCACCGGGGGGGGGGGGGAATCCCGCGTGGGATCGGAGAATCACCGGGGGGGGGAATCCCGCGTGGGATCGGAGAATCACCGGTGGGGGGGGGGAAAATCCCGCGTGGGATCGGAGAATCATCGGGGGGGGGGGGTGGAATCCCACGTGGGATCGGAGAATCACCGGGGGGGGGGGGAATCCCGCGTGGGATCGGAGAATCACCGGGGGGGGGGGGGGGAATCCCGCGTGGGATCGGAGAATCATCGGGGGGGGGGGGAATCCCGCGTGGGATTGGAGAATCACCGGGGGGGGAACCCGCGACGCTGCTCCGGTCGGCGGAGAATCGGCGCCAATGGCGTTGGCGCGGACGCCGCGGCGCCGGTCGGGGACCGCTCAAAGCGCCCACCCCGGTGATTGTCCCCGCTTGATGGCCCGAGTGCCCGCCAAGTTCGGCCAAGTCCCGCCGGCGTCGTTCTCGCGTGGCCCCAGCCAGCAGGACTTCGGCGTTCTGGCTGCGGGGGGCGGGGGGGATCCGACTCCGGGGGGGGCCTCCATGGTGGCCTGGCCCTCGATTGGGACCTACTGCGCCGGCCGAGTTCGCACCCGTCTCGGCAGCTGGAGCTGCGTGAAGTGCTCCAGCGCCGTGTTGGCCCCCTGTGCAGCGCAGGATCGCGCCGTGCTGGCCCCCTGTGCGGTACAGGATCGCGCCGTGCTGGCCCCCTGTGCAGCGCAGGATCGCGCCGTGCTGGCCCCCTGTGCAGCGCAGGATCGCGCCGTGCTGGCCCCCTGTGCGGTACAGGATCGCGCCGTGCTGGCCCCCTGTGCGGTACAGGATCGCGCCGTGCTGGCCCCCTGTGCGGTACAGGATCGCACCGTGCTGGCCCCCTGTGCAGCGCAGGATCGCACCGTGCTGGCCCCCTGTGCAGCGCAGGATCGCGCCGTGCTGGCCCCCTGTGCAGCGCAGGATCGCGCCGTGCTGGGCCCCTGTGCAGCGCAGGATCGCGCCGTGCTGGCCCCCTGTGCGGTACAGGATTGCGCCGTGCTGGCCCCCTGTGCAGCGCAGGATCGCGCCGTGCTGGCCCCCTGTGCAGCGCAGGATCGCGCCGTGCTGGCCCCCTGTGCGGTACAGGATCGTGCCGTGCTGGCCCCCTGTGTGGTACAGGATCGCGCCGTGCTGGCCCCCTGTGCAGCGCAGGATCGCGCCGTGCTGGCCCCCTGTGCGGTACAGGATCGCGCCGTGCTGGGCCCCTGTGCGGTACAGGATCGCGCCGTGCTGGCCCCCTGTGCGGTACAGGATCGCGCCGTGCTGGCCCCCTGTGCGGTACAGGATCGTGCCGTGCTGGCCCCCTGTGCGGTACAGGATCGCGCCGTGCTGGCCCCCTGTGCGGTACAGGATCGCGCCGTGCTGGCCCCCTGTGCGGTACAGGATCGCGCCGTGCTGGCCCCCTGTGCGGTACAGGATCGTGCCGTGCTGGCCCCCTGTGCGGTACAGGATCGCGCCGTGCTGGCCCCCTGTGCGGTACAGGATCGTGCCGTGCTGGCCCCCTGTGCAGCGCAGGATCGCGCCGTGCTGGCCCCCTGTGCGGTACAGGATCGCGCCGTGCTGGCCCCCTGTGCGGTACAGGATCGTGCCGTGCTGGCCCCCTGTGCGGTACAGGATCGCGCCGTGCTGGCCCCCTGTGCGGTACAGGATCGCGCCGTGCTGGCCCCCTGTGCGGTACAGGATCGCGCCGTGCTGGCCCCCTGTGCAGCACAGGATCGCGTCGTGCTGGCCCGCTGTGCAGCGCAGGATCGCGCCGTGCTGGCCCCCTGTGCGGTACAGGATCGCGCCGTGCTGGCCCCCTGTGCGGTACAGGATCGCGCCGTGCTGGCCCCCTGTGCGGTACAGGATCGCGCCGTGCTGGCCCCCTGTGCGGTACAGGATCGCACCGTGCTGGCCCCCTGTGCAGCGCAGGATCGCACCGTGCTGGCCCCCTGTGCAGCGCAGGATCGCGCCGTGCTGGCCCCCTGTGCAGCGCAGGATCGCGCCGTGCTGGGCCCCTGTGCAGCGCAGGATCGCGCCGTGCTGGCCCCCTGTGCGGTACAGGATCGCGCCGTGCTGGCCCCCTGTGCAGCGCAGGATCGCGCCGTGCTGGGCCCCTGTGCGGTACAGGATCGCGCCGTGCTGGCCCCCTGTGCGGTACAGGATCGCGCCGTGCTGGCCCCCTGTGCGGTACAGGATCGCGCCGTGCTGGCCCCCTGTGCAGTACAGGATCGCGCCGTGCTGGCCCCCTGTGCAGCACAGGATCGCGCCGTGCTGGCCCCCTGTGCGGTACAGGATCGCGCCGTGCTGGCCCCCTTTGCGGTACAGGATCGCGCCGTGCTGGCCCCCTGTGCAGCGCAGGATCGCGCCGTGCTGGCCCCCTGTGCGGTACAGGATCGCGCCGTGCTGGCCCCCTGTGCAGCGCAGGATCGCGCCGTGCTGGCCCCCTGTGCGGTACAGGATCGTGCCGTGCTGGGCCCCTGTGCGGTACAGGATCGCGCCGTGCTGGCCCCCTGTGCGGTACAGGATCGCGCCGTGCTGGCCCCCTGTGCGGTACAGGATCGCGCCGTGCTGGCCCCCTGTGCGGTACAGGATCGCGCCGTGCTGGCCCCCTGTGCAGCGCAGGATCGCGCCGTGCTGGCCCCCTGTGCGGTACAGGATCGCGCCGTGCTGGCCCCCTGTGCAGCGCAGGATCGCGCCGTGCTGGCCCCCTGTGCGGTACAGGATCATGCCGTGCTGGGCCCCTGTGCGGTACAGGATCGCGCCGTGCTGGCCCCCTGTGCGGTACAGGATCGCGCCGTGCTGGCCCCCTGTGCGGTACAGGATCGCGCCGTGCTGGTCCCCTGTGCAGTACAGGATCGCACCGTGCTGGCCCCCTGTGCAGCGCAGGATCGTGCCGTGCTGGCCCCCTGTGCAGCGCAGGATTGCGCCGTGCTGGCCCCCTGTGCGGTACAGGATCGCGCCGTGCTGGCCCCCTGTGCAGCGCAGGATCGCGCCGTACTGGCCCCCTGTGCGGTACAGGATCGTGCCGTGCTGGCCCCCTGTGCGGTACAGGATCGCGCCGTGCTGGCCCCCTGTGCAGCACAGGATCGCGCCGTGCTGGCCCCCTGTGCGGTACAGGATCGCGCCGTGCTGGCCCCCTGTGCGGTACAGGATCGCGCCGTGCTGGCCCCCTGTGCAGCGCAGGATCGTGCCGTGCTGGCCCCCTGTGCAGCGCAGGATCGCGCCGTGCTGGCCCCCTGTGCGGTACAGGATCGCGCCGTGCTGGCCCCCTGTGCAGCGCAGGATCGCGCCGTGCTGGCCCCCTGTGCAGCGCAGGATCGCGCCGT
This sequence comes from Scyliorhinus torazame, assembly GCF_047496885.1. Lineage (NCBI taxonomy): Eukaryota > Metazoa > Chordata > Chondrichthyes > Carcharhiniformes > Scyliorhinidae > Scyliorhinus > Scyliorhinus torazame. The sequence continues at coordinate 12,333,451 of NC_092714.1, forward strand.
GCTGGCCCCCTGTGCGGTACAGGATCGCGCCGTGCTGGCCCCCTGTGCAGCGCAGGATCGCGCCGTGCTGGCCCCCTGTGTGGTACAGGATCGCGCCGTGCTGGCCCCCTGTGCAGCGCAGGATCGCGCCGTGCTGGCCCCCTGTGCGGTACAGGATCGCGCCGTGCTGGCCCCCTGTGCGGTACAGGATCGCGCCGTGCTGGCCCCCTGTGCGGTACAGGATCGCGCCGTGCTGGCCCCCTGTGCGGTACAGGATCGCGCCGTGCTGGCCCCCTGTGCGGTACAGGATCGCACCGTGCTGGCCCCCTGTGCAGCGCAGGATCGCACCGTGCTGGCCCCCTGTGCAGCGCAGGATCGCGCTGTGCTGGCCCCCTGTGCGGTACAGGATCGCGCCGTGCTGGCCCCCTGTGCGGTACAGGATCGCGCCGTGCTGGCCCCCTGTGCGGTACAGGATCGCGCCGTGCTGGCCCCCTGTGCGGTACAGGATCGCGCCGTGCTGGCCCCCTGTGCGGTACAGGATCGCGCCGTGCTGGCCCCCTGTGCAGCGCAGGATCGCGCGGTGCTGGCCCCCTGTGCAGCGCAGGATCGCGCCGTGCTGGCCCCCTGTGCAGCGCAGGATCGCGCCGTGCTGGCCCCCTGTGCAGCGCAGGATCGCGCCGTGCTGGCCCCCTGTGCGGTACAGGATCGCGCCGTGCTGGCCCCCTGTGCGGTACAGGATCGCGCCGTGCTGGCCCCCTGTGCGGTACAGGATCGCGCCGTGCTGGCCCCCTGTGCGGTACAGGATCGCGCCGTGCTGGCCCCCTGTGCGGTACAGGATCGTGCCGTGCTGGCCCCCTGTGCGGTACAGGATCGTGCCGTGCTGGCCCCCTGTGCGGTACAGGATCGCGCCGTGCTGGCCCCCTGTGTGGTACAGGATCGCGCCGTGCTGGCCCCCTGTGCGGTACAGGATCGCGCCGTGCTGGCCCCCTGTGCGGTACAGGATCGCGCCGTGCTGGCCCCCTGTGCGGTACAGGATCGCGCCGTGCTGGCCCCCTGTGCAGCGCAGGATCGCGCCGTGCTGGCCCCCTGTGCAGCGCAGGATCGCGCCGTGCTGGCCCCCTGTGCAGCGCAGGATCGCGCCGTGCTGGCCCCCTGTGCGGTACAGGATCGCGCCGTGCTGGCCCCCTGTGCAGCGCAGGATCGCGCCGTGCTGGCCCCCTGTGCAGCGCAGGATCGCGCCGTGCTGGCCCCCTGTGCGGTACAGGATCGCGCCGTGCTGGCCCCCTGTGCAGCGCAGGATCGCGCCGTGCTGGCCCCCTGTGCAGCGCAGGATCGCGCTGTGCTGGCCCCCTGTGCAGCGCAGGATCGCGCCGTGCTGGCCCCCTGTGCAGCGCAGGATCGCGCCGTGCTGGCCCCCTGTGCAGCGCAGGATCGCGCCGTGCTGGCCCCCTGTGCGGTACAGGATCGCGCCGTGCTGGCCCCCTGTGCGGTACAGGATCGCGCCGTGCTGGGCCCCTGTGCGGTACAGGATCGCGCCGTGCTGGGCCCCTGTGCGGTACAGGATCGCGCCGTGCTGGCCCCCTGTGCGGTACAGGATCGCGCCGTGCTGGCCCCCTGTGCGGTACAGGATCGCGCCGTGCTGGGCCCCTGTGCGGTACAGGATCGCGCCGTGCTGGCCCCCTGTGCAGCGCAGGATCGCGCCGTGCTGGCCCCCTGTGCGGTACAGTATCGCGCCGTGCTGGCCCCCTGTGCGGTACAGGATCGCGCCGTGCTGGCCCCCTGTGCAGCGCAGGATCGCGCCGTGCTGGCCCCCTGTGCGGTACAGGATCGCGCCGTGCTGGCCCCCTGTGCAGCGCAGGATCGCGCCGTGCTGGCCCCCTGTGCGGTACAGGATCGTGCCGTGCTGGCCCCCTGTGCAGCGCAGGATCGCGCCGTGCTGGCCCCCTGTGCGGTACAGGATCGCGCCGTGCTGGCCCCCTGTGCGGTACAGGATCGCGCCGTGCTGGCCCCCTGTGCAGCGCAGGATCGCGCCGTGCTGGCCCCCTGTGCAGCGCAGGATCGCGCCGTGCTGGCCCCCTGTGCGGTACAGGATCGCGCCGTGCTGGCCCCCTGTGCGGTACAGGATCGCGCCGTGCTGGCCTCCTGTGCGGTACAGGATCGCGCCGTGCTGGCCCCCTGTGCAGCGCAGGATCGCGCCGTGCTGGCCCCCTGTGCAGCGCAGGATTGCGCCGTGCTGGCCCCCTGTGCGGTACAGGATCGCGCCGTGCTGGCCCCCTGTGCAGCGCAGGATCGTGCCGTGCTGGCCCCCTGTGCGGTACAGGATCGCGCCGTGCTGGCCCCCTGTGCGGTACAGGATCGCGCCGTGCTGGCCCCCTGTGCGGTACAGGATCGCGCCGTGCTGGCCCCCTGTGCGGTACAGGATCGCGCCGTGCTGGCCCCCTGTGCGGTACAGGATCGCGCCGTGCTGGCCCCCTGTGCAGCGCAGGATCGCGCCGTGCTGGCCCCCTGTGCAGCGCAGGATCGCGCCGTGCTGGCCCCCTGTGCGGTACAGGATCGCGCCGTGCTGGCCCCCTGTGCAGCGCAGGATCACGCCGTGCTGGCCCCCTGTGCGGTACAGGATCGCGCCGTGCTGGCCCCCTGTGCGGTACAGGATCGCGCCGTGCTGGCCCCCTGTGCGGTACAGGATCGCGCCGTGCTGGCCCCCTGTGCGGTACAGGATCGCGCCGTGCTGGCCCCCTGTGCGGTACAGGATCGTGCCGTGCTGGCCCCCTGTGCGGTACAGGATCGCGCCGTGCTGGCCCCCTGTGCAGCGCAGGATCGCGCCGTGCTGGCCCCCTGTGCAGCGCAGGATCGCGCCGTGCTGGCCCCCTGTGCGGTACAGGATCGCGCCGTGCTGGCCCCCTGTGCGGTACAGGATCGCGCCGTGCTGGCCCCCTGTGCAGCGCAGGATCGCGCCGTGCTGGCCCCCTGTGCGGTACAGGATCGCGCCGTGCAGGCCCCCTGTGCGGTACAGGATCGCGCCGTGCTGGCCCCCTGTGCGGTACAGGATCGCGCCGTGCTGGCCCCCTGTGCGGTACAGGATCGCGCCGTGCTGGCCCCCTGTGCGGTACAGGATCGCGCCGTGCTGGGCCCCTGTGCAGCGCAGGATCGCGCCGTGCTGGCCCCCTGTGCAGCGCAGGATCGCGCCGTGCTGGCCCCCTGTGCGGTACAGGATCGCGCCGTGCTGGCCCCCTGTGCAGCGCAGGATCGCGCCGTGCTGGCCCCCTGTGCGGTACAGGATCGCGCCGTGCTGGCCCCCTGTGCGGTACAGGATCGCGCCGTGCTGGCCCCCTGTGCGGTACAGGATCGCGCCGTGCTGGCCCCCTGTGCGGTACAGGATCGCGCCGTGCTGGCCCCCTGTGCGGTACAGGATCGCGCCGTGCTGGCCCCCTGTGCGGTACAGGATCGCGCCGTGCTGGCCCCCTGTGCGGTACAGGATCGCGCCGTGCTGGCCCCCTGTGCAGCGCAGGATCGCTGATCCTCGGGGCCAGATGACGCCGTCGTAAAACGCTCTGGCGTTTACGATGGTGTCAACACTTAGGGCGGGATTCTCCATTCCTGGGGATATGTTTGGTGTTCTCACAAAATGTTAGTGACGCCATGTGACATTGAAGTACTGCTGTTGGCCGGCACTCTCATCAGGCAAAACAAGCTTGCATTGTGCGACATTGCACGTAGCATGAACACAACATACTCCTATTCTAAATCGCAAGGTTACGCCATTGCGACATTATGGACAGAGTGATCAGGAACCTCTGCTGCCCACATGCCTGCTAGCCCTTGTTGTGTGTAAGTGGTAAAAACAAAAGAAAAGGACTATTAAACATCAGATGCTGGAAATCAGGACTGCAAATGGAAAGTGACGGAATCATATCAGTATATCAGTCAGCACTGGTAAAGCTAGAAGATCGATAACGGACTTGCGGGGGTGTTTTATAGGATTCATCTGGGACTGAGCAGTCATAATCACAAGGGTCCAAATGGCCTCCTTCCTATTTATCCTCCATGTCTTTCATCAGCTCTGATGGAGGCTATATGCCCGGAAGTGCCATAGAATAATTGAAGGCTGGGTTCTCCGGTTCCGCGTGATTTTCGGTGGCGCTGCATTCGCTACGAGTGCAGGTCCTCATCCTGCTCCCAAGCTGGGAATGTAGACCGACATCCTGCTCCCAGACTGAGAATGTAGGCTCACATCCTGCTCCAGACTGAGAATGCAGGCCCACATCCCTGCTGCCAAACTGAGAATGCAGGCCCACATCCCGCTCCCAAACTGAGAGTGCAGGTCCGCATCCTGCTCCCAGACTGAGATGTATAGGCCCACATCCTGCTCCCAAGCTCAGAGTGAACATCCTTCTCCCAGGTTAAGTGTAGGCCCACATCCTGTACCCAAACTGAAAGTGTAGGCCCATATCCCGCTCCCATAGTGCGATTGTAAGCCTTAGATGACTCTCAGACTAGAGAGTGCAGACCTGTCAAATGCTCCTCGGCCTTCCTTTCGGAAACAGCTCTCACATCCTGAGAAATGTTCTCCCTCTTAATATCTTGCCAACTGGAAAATACTGACTCAGAAGGTTAATGCCAAATGGCCCCCACTCACTGCTCTCAGATCCAGCTTGATATAATTTGATCAGTTACAACCAATTCGTTGGTGCCAGATTCAATCCAATGTAGATACCCCAGGGCTCAAAATCCACATGATTGCAAGGGAAAGTGATTTCCTTTCTCATGACCGAGCACAGGCTCATTTATTCAATTCAGCACTTCCTCCCGCTGCTGCCCACCAGCATAAATAAAAGGACTAAAATAACTTGAAACTAAAATGTATTTCACAGCCTCTGAACACGCGTGAAAGCTATAATCCATTAGTGGCACAAAGAGAGAGTGAGAGACTGAAGAGAATGAATAGAAACATGAGAAACTTTCACGCTTAGAACTTCTCTGAAGAGCTGTGTGCCACAGAACGAGGATCTCCGTGAAACCAAACGTTTAGTTCCTATGGCAACAGGGCAAGGAAACTAGTTAACAGCAGCATTGATAACTTGCATACATGGAGCACCATCGACGCTGATGAATTCTCGTTGTGCTGGAGGGGAAAATTAGACACAGGGTCAAAGGACGGAGGGGGGAGGTGACCAAAAGGACGGGGGTTAAAGCATGGGGTTTAAGGAGGATATTAAAGCGGGAGGTGGAGAGTTGAGAGCATTAAGGGGAGAAATTCAGTGTGCGGAACCCAGGGGGAAAGAAAAGTGCACAGAATGGCTGTGCACAAGAGGCGAGAGACAGAATGATGGAAGTTTTGGTGGAGAGAGAGAGAGAGAGAGTGGAGGAAGTTACAGAGATAGAATCAGAGAATGATTCGTGCATAGAAGGAGGCCTTTCAGCCCCTCATGCTTGTGCTATCTCTTTGAAAGAGATATCCGATTTGCCGCATCCAACTAGAATCGGTGTGATCGCGAAATACGCCGCGCGACTGGGGGCCCATTGTCAGAGGCCCGCCCAGCGATCCTCCGCTCCCAACCGGCCCCGTTCCCGACGGAGTGGTTCTAACGACCTATCGCCAGTCGAGATGTTCGCGTGCCGGCTGCGGGGGGGGGGGGGATCGGCGCGGTCAGATCATCGGGTGCGCGGCCGATCGGGGGGCTCTAATTTCTGTGTCCGTCTCCGCGGTCCATGTCCGCCATGGCACTCGGCGCACCTGCTGGAGGCTGCCGCCGTGCGCATGTGCGGACTCAAAACCGGAAGTGCGGGGCCCGTATCCGCAGCTAAAGCTGCGTGAATTATTCCGGATCCCTGTTAGCCCCCTGCAGGTCATTGAATCAGCTCCACTTTCTCCCAGGAATCTTCAGAGTAAAACGCCAGCGTTTTTATGCTGGCGTGGGGACAGAGTCCCATTTTGGGAGAATCCAGCCCGTTGAGTTTATCCAGCATTTGCTGTTTTTATTTTGGAAATGCGTTATGTTTGGTCCCAAATGTAGGACGGAATGGATTGTAATCTTTAGGGTGCATCGAGCCACATCCCTCACAGCTACTGTCCGTTAACGAGTCCAGAAAATCCACTCTTCCTGTTGCTTTGTGTTCTTTTCCTTTATTGCATTCAGATGTTAGTCCCATATTTTGCTGACTTCCTGACCTCACACCGTACAGCAGTGTTGGCTCCATGTTGAGGCTGGCTCCAATCTTGGATCAGCTCCAAGCTGGGGGTCGGCCCAAGCTGGGAATGACTCTGAACTGGCAATTGCTCCTACCTAAGCTCGATTAGTCATTATATATAAATGCCCCAAACATCTCAGTTAAATTCCAGTCTGTAAATCACTCCCGTGTATCTGTTATTTTAAATATAAACCACAGGAACCCCTCGATTAGATTCCAGTCTGTAACTCACTCCCGGGTATCTGTTATTCTATATATAAACCACACCGAACCCCTCGATTAGATTCCAGTCTGTAACTGACTCCTGGCTTTCTGTTATTCTATATATAAACCACACTGAACCCCACGATTAGATTCCAGTCTGTAACTCACTCCCGGGTATCTGTTATTCTATATATAAACCACCCCGAACCCCTCGATTAGATTCCAGTCTGTAACTCATTCCCGGGTATGTTATTCTATATCTAAACCACCCCGAACCCCTCATTAGATTCCAGTCTGTAACTCACTCCCGGGTATCTGTTATTCTATATATAAACCTCCCCGAAACCCTCGATTAGATTCCAGTCTGTAACTCACTCCCGAGTATCTGTTATTCTATATATAAACCACCCCGAACCCCTCGATTAGATTCCAGTCTGTCACTCACTCCCGGGTATGTGTTATTCTATATATAAACCATCCCGAACCCCTCGATTAGATTCCAGTTTGTAACTCACTCCCGGGTATCTGTTATTCTATATATAAACCACCCCAAACCCCTCGATTAGATTCCAGTCTGTAACTCACTCCCGGTTATGTGTTATTCTATATATAAACCACCCCGAACCCCTCGATTAGATTCCAGTTTGTAACTCACTCCCGGGTATCTGTTATTCTATATATAAACCACCCCGAACCCCTCGATTAGATTCCAGTCTGTAACTCACTCCCGGTTATGTGTTATTCTATATATAAACCACCCCAAACCCCTCGATTAGATTCCAGTCTGTAACTCACTCCCGGGTATGTGTTATTCTATGTATAAACCACCCGAACCCCTCGATTAGCAGCTTACAATTCTTGTGTCACAATGCCTGCTGACTTTCCGATTTCACAACAAGGTTCTGCTCCTTCCCCAAATGACTGTGTGATAAATTCAATCTTTCAACAGTACAGTCAGGAGATGTGGAGGACAGGTTTTGGAACATTTTCAAATAAGTCCGACTGATTCCAATTTTGATTTGTGGTTTGCCATTAGCACAACTCCTGAAAATCCTCGACACATCAGGAGATGACAACAGGAAGTGAGGAAGGTACCGACGAACGTATTCATAACTGGGGGACAGGAGTTGAGAATTCCATGGTCTGGATTCTCCGCCGTCGGGATCCTCCGTTTCGCCTGCAGCGCACTCACGCCCGCGGATTTCCCGACGGCATGGGGGGGGGGGGCAGTGTCCAAAATGGGAAACCCCATTGGCTGGCTGTTACGGAGGATCCGGCGGCCAGCGGGGGCGCGTGACGCACCAGAAAACGGGTGCAGCGGGACGCAGAATCTCGCCCCTCATCTTTCAGCTGCTACCTCTGGAGGTTTCATCAGTGCGAATGTGGGAAATGGAAAATAGAAAACGCAAGCTTTCCTGCTAACAGAGGGTCTGCGCAGAACTCATCGAACAATCCAAAAGCAGACACACCACTGGCACAGATTTCCCACTGTCGCCCTGTTCACACAACGGCAACCATTTTGGGGCCCAATCATTCCCCCACAAACAGGATCTCCAACCACAAATAGCCAACGAGGAGTCAGGAGCAACGCAACCAGCTTTCAAAGAAGCGAAACCCTTTTTCCTACCTTGTGCCTGTGCCCTGATTGGCTGCCACCAAATAGCTAGCACGACGATCAGCAATCCGTGACACAGTCCACGTGCCCGCCTTCGATTCATCGCCTTCCACGGAACTGGAGGAACAAGCAGAGGAAAAGAGAGATGATAAATTTAGACGGAGAGGAGGAGAATCTGACTGTGGGTTCTTCTATTCATCTGCAAATGCGGCTAAAGCTGTTGGCAGAAGTTCGAGAGGGGGCAGGTGTAACTTCTTTTGCAATCAGAGAGGTGTCAGGATGAGGCACACTCTGCCCGGAATGGGGGTAGAAGCCAATTCCGTGAATAGTTTGCAAAGGGAATTGGGCAGGTTCATGGTGAGGAGCTGAAGCGGTTACAGACAAAAAGGACGGACATGGGGTTGAACACAAGCCGTCTTTCGCTGAGCCGCCACATGTACTATGGGCCGAATGGCCTCCTCCTTCTGTCCCACAATTTTCTATGATTCTACAATTCTGTGAAAATGGACGTCCCCCGCATATTTGGACCATGCACAGCAGAAAGGGTTAATTCCGAACAAAAGGTCCAAGCTGAACTATTTATAATAATGTAACAAAAATCTTTAACGTCACAATTAGGCTTACATTAACACTGCAATGAACTTACTGTGAAAGGCCCCTAGTCGCCACATTCCGGCGCCTGTTTGGGTACACAGAGGGGGAATTCAGAATGTCCAAATTACCTAACAGCACGTCTTTCAGGACTTGTGGGAGGAAACTGGAGCACCCGGAGGAAACCCACCCAGACGCGGGGGGAACGTGACTCCGCACAGACAGTGACCCTAGCCAGGAATCGAACCCGGAACACTGGAGCTGTGAAGCAACAGTGCTAACCACTGTGCTACAGCGCCACCCCTATTTCCTTCAGCCATCTATTTCTCTTCCAGGTGTCGTGCATTCCCAGGATTTTCAGACTTTTATTTCAGATTTCCATTATTGTCTTGTTCTTATTAAGTCCTGATCCAACTGGGCACGTCAGTAAGAGGTCGGAGGGTAAGAGGGGAGTGGAGGAGAACATTTTCACCCAGAGGAGGGTAGCTGCATGCAACTCACTGCCTGGAAGAGTGGTTGGGTCAGAAACTCTCGTAACATTTAAGAAGTATTTAGATATTCACTTGTGCTGCCGTAACATCTGGAGCTACGGGCCAAGCGGTGGAAAATGTTATTAGTGTTGCCAGACCTTTGTTGACCGGCGTGGACACGATGGGACAAATGGTCTCCTTCTGTGCTGTAGGCGTCTATGAATCTAGCAACAGAAATAAAGTTAGCTGCCGCAGTGCTGAGTGTCTGTAACTCGGGGGTGCCACTGGAGAGCCGAGTCTCCTGTGTTTACCATGAGTGCCAGGCTGGAATGTTCCAGCCAATCACTGTTGGCCGGAATCTCCGGTCCCACCTGCCGTGTACCGCCCTTCTGCAGGTGTCCCGGCAGCGCGAGGTGGCTTTAATGGGAATTCCCATTGACAGAGGCGGGAACAGAAAATCCCACCGCCAGCGAACGGGATGCTGCCTCCCACCGGTGGGAAACATGGGGCTGGGAGGCCGGAGAATCCCGCCCCTGATGTCCACTTTGAGGTAGATAGACAAGTCATTGCATGGAGATGGTCCTCAGCTTAATTCTGGAAGGGAATATCCTGCTGCTAACAATGTAACAAATGTCAGATACCTTTTCACCTTCTGTGCGGTTACAACAACTGCTTGTCACAAAATGTGTAAATGTCACTTCGAGCCATCTGCTAGTCTACATGTAAAACGTTCAAACTCCTCAGTTGGATTATCGCCTGTAACTCTCTCCCTGGTGTCTGTCATTCCCAGGTAACGCAGTTTTCTGAGGCAAAATTCTGCCTGGCGTCACATCTTGACATCATCCTCGCATGCAAAGTGAAGGAAATTTGGAATGGACTTCCACAAATGGCAATCGATGCTCAACCAGTTTTTAATTTTAATACTGACATTGGTATAAATCAGGGAGACTGGGGGATTAAGGAACATGGAGCAGAGGCTGGTACATGGAGGTAGGTCACAGTTCAGGTTTAAAGGGTTAAATGTTCGACTCCTGCCTCTATATTCCTGGAGACTCTAAGATTATCCTGGAGGGTTGGTAACCTTACTGTGGCACATCTCAAGACATTTATGCACAGCAAGACTCCACACAGCAATAAGATAATCAACAGTTGCTAAGTAATGTTTTTAAACAGCAATGAGATCAATCACCAGGTACCTCTTTTTAGTAATGTTGACTGAAGGATAAATATTGTCCAGGATGTATTGTCCAGGATGTGGGGGGGGGAGATTATCTCACCTCTTTTTCTAAATAGTGCAGTGAGATTTTTTTCCCATCTGCCGAAGAAAGCAGACGGGCCGCGGTTCAGTGCCTCATCTGAAAGATGACAAACTCCCATCAGTAACAGTGGGAAATGTAGCCCAGGTTATGGACTCGAATCTCTGAAGTGGGGCCTGTACATTAACCGTCTGACTTAGTGGTGAGAGAGTGCACCCACTGAAGCATGGTGAACGTCAAAGGTCAGTGGGACAATGGGGACATATGGAACAACTGAGGCAGCACGGTAGCACAGTACCACAGTGGTTAGCACAGATCCAGGGTCCCAGGTTCTATTCCCCGCTGGGTCACTGTCTGTGCGGAGTCTGCACGTTCTCCCCGTGTCTGTGTGGGTTTCCTCCGGGTGCTCCGGTTTCCTCCCACAATCCAAAGATGTGCTGGTTAGGCGGATTGTCTATGATAAATTGCCCTTAAGTGTCCAAAAAAAGGTTAGGTTACGGGGAATAGGGTGGAGGTGTGGTCTTAAGCGGGATGCTCTTTCCAAGGGGCTGGTGCAGACTCGAAGGGCCGAATGGCTTCCTTCTGCCCTGTAAATTCTCTGATTCTATGAATGCGAGAGTGGATGTGTCCGCAGGACTTTGTGAGAGTGAGATCTTGGGGCAATACTTTTTAGAAAGGAGCTCAGTTTCCAATTCTATTTTTAAGAGTCTTTTCTGCGGAGAAATGATTCTCCGGTCCCCCAGCCGTGTCCTTCTCGGCGGCGGGCCGTTTGCTGGCAGAGGGTTTCTTGTCAATGGGATTTCCCACTGAAGCCACCGGGAAACCTGTGGGCGGGGCTGTGCTGCCAATGGGAAAAGAGATTTCCAAGTCTTTTGTGTCATGGAACATCCCAAAATACTTCGCAAGAGCGAGTACCAAACAAAATTTGACACCAAAACACACATTGAAGGATCAGGAAATGAAAGCTTGGTCAAAGATCTAAGCTTTAAAGAGGGCCTCAAATTAGGAGAGAAAGATAGAAAGGTTGACAGCTGGAGACATTATGGAGGGAGTTCAGAGCTGTACACCTGGTCAGCAGAAGGAAGAGATGGCTGCCAGTGTTGGAATGATTACAGTTGGGGATTTGCAAAGGCCAGAATTGGAGAAGTGCGGATATCTTACAAAGAGAGAGAGGGATTTGTAAAAAGGATGACAATTTTAAAATTGGACTGTACCAAGCCGGAAGCCAGTAGCAATCTTATTTCATATTCTCCTTTATACGGAATATCAAGGACTGATCCAACTGAGTTGTTGAAGATTCTTAAAGGAATTGATAGAGCAGATAGAGAGAAATTACTTCTTTGGGTGGACAGTGTCATGAACAAGGAAGAGTAACTGTAAAACTAGAGCTGAATCATTCAGGGGGTGATGTCAGAACCAACCTTTTTCATGCAAAGGTTGGTGGAGATCTGGAACATTCTCCCACAATAAGCTGTTGCAGCTGAGCATCAACTCAAAATTTAAAAACTGAGATTGATAAGGGTAAAAGGACCAAGCAGGGTGGATGGAGTTCAGCTGTAGATAAACCATTTTCTAATTAAATGGCATGACAGGCTTGAGGGGCTGAATGACCTCCCCCTGTTTCAATGTAGGCTTGTTCACCTTGGTACACTTACCCATGGCATGTTAATCCTTGGGCGGCTTTATCCAGAGATACGGGGTCAGTTCTCACTGGTGCTGATTAAACCTAACGTAATCCTATTTCTGCCAACGATTGTCGCCCAGCTACCCAACGATCTCACCAACACCAAGTCCTGGATCATGGAACTTATGGGACAGAAGAAGGCCTTTCGGCCCATCCTGCTTGCATCAACCCCTTGGAAGAGCTATCCCATTCTCCTCAGCCACCACACCCCTGTCATGATATTCAGGTAAACATCATGGTGCAAACATACATACATACTGATGGACAGATCAATGGACCAATCAATACACACACAACATCACAGCCAATCACAGGCAAGAGCATACACACTATAAAACGGAGAACACGACACTTCCCGCTCATTCCAGCAGGAGACAGCTCAGGGCACTGAGCTCACAGCAAGCCACTCAGACATTCACCATTGGTTGAGTGCTTCTCCAAGATAGTGTTAGGGATCGGTCCACAGATTCAAGGGTAATGAACGAACCACAGTAACCAGTTTACCATTGTAAATATTGTTAGTAATAAAACTGAGTTGTACCATCCGCAACCGTGTTGGTTCGTCTGTGTAGCAGAGCACCCAACACGACACCCCCCTCCCCCAGCTGCTTCCTCTGCCCTTCCAGGCAGTGGGGGTGAGTCAAACACCCTCCCACTCTGCAAAAAATGCAAAGGGTTTTGATGATAAAATAAAGAACATTTGGAAGGCTGAAATATTAAAAGAAAATTGGGAAATGCTGGAAACCTTGAGCGGATCAGGCAAGGCATTTGATTTCATGGAATTTACAGTGCAGAAGGAGGCCATTCAGCCCATCGAGTCTGCACCGGCTCTTGGAAAGAGCACCCCACCCAAGGTCCACACCTCCACCCCATCCCCATAACCCAGTAGCCCCACCCAACACTAAGGGCAATTTTGGACACTAAGGGCAATTTAACATGGCCAATCCACCTAACCTGCACATCTTTGGACTGTGGGAGGAAACCGGAGCACCTGGAGGAAACCCACGCACACACGGGGAGGATGTGCAGACTCCGCACAGACAGTGACCCAAGCCGGGAATCGAACCTGGGACCCTGGAGCTGTGAAGCAATTGTGCTATCCACAATGCTACCGTGCCGCCCATTTGTGATGGGAAGTGACAATTGAATGACTTCTGATGAAAGGTTTCTGCCTGACATGTTAACTTGTCACTTCTCTGCCCAGACGTCATGCCTGACTGGCTGCGCTTTTCCAGCATATTCAGTTCTTCGTTCCATTACTTCTTTTGGTCCTTTCACCTTTTGTTTCTACTATCCATCAATCTCTCCAGCTACGCTTCAGGCTGGAGGTGCTTTGCCACTCCCTCAGCATCCAAGTTGAACCTATGGTGACCTTTCTCCAGTCATTAAGGCTGCACTCTTCCACTCCAAGAACGTTCTCTCCCTCCATTGCTCAAACCCTAACCCCCCCCCCCCCACCTCCCCACCTTCATTACATCAAGGATCATCCTCGTCAAAATCCCTGACCCAGCCTGTCACACTCGCAAATTTCACTTTCAGTGCAATAAACCTGCGTCCTGTTTCCATTGTACATTCCAACGAATCCATTCTTTTTTTCTTCTTTTTTAATAAATTTAGAGTACCCAATTTGTTTTTTCCAATTAAGGGGCAATTTAGCCTGGCCAATCCACCTACCCTGCACATCTTTGGGTTGTGGGGGCGAAACCCACGCAAACACGGGGAGAATGTGCAAACTCCACACGGACAGTGACCCAGAGCCGGGATCGAACCTGGGACCTCGGAGCCGTGAGGCAGCAGTGCTAACCACTGCGCCACTGTGCTGCCCTTTAACAAATTCATTTTTTATCAATCTGCAGCGACACTCTCTTCACCAGAGTGTCTACTTCATGAATCTTGTTTTCAAATCCCTTTCTTCTCTTTTACAATCATTTGGCCCAACATTGCTCACAAACATTTTTTCATTGCTTGTTTTTGTTAATAATCTTTATTGTCACAAGTAGGCTTACATTAACACTCCAATGAAGTTACTGTGAAAAGCCCCTAGTCGCCACATTCCGGTGCCTGCTCGGATACACAGAGGGAGAATTCAGAATGTCCAATTCACCTAACAAGCACGCCTTTCGGGACTTGTGGGAGGAAACCGGAGCACCCGGAGGAACCCCCTAAAACACGGGTAGAATGTGCAGACTCCGCACAGACAGTGACCCAATCTGGGAATCAAACCTCTCTGAATTCTACCATTGAAGCTTCAGTCATCAAAACACTGTCCTTTAATCACTGCTCAAATCACTGTGTCCCACTTCGCCTCCTTCAAAAGCTTGGATAGAAAACACTCTGATCGTGTTTACAGCCTCTTGTAGGGAGGCAAATGAATAGAGTTTATTAACAACAATTGATTAGGACAATCAACAATTATTCTTAGGGATCTTTGAATTTATATAATGCAGTGCAATATAGTAAACTAGGAAAGGATAATTCCGCAAAGGTGTCAAAAATTAATATGCTGATGTGGCAAAATAGACACAAACGATACTAACTGAATACTGACCAAGTGCGAAGAGTCAAGATTAGGGCCAACAGCATGTTTTCAGTCTAACTGGTTTGTAGTGACCTCAACAATTTGTTTTTTGAGATCCCATCTTCAAGGAGTCAGGATAAAGGTTAACATGTTTTCTTAAATCAACCCATGGATCAGCCGCATCTATTCATTCTAACACCAAGAAAGAAGGTTAGGGAGAGGTCCACGGAGGATAAAGGATAGATATAAATATTACTCACTCTGCCTGGGTGCACACCTGCAACTTGTTTCATGTAAAGTTTGAACCAGACAATGCTCAAATATAAACAATATCTGTGCCTACGTGATCTGCAATTATAAATGTTACTTGAATTCTTAAGTTGGGCAAAGTCAGCTCTGGAGATCCTTCTCCGAGGTTGTTCTCTCCCAGTACGTTGGTCAATAAACAATCGCTCTGTTCTCGAGTCTCCTCTGATTATTTGGTGGAATAGAAACACACCATAACACAGCCTTCTGCCTCAAATTCAGTTTAAAGTGGCAGGAATTCAAGGGGGAAAGTTTGAATTAGTAAAAACCTTTTCACACAGACTTTGGGGTCTGGAATGCGCTGCCTGGAAGTGTGGTGGAAGCAGGTCACTCGAGGCATTCAAGAAGGCATTTGGTGATTATTTAAGTAAAAACAATGTTTAGGGGCACGAGGAAAAGGCGGGGGAATGGAACTCGACCACGATGCTCGTTTGGAGAGCTGGTACAGATGCGAGGGGCCAAATGGCCTCTTTCTGAGCCGTAACAACTCTTGGGATTCTGCGGTAGGAAATTGACTTTTTCCAACTGAAAATTAAGGGGAAAGGTTGCAGAGTCTCCGGCAACTCAACCTCGAAGGGAGATGACTGGGGGACTGCCTAAAAAAAAGATAGGAAGATTTGCATTTGTATGACATCTGTCACAAGCTCAAGACATCCCACTTTTCAGCGAATGAAGCACTTCGGAAATGTGGTCATTGTTGTAATTTAGGAACTAATTCCTCTGGTGGGAGAATCCAGAACCAAGGGCATAACCTTGAACATGGGTAAGGCCATTTAGCAGGGAAGTCAGGAAACAGTTGATCACACCAAAGCGAGATAGAGGAAATCTAGATTGCATTTCATTCAAACATCTACGGGTGATGCATGTACAAGTAATACATGGGTAAGTAACAGAAGTCGGGTACAAATCAGCCAATATTTGTAGAATAGCGAAAAAGGCTCAAGAGGCTGAATGTTTTGAAATTGTGTCCTGTACCCTGTACACACAAGTGTAGCCAATGATGCACCATAAGTTCCTGACTCACCAATGTCAGGTTTGGCAGGGTGGCCCAAACATGTGCTGGGAAATCTCTCTTGGACGTTCCCAGGTAAGGGGTTTACCCGGCAATTGTCCAGAAGCGCTCGCTTCCCCTGGATGATTGCACTGAGCTAGGAACCACCCGACAAAACGATTTAAATCGCTAACCTCAGGTGGTTCTGCCAGTTTTACCAACCGTGACTCTGAAAGAGTTAGAAGGAAATTAAAACACTTCTAACATCAGCGTAACTATTGTAAAGACCCAGGCCCAGCCTCGCACGTGACGCTGATTCCCGAAGCAGTTACGGGCCATCATGTATCAAGTAAAACAGGGGTCTTATTGTCCCTTCCTGTGGGGAATCCCAATGCCTACCTTCCTCCAGTCTGAAAAACAGCAGTTCATCATTACACTCTGTTTCCCCACACTCAGTCAACTTTTGTGTCCATGCTGCCACTTTCTCTTTTATTCCTTACTCTCCAAGTGTGCCGATAAACCTACTATTTGACATTTTATAAAACACTTTATGGAGGTCCGTGTATACCATGGCGATGGCATTATGTCATGAATCTCTGTTACCTCAATTAATTCATGATTGTTCAAGTGGCTGTTAATCATTTCTAAAATGCGGCACGGTAGCACAGTGGTTGGCACTGTCCCTTCAGAGCACCAGGGACCCGGGTTCGATTCCCGTTTGGGTCACTGTCTGTGCGGAGTCGGCACGTTCTCCCCGTGTGTGCGTGGGTTTCCTCCGGGTGCTCCGGTTTCCTCCCACAGTCCAAAGACGTGCTGTTAGGTGCAATGGACATTCTGAATTCTCTCTCTCTGTACCCGAACAGGCGCCGGAATGTGGCGACAGGGGGCTTTTCACAGTAATGTCATTGCAGTGTTAATGTAAGCCTACTTGTGACACTAATAAAGATTATCATTATTGAATGTTTCATGCCACCGAGATTAAATTTACTGGCCTGAGGGTTACTGGGTTTATCATTACGCAGTTTTTTTGAATAAGGGTGGAACATTTGCAATTCTCCAGCATGGCACCATCCCTGTATCTAAGGAGGATTGGGAGGTTCCGACCGTTGCCTCGGTAATTTCCACCCTTACTCCCTTGAGTGTCCTCAAATGCATCTCAACCAGTCCACGGTGACTAATCAATGGGTCAGCTTTTCTAATGTCTCTTCTTGCTCAAGTTTCTGCCCATTCAGTGGTCTCTTGCTAAAGACAGATGAAAAGTATGGTGAGCCTTGTCAAGGTCTTTCAACACTTGGGATCCAGTTGATCATCAAACTATCCAATCTTTGCACTCAGATTTTGTGACACCATCAATTTATCTCCCCTCCCAATTGACTCAGTTGTCATGCAACTAACTCATGAGTCTCTCTTGCACTTCTATCCCGACACACAACAGGTAGAAGGTTATGGACTGGTTAAGCACTTCTGCCGCTGACTCAGGCAAAATAAAGGACTATTTCTCATTTTATTCCTGAGGGTAAATAATGCCAGTTTGTACTCCTTAGTTCAGCAAGAGCTATCATTCAAACATATGGACCATTAGCAACAGTGAATAAACAAGTGGATACACACATGCAGGCGAGAGAGGCAGAGACAGAATCATCTCCACAAAATCAATTCATATGACTCCCCCAATTAGTCATTCATCCATCACAAACCCAGTAAATGAGGTTACAATGAAAGGTGATACATTATAATTGGCATCAGATACACACACTTACTTTGTTCAGCCCTCTGCCCAGTGTAGGGTGAGTGCTTTAGTCACAATAAATAACAGTGACGACATGTGGCTAATTTGAGATTTGGAAATAAAATAGATCGAACCTTTTACATTTCCTCTAATTTTTCTCAGTGACGCCAATAGACTGCTGACTCTCACCGGGGGAATCTAGCCGTGCTTGGGGATAACCCCTTCACATGAGACAAAGCACCGTTTCCTTCTGTGTGAAGCTAGTCAGTGAGTGTCAATGGGCAATGAGCCTCACTGATACCCAAACACATTCACATGCACACAAATGTGTATACTTCAACACACAAACAGAGACACACACACACACACACATATGTGCCACAACTAAGAGAAATAGAGAAAAAAGAGGTAATTTTAACTTATCAGTTCCAAAGAACTCAGTTGGCATGTGGGTGCGTTATGTGAATTCGGGGCTATGCTCTCCTCCTGTGGCAGAGCAAACTACCCTCAGTCCCAGTGAGAGTGCCAGCTCACATTGTGTACTCAAATCTCAGGGGGTGGGACACTACCTTCTGACTCAGAGACTGTGTCCGCTGAGCCGAGGAGCACTTAAATTAGTTTACATAGAAACATACGTGGAAAATAGAAACAGGAGGAGGCCATTCGGCCCTTCGAGCCTGCTCCGCCATTCATTATGATCATGGCTGATCATCAAGTTCAATACCCTGATCCCGCTGGCCCCCACTTTCCCTTTAGCCCCAAGAGCTATATCTAATTGCTACTTGAAATCACACAACGTTTTGTCCTCTGGTAGTGAATTCCACGGATTCACCGCTCTCTGGGTGAACACATTTCTCCTCCCCTCAGTCCAAAAAGCACAAAGTCCTTATCCTCAAACTATGACCCCTAGTTCTGCACTCCCCCAAATATTTCCAATTTAGACACAGTGCCCCATTCCACTTGGGAACAACTTGAAATCTTTCATTGCTGGAACTTTAAGAAAATCAAACTCCTCTCTTTCAGTTTTCCTCTCCTCCTACAATCTGTAGGTTATTTATTTGTCGTTATTTGTTTATTTGCCTTAACACTACAAGAAGTGTAATGGTTAATGGGAACCAAAGCAGCAGGTCAGTGTGTGAGGAGAAGGTGGAGGTTAATAGGATGAACAGGCAGGGCCAGTCTCACGACTACGGAGGGGCAGAAAATGTAACAAATCAAAATGTAAGGTAACTGTGGGGGTGAAAGTTGGGAATGAGGCTGAGAGTTATCAGAGATTAATAAAGGAGATCAGAATGTGAGAAAAGTATAGTGCACAAGGAAATCCTGCAAGGGAAAGACAAATCAATAGGACATATTTAAAAATCTTAATGCATGGCAGCACAGTGGTTAGCACTGTTTCTTCACATCTCCAGGGTTCCAGGTTTGATTCCCGGCTTGGGTCACTGCCTGTGCGGAGTCTGCACGTTCTTCCTGTGTCTGCGTGGGTTTCCTCCGGGTGCTACGGTTTCCTCCCACAGTCCAAAGATGAGCAGGTTAATTGCTAAATTGCCAAAAAAGGTTAGGTGCGGTTACTGGGTTACGGGGATAGGGTGGATGTGTGGACTTCAAGTAGTGTGCTCTTTCCAAGGGCCGGTGCAGATCCGATGGGCCAAATGGACTCCTTCTGCACTGTAAATTCTATGATTCTATGATTCACACAGTATTCAGAATAAGATAAATGAGGTGATGGCACAAACAGAGACTTTGGGTATGATTTGAAATAAATGATGCATGTAGAATAACAAAGAAATAACTGATGCATGTAGAAATGGTACAGCAGTTATCATGGGGGATTTTAATCTACATGTCGATTGGTTTAACCAGGTCGGTCAAGGCAGCCTTGAGGAGGAGTTTATAGAATGTATCCGCGATAGTTTCCTAGAACAGTATGTAATGGAAGCTACGAGGGTACAAGCGGTCCTAGATCTGGTCCTGTGTAATGAGACAGGATTGGTTCAGGATCTCATAGTTAGGGATCCTCTCGGAAGGAGCGATCACAATATGGTGGAATTTAAAATACAGATGGAGGGTGAGAAGGTAAAATCAAGCACTAGTGTTTTGTGCTTAAACAAAGGAGATTACAATGGGATGAGAGAAGAACTAGCTAAGGTAGACTGGGAGCAAGGACTTTATGGTGAAACAGTTGAGGAACAGTGGAGTACCTTCCAAGTGATTTTTCATAGTGCTCAGCAAAGGTGTATACCAACAAAAAGGAAGGACGGTAAAAAGAGGGAAAATCGACCGAGGATATCGAAGGAAATAAGGGAGAGCATCAAATTGAAGGAAAAAACATACAAAGTAGCAAAGATCAGTGGGAGACTAGAGGACTGGGAAATCTTTAGGGGGCAACAGGAAGCTACTAAAAAAGCTACAAAGAAGAGTAAGATAGATTATGAGAGTAAACTTGCTCAGAATATAAAAACAGATAGTAAAAGTTTCTACAAATACATAAAACAAAAAAGAGTGGCTAAGGTAAATATTGGTCTTTAGAGGATGAGAAAGGAGATTTAATAAGGGGAGATGAGGAAATGGCTGAGGAACTGAACAGGTTTTTTGGGTCGGTCTTCACAGTGGAAGACACAAATAACATGCCAGTGACTGATGGAAATGAGGCCCTGACAGGTGAGGACCTTGAGAGGATTGTTATCACCAAGGAGGTAGTGATGGGCAAGCTAATGGGGCTAAAGGTAGACAAGTCTCCTGGACCTGATGGAATGCATCCCAGAGTGCTAAAAGTGATAGCTAGGGAAATTGCAAATGCACTAGTGATAATTTACCAAAATTCACTAGACTCTGGGGTGGTCCCGGTGGATTGGAAATTAGCAAACGTGACACCACTGTTTAAAAAAGGAGGTAGGCAGAAAGCGGGTAATTATAGGCCAGTGAGCATAACTTCGGTAGTAGGGAAGATGCTGGAATCTATCATCAAGGAAGAAATAGCGAGGCATCTGGATGGAAATTGTCCCATTGAGCAGATGCAGCATAGGTTCATAAAGGGCAGATCGTGCCTAACTAATTTAGTGGAATATTTTGAGGACATTAACAGTGCGGTAGATAACGGGGAGCCAATGGATGTGGTATATCTGGATTTCCAGAAAGCCTTTGACAAGGTGCCACACAAAAGCTTGGTGCATAAGATAAAGATGCATGGCATTAAGGGGAAAGTAGTAGAATGGATAGAGGATTGGTTAATTAATAGAAAGCAAAGAGTGGGGATTAATGGGTGTTTCTCTGGTTGGCAATCAGTAGCTCGTGGTGTCCCTCAGGGATCAGTGTTGGGCCCACAACTGTTCACAATTTACATAGATGATTTGGAGTTGGGGACCAAGGGCAATGTGTCCAAGTTTGCAGACGACACGAAGATAAGTGGTAAAGCAAAAAGTGCAGAGGATACTGGAAGTCTGCAGAGGGATTTGGATAGGCTAAGTGAATGGGCTAGGGTCTGGCAGATGGAATACAATGTTGACAAATGTGAGGTTATCCATTTTGATAGGAATAACAGCAAAAGGGATTATTATTTAAATGGTAAAATATTAAAACATGCTGCTGTGCAGAGAGACCTGGGTGAGCAAGTGCATGAGTCGCAAAAAGTTGGTTTACAGGTGCAACAGGTGATTAAGAAGGCAAATGGAATGTTGTCCTTCATTGCTAGAGGGATGGAGTTTAAGACTCGGGAGGTTATGCTGCAATTGTATAAGGTGTTAGTGAGGCCACACCTGGAGTATTGTGTTCAGTTTTGGTCTCCTTACTTGAGAAAGGACGTATTGGCACTGGAGGTGTGCAGAGGAGATTCACTAGGTTAATCCCAGAGCAGAAGGGGTTGGATTACGAGGAGAGGTTGAGTAGACTGGGACTGTACTCGTTGGAATTTAGAAGGATGAGGGGGGGATCTTCTAGAAACATATAAAATTATGAAGGGAATAGATAGGATAGATGCTGGCAGGTTGTTTCCACTGGCGGGTGAAAGCAGAACTAGGGGGCATAGCCTCAAAATAAGGGGAAGTAGATTTAGGACTGAGTTTAGGAGAAACGTCTTCACCCAAAAGGGTTGTGAATCTATGGAATTCATTGCCCAGTGAAGCTGTAGAGGCTCCTTCATTAAATGTTTTTAAGATAAAGATAGATAGTTTTTTGAAGAATAAAGGGATTAAGGGTTATGGTGTTCGGGCCGGAAAGTGGAGCTGAGTCCACAAAAGATCAGCCATGATCTGATTGAATGGTGGAGCAGGCTCGAGGGGCCAGGTGGCCCACTCCTGCTCCTAGTTCTTATGTTCTTATATTTGGTGGGGATGACTGAAACATGGTAAGGATTTACCGAGCACCGCGCCGCGAGTTTCCACGGTGGAGGCGGCCCGCCAGTGGGAACTACCGGTCCCGCCGTTGTCAATGGGATTTTCCGTTGAGAGCACCTCGTGCCATTGAGAAACCCATGCACCGGTGCATGGGACCGGAATTTCCTATCGGCATGAACAGCCGGCAAATCCCATCCATGGTGCAGGAGGATCAAATTCACCTCTGAATCTTGACAGTATTGTCCATGATGGACCTTGGTGTCTTCAGCTTTATAGAACATTCAGTGCAGAAGGAGGCCAATCGGCCCATTGAGTCTGCACCGACCCACTTAAGCCCTCACTTCCACCTTATCCCCCTAACCCAATAACCCCTCTTAACCATTTTTTTGGGACACTAAGGGCAATTAAGCATGGCCAATCCACCTAACCTGCACATCTTTGGACTGTGGGAGGAAATCGGAGCACCCGGAGGAAACCCACGCTGACACGGGGAGAACGTGCAGAGTCTGCACAGACAGTGACCCAGCGGGGAATTGAACCTGGGACCCTGGCACTGTGAAGCCACAGTGCTAACCACTATGCTACCGTGCTGTCTTGCTTTTAGAAAAAGCGATTACTGGAGACAGATGGAAGAGCTTCTTCTGGATATGATGATGTCATGTGTGTGATGCAATGGCATTGTGACATCATTACGTGTTCAAAAAAAGGATGACCAGATTTTCAGAGAAGGTGGTGATTAACTTTTCTAATTAACTCCCTTCTGCTATCCACGTCTGGTTGGAATGTCAGAGTGAATTCACCAATCCTGCACTCCTAGTTGCCTCATAGGAAACTCCATCCATGGCAGCACCTGTAAGTCATTGAGAATGGGAGGAAAACTCTCCACTGAGTTACAGTCATACCTAGTACAAATCATCTCCGTACCGGGACATTACTGCAGTAGCTCTTCAGAGTAGTGTCCAAGGCTCAAACATCTTCAGCTGCTTCATCAATGACCTTCCCGCCAATAAGCTCAGAAGTGGGATGATCACAGATGACTGCACAATGTTCAACACCACTCGTAACTCCTCAGATAATGAAGCAGTCCATGTCCAAATGCAGCAAGACCGGGACAATATTCAGGTTTGGGCTGGCAAGTGGCAAGTTACATTTGCACCACACAAGTGCCAGGCAATGAGCATCTACCCACGACATTCAATGGCATTACCATCACGGGGTCCCACACTATCAACATCCGAGGCATTACCATTGACGGGAAACTGCAATGGACTTTCCATATAAATACTGTAGCCACAAGAGCAGATCAGAGGTGAGGAATTCTATGGCGAGTAACTCACCTCCTGACCGCCCCCCCCCCCCCCCCTCAAAGCCTGTCCACCATCTGCAAGGCACAAGACATAAGTGGGATGGAATACTCTCCACTTGCCTGGATGAGTGCAGCTCCAACAACACTTATTACCATCCAGGAGAAAACAACCGCAGCATTGGCACCCCATCCACCATCCATTGGCTGCAATGTATACCATTGCAGCAACTTACCAAGGCTCCCCTTTCAACAGCGCCTTCCAAACTAGGAAGGACAAGGGCAGCACATGCATGGGAACGCATCATCTGCAGGTCCGCCCCAAAGCCACTCACCATCGCAACTTGCAACTACGTCGCCGTCCCTTCACTGTCGCTGGGGGAAAATCCTGGCACATCCTCCCTAACTGCACTGTGGTTGTACCTCCAGCAGCTGGACTAGAGAGGTTGAAGCAGGTGGCTCACCTCCACCTTCTCAAGGGGCAACTAAAGACAGGCAACAAATACATCTCTGTAAATTTAAGCCCGTTGCCACGACGTCACAATGCTTTTGCCAGTGATGTCACATCATGAGAATGAATTGTCTAAAAAGCCGCTTTCAAAAGGAGAGTGAAACAGCGACACAACTAACACACTTAGAAACTTTTCTGCCGGGCTCTATCAAGTAGGGCTCCCTATTCTCACCAGACGCAAGGAATTAGTATACATACCATCCCTTGGGCCAGTACACTTTTCATTCTCTCGAATGTCTGGGCCAATATCTATCCTTCGCCCAGCTTCACCAGAATAAATGGTCTGGCCACTGGCCCACGGCTGCTTGTTGGGGTCTCTTGTGGGAAAATTGGCTGTTGTGATTCTTACATCACAACACCTCACAACAATTGTTGTTGGCAACATTCTCACCTCTGGGTCAGGAGGTGGTGGGTTGAATTCTCATCTCAGGGACTTGAACACATAACCCAGGCTGCCATTCCGGTGCATTACTGAGGGGGCGCTGCACTGTCAGAGGGTCAGTACTGAGGGAGTGCCGCACTGTCAGAGGGTCAATACTGAGGGAGTGCCGCATTGTCAGAGGGTCAGTACTGAGGGAGTGCTGCACTGTCAGAGGGTCAGTACTGAGGGAGTGCCGCACTGTCAGAGGGCCAATACTGAGGGAGTGCTGCACTGTCAGAGGATCAGGACTGAGGGAGTGCCGCACTGTCAGAGGGTCAGCACTGAGGGAGTGCCGCACTGTCAGACGGTCAGTACTGAGGGAGTGCTGCACTGTCAGAGGGTCAGTACTGAGGGAGTGCGCACTGTCAGAGGGTCAGTACTGAGGGAGTGCTGCACTGTCAGAGGGTCAGAACTGAGGGAGTGCCGCACTGTCTGAGGGTCAGTGCTGAGGGAGTGCCGCACTGTCAGAGGGTCAGTACTGAGGGAGTGCTGCACTGTCAGAGGGTCAGTACTGCACTGTCAGAGGGTCAGTACTGAGGGAGTGCTGCACTGTCAGAGGGTCAGTACTGAGGGAGTGCTGCACTGTCAGAGGGTCAGTACTGAGGGAGTGCTGCACTGTCAGAGGGTCAGCACTGAGGGAGTGCTGCACTGTCAGAGGGTCAGTACTGAGGGAGTGCTGCACTGTCAGAGTGTCAGTACTGAGGGAGTGCTGCACTGTCAGAGGGTCAGTGCTGAGGAAGTGCTACACTGTCAGAGGGTCAGTACTGAGGGAGTGCTGCACTGTCAGAGGGTCAGTACTGAGGGAGTGCTGCACTGTCAGAGAGCCAGTACTGAGGATGTGCCGCACTATCAGAGAGTCAGTACTGAGGGTGTGCTGCACTGTCAGAGAGCCAGTGCTGAGGGAGTGCCGTACTGTCAGAGGGTCAGTACTGAGGGAGTGCTGCACTGTCAGAGGGTCCGTGCTGAGGGAGTGCTGCACTGTCAGAGGGTCAGTACTGAGGGAGTGCTGCACTGTCAGAGGGTCAGTACTGAGGGAGTGCTGCACTGTCAGAGGGTCAGTACTGAGGGAGTGCTGCACTGTCAGAGGGTCAGTACTGAGGGAGTGCTGCTCTGTCAGAGGGTCAGTACTGAGGGAGTACCGCACTGTCAGAGGATCAGTACTGAGGGAGTGCTGCACTGTCAGATGGTCAGTACTGAGGGGGCGCTGCACTGTCAGAGGGTCAGTACTGAGGGAGTGCCGCACTGTCAGAGGATCAGTACTGAGGGAGTGCTGCACAGTCAGAGAGTCTGTACTGAGGGAGTGCTGCACTGTCAGAGGGTCAGCCACACGTGTGCCAGCATGCGATCCCTGCCCGCTGTTTGAGCCAGCACTGAGCCCAGTGGCCCCTTGGAGGCCAGCCTTGACATCGGCGGGCTCCCACTGGGATTTGGGATGAGTTCGAGATTAGGGATGAGTTCGGGAGAAAAGACGCTCCCTCTACCGCCTCAAGATACAATAAACATCCTTAAGACTCCTGGCCTCTTTCTCTGATCATTTATACTCCTTCGAGACGGACAAGATATACATTTTGAATTCCTTGCTTCCCACCATTAGAATTTTGCCGGTTAGTAGCAATTGTTCACTCCCAGACAGAGATGAGTTAATGATACTGATGTATCTCTGCATATGCTGTATGAGGTCTTCTGAATTCAATCAATTCTGGCGCAGAAAACGACAATCTTGTATTTCCTCAGCATTTTTTTACATCCTCTTCAAATCCCAAAGCACTTTCCAGCCAATTCATTACTTTTGAAGTGGACTCAATTTTCACGTGGCTAAAAGTTGTGGCCAACGTACGCACAGCAAGCTCCCACATACGAGTCCTGTGGTGGTGTCACCAATAGGATTAATGAGGTATCAGGCCAGTCGGAGAATTCCTCCTTCAGAGAGCATGCTGTCGGATCTGTGAAGTCCTTCCGGGAGAGAAGGCTGTGTTGTGTTCTGTGTCGTAACCATGGTAATGGTGTACACAGAACATATAGCTATAAATATGATTTATTGATAAACAACGATAACTAAGGAATTACTATACAGACAATGGCTACTAAATGAATTCAGTGAATTCTCCTGGAGCTACTCTAAGTGTGACTGTCTTCTTGTCCCGCTTACTACCAACTGTTGGGTGTCTTGTGTCCCGTGATAGATCTCTATCGCCACCAGCTGGTTGGAGGTCGCATTTCTAACTACATACAGGATTGTGCACCGGCACATCACACAGGTGGGAACATTTGCCCTCTGAGTGCATAAGAGAGAAAAATCTGTTTTATTTTACATTTGTAATTGTGCAGAGATTGTCAACAATCGATGGCGGACTGGAGTCACAGATAGGCTTGTGCAAGTCAGGATAGCAGGTTCCCTTCCCTGGAGGGAATATATTGGGTTCATGCAGAAATCTGACCATTTCCATGCTCCTTCCTTGACGGTTGCCAATTCACAAATAACTGGACGCATTGGATTCAATTGCACAACTTTCCATGGTGGGACTTTTACTTCTAACTTTACGAAACATGTAACTATAACAAGACGATCTTACCCAGGTTCAACATCTCACCTGAAAGACAACATCTCGGACAATGCTGTACCCTCTCCAGGCTGCAGGAATATCACTCGTACCAATGTGGGACCACGGTGCATGATTCGCAGGAAACGAGCATGCAGGTGCAGCAGACAATAAGGAAAGGAAATGGAATGTTGGCATTTATAGCTAAAGGAATTGTGTATAAAGGTAAGGAAGTGTTGTTGCAACTATACAAGGCATTGGTGAGATCGCACCTGGAGTATTGTGCTCAGTTTTAGTCCCCTGATTTGAGGAAAGATGTCGTGGCATTGGAGGCAGTTCAGAGGAGGGTCACTAGATTGATTCCAGAGGTGAGGGGTTTGTCGTATGAGGAGAGATTGAACAGTTTAGGCCGATACTCTCTAGAGTTTAGAAGAATGAGGGGAGTTCTAATTGAGATATACAAGATGCTTTCAAGTGTCAGTTGAAAGGAATTCAGGACCGGCATGTTCCTGTGAGGAAGAAGGATAAATACGGCAATTTTCGGGAACCTTGGATAACGAGAGATATTGTAGGCCTCGTCAAAAAGAAAAAGGAGGCATTTGTCAGGGCTAGAAGGCTGGGAACAGACAAAGCCTGTGTGGAATATAAGGAAAGTAGGAAGGAACTTAAGCAAGGAGTCAGGAGGGCTAGAAGGGGTCACGAAAAGTCATTGGCAAATAGGGTTAAGGAAAATCCCAAGGCTTTTTACATGTATATAAAAAGCAAGAGGGTAGCCAGGGAAAGGGTTGGGCCTGTTGGATAGGCAAGGGAATCTATGTGTGGAACCAGAGGAAATGAGCGAGGTACTAAATGATTACTTTGCATCAGTATTCACCAAAGAGAAGAAATTGGTAGATGTTGAGTCTGGAGAAGGGTGTGTAGATAGCCTGGGTCACATTGAGATCCAAAAAGACGAGGTGTTGGGTGTCTTAAAAAATATTAAGGTAGATAAGTCCCCAGGGCCTGATGGGATCTCCCCCAGAATACTGAAGGAGGCTGGAGAGGAAATTGCTGAGGCCTTGACAGAAATCTTTGGATCCTCACTGTCTTCAGGTGATGTCCCGGAGGACTGGAGAATAGCCAATGTTGTTCCTCTGTTTAAGAAGGGTAGCAAGGATAATCCAGGAACGACAGGCCGGTTACTGGGGAGAATTCATCGAGACAGGATCTACTCCCATTTGGAAGCAAATGGACGTATTAGTGAGGGGCAGCATGGTTTTGTGAAGGGGAGGTCGTGTCTCACTAACTTGATAGAGTTTTTCGAGGAGGTCACTAAGATGATTGATGCAGGTAGGGCAGTGGATGTTGTCTGTATGGACTTTAGTAAGGCCTTTGACAAGGTCCCTCATGGTAGACTAGTACAAAAGGTGAAGTCACACGGGATCAGGGGTGAGCTGGCAAGGTGGATACAGAACTGGCTAGGTCATAGAAGGCAGAGAGTAGCAATGGAAGGATGCTTTTCTAATTGGAGAGCTGTGACCAGTGGTGTTCCACAGGGATCAGTGCTGGGACCTTTGCTCTTTGTAGTATATATAAATGATTTGGAGGAAAATGTAACTGGTCTGATTAGTAAGTTTGCAGATGACACAAAGGTTGGTGGAATTGCGGATAGCGATGAGGACTGTCAGAGGATACAGCAGGATTTAGATTGTTTGGAGACTTGGGCAGAGAGATGGCAGATGGAGTTTAATCCGGACAAATGTGAGGTAATGCATTTTGGAAGGTCTAATGCAGGTAGGGAATATGCAGTGAATGGTAGAACCCTCAAGAGTATTGAAAGTCAAAGAGATCTAGGAGTACAGGTCCACAGGTCACTGAAAGGGGCAACACAGGTGGAGAAGGTAATCAAGAAGGCATATGGCATGCTTGCCTTCATTGGCCGGGGCATTGAGTATAAGAATTGGCAAGTCATGTTGCAGCTGTATAGAACCTTAGTTAGGCCACACTTGGAGTATAGTGTTCAATTCTGGTCGCCACACTACCAGAAGGATGTGGAGGCTTTATAGAGGGTGCAGAAGAGATTTACCAGAATGTTGCCTGGTATGGAGGGCATTGCATATAAGGAGCGGTTGAATAAACTCGGTTTGTTCTCACTGGAACGAAGGAGGTTGAGGGGCGACCTGATAGAGGTCTACAAAATTATGAGGGGCATAGATAGAGTGGATAGTCAGAGGCTTTTCCCCAGGGTAGAGGGGTCAATTACGAGGGGGCATAGGTTTAAGGTGAGAGGGGCAAGGTTTAGAGTAGATGTACGAGGCAAGTTTTTTACACAGAGGGTAGTGGGTGCCTGGAACTCGCTGCTGGAGGAGGTGGTGGAAGCAGGGACGATAGTGACGTTTAAGGGGCATCTTGACAAATATATGAATAGGATGGGAATAGAGGGATACGGACCCAGGAAGTGTAGAAGATTGTAGTTTAGTCGGGCAGCATGGTCGGCATGGGCTTGGAGGGCCGAAGGGCCTGTTCCTGTGCTGTACATTTCTTTGTTCTTTGTTCTTTGTCTGGATAAAGTGGACGTGGAGCGGATGCTTCCTCTTGAGGGGCATTCTAGAACGCAAGGTCATAATCTTAGGGTAAGAGGTAGCAAATTCAAAACAGATGTGAGGAGAAACTACTTCTCCCAAAGGGTTGTGAATCTGTGGAATTCGCTACCCCAGAGTGCGGTGGATGCTGGGACAGTGAGTAAATTTAAAGAGGAGTTAGACAGATTTTTAATCGGTAATGGGTTGAAGGGTTATGGCAAACGGGCAGGACGGTGGATTGAGGCCAGGATGGGATCAGCCATGATCAAATTGAGGGTGTTAGGCTCGGGCGGCTACATTGCCGACCCCCGCTCCAAGATCATGTGTTGTATGGAGGAGATGCTCCGCCTGATTTTGCAAGTTGGTCTGTAACATTGTATGTAGCAGACGAGGAACATATCAGCCATGATAGAATGGCGGCGCAGACTCGATGGGCCGAATGGCCTAATTCTGCTCCGATATCTTATGAACTTATGGTCTCACAACAGAGCAGCTCAGAGGTGCGGGTAAACAAGTACACAAAAGAACAGACCGTCCAGCTGACATCAGACATTGAGCGGGCAATTCAACTGTGGGGGTCATAACTACTGAACCCCATAGAGCCGGCTGCAAAGGGACAGGAGGAGGCCCTTCAGATCATTGAGGGTGTTCCACTGTTCAATTAGACCACGGCTGGTCTGTATCTTGTCTGCATCTCACCTCTGTGTTCTGTAACCCTGAATACCCTTAGCTGGTCAAAAAAAACCGAACCAATCTCAGCTTTGAAATTTTCAATTGTTTTCCAAAGGAGAGGGTCGTATCCAGGAAGACTGACCACCACCCAGTAGTTCAACGAATAAACAGTTTATTAAGGTAGCTAGCTATTTAACTGCCTCGCCTCGGAGACCCCGATCAGACGCCGTTTAGCACTGGTTTCCACAAACGTGGACCTGGCATAGCGGCACTTGCCGGGGCGGGTTCTCCCAAGTTATCGGGGGGGTTCTGGGTAGTCAGGCTCTGGGCAGGGTGGTAGGCTGGGACCACAATGCCACCTGGGCATGGTGGCACTTCCAGCCTGAGACCCTGGCAGTGCCCCCTGGACACCCTGGCAGTACGGTAGTACAGTGGTTAGCACAGTTGCTTCACCACAGCTCCAGGTTCGATTCCCGGCTTAGGTCACTGTCTGTGCGGAGTCTGCACGTTCTCCCAGTGTCTGTGTGGGCTTCCTCCGGGTGCTCCGGTTTCCTCCCACAGTCCAAAGATGTGCAGGTTATGTGTATTGGCCATGATAAATTGCCCTGAGTGACCAAAAAGGTTTGGAGGGGTTATTGGGACTCAGTTTCATTTCTGTTAATTCGCACCCAAATGTACCGCAATTCATTGTTTTGTTACCTGTGTGGTAGGTAACATGCGCTAGTCAAACCTTGGTTAGTGATGAGGTCTTCAGAATCTCGATGAAGAAGACTCAAACTCGTCCAGTAGTAACAAAATGTTTATTGAGTAACTATAACAATAATTGCATGAGTTCTTTACTTTAACTTTGATACTAGTGATAAGGTTCATAAGAGCTAACCACGGTAACTATGCGTAACTCCACTGGCCATCTGAACTAGTCTGCTATTGCCCTGATCACAGTGCACCCCCAAGAGAGACCCAGAGACCCAATGTGGCTGCCTTTTATACCCCTGTAGGTCCGGCCTTCTAGTGATCATGTGATATTACTGATTGCACATTAACCCTTGTGTACATGCACATTTCGAGATCACTACATCCCCCTTTTTCTCGTGTTACATATTTTCTGTATGTTGTAAAGAAAATTGAACAAACAGAATAGATGCAGTTTGGAAATGCATTACATAAAATCAATGAGTTAGTCCATCAAATGTGAATACATTTCGCCTCTTAAGGTTTTTTCGCTTGCGTGAAATAGGTACGATGTGGAGATGCCGGCGTTGGACTGGGGTGAGCACAGTAAGAAGTCTTACAACACCAGGTTAAAGACCAACAGGTTTGTTTCGATGTCACTAGCTTTCGGAGTGCTGCTCCTTCCTCAGGTCATGAAATAGGTAGACAAATTATGTTATGTACAAGTTGTGATGATCTTGATGATTATACAAAACAAATTAATATTTATGAGTCCAATCTCAATAAAAAACATTTGTGTGTCCAAACTTTATGAATTTGTTCGGTTGAGTTGCTTTCGTCTTCTGTTATTGAAGTGGTGATGTTGATGTCGTTATTTCTTTGTGAACGTCGTCAGTGTTCTTGTGTTTAAGTAACCATCAAGTCATCATGAGGTGTTCGAATGGTCGAATCACTTGGTTGTCTGATTTAGACTTTTTTTTTTTCTATACTTGTGGTAGCGATTCTGTGTTATACCATTGTCTGACCTGGACTTTATTCTGTGCTTGCGGTATTGATCTAGTGTGTCATCTGCCTTGAAAGCTGGCGTATTTGCTTGTTCTGGACTAGATGTGAATTTGTGAGATTCTTTGTCATGCCTTGGCATGCTTGTAGTCTTGCCATTGTTTTGCAGTGTGCTGTGGCATTGTCCTTCATGTACAGAGTTTTACCATGTTGTACAGGTCAGTGTTTCATTGTTGTTGTTACTGTCATTTCTGTGTTTGTTGTTTTCGTTCTTGTTGTTGTCGTTCTTGTTATTGCTTTTGTCGTGCTTGTTGTTTCTGTTTTTGTTGTTTTCGCTGTTGTTCTTGTTGTTTTTCTTGTCATTCTTGTTGTTTCTGTTTTTGTTGTTTTCGTCGCTGTTCTTGTCGTCTTTCTTGTCGTGCTTGTTGTTTCTGTTATGCTTCTTGGTGTCTTTGTTGTTCTTTTGCGCTGCATGTTGCTTTTGTTGTTGCTGTTGTTGTTCTTGTTTCTGCTGTGCGTCTTGCGGTGTTTGTTGTTCTTGTTGCGCTCAATGAGTGTTCCGTGTGGATGATTTGAGTCATTGTCACAGTTATTGGTGTCAGTGTCCATATGGTATCTGTTACATTGAGCGTTTCCTCTTGAGAGTTGTGAGAATGATCTGATGTTGCATTGATGTTGGTGACATCAGTCATTTGATTCCTCTTCTTTGCTTCCTTGGTACTCCTCTTCCAGAATCATCATTGATTTCTTTGTGCTCCTCTTCTGGAGTCAAAATTTTCACGATTTCATTTTCTTGTTTGTCTTGGTGCTCCTTTTCTGGAGTCAAAATCTTCATGATTTCAATTGATGTGGTCTCTCTGGATTCATGGGTGGCCGTCCTCTGATTGTTGAGTGCTTCTGTGCAGACGAGCTGAGATGTGTCAGTCTCACTGTGATCCTGCGCATCCTGTATGGGAATTGTGATTTCTTTGTCACTTGTCTCACATACAGTGGGTAGACATTCAGTGTCTTCTTGTTGGTTAAATAAGCTGGTTAGACTTTCATAGTCTTCTTCTGGTGGCTCAAATAAGCTGGGTACTGTCATAGTCTTTTTGTTGTTCACATGAGCTTGGTAGACTTTCATAGTCTGCTGCTGGTTGCGCAGATAAGATGGATAGACCTTCATAGTCTTGTTCATGCATGGCGTTCGCTGTGGAGTGTTTGCTTGCTTCCATTTTTGAGTCTTTCACCGAGCTGTCTGTGGAGGCTTGCATCATTCTCTTTGTGGAGGCGTGTGTCGCTTTCTCTGTGGAGCCTTTCATCGCTCTCTCTGTGGAGTCTTTCATCGCTCTCTGTGGATTCCTTCATCGCTCTCTCTGTGAAGCCTTTCATCGCTTTCTCTGATGTGGAGATGCCGACGTTGGACTGGGGTGAGCACAGTAAGAAGTCTTACAACACCAGGTTAAAGTCCAACAGGTTTGTTTCAAATCACTAGCTTTCGGAGCTCTGCTCCTTCCTCAGGTGACGGAGCAGCGCTCCGAAAGCTAGTGTTTGAAACAAACCTGTTGGACTTTAACCTGGTGTTGTAAGACTTCTTACATCGCTCTCTCTGTGGAACCTGTCATCGCTCTCACTGTGATGTCTGTCATCACTCTCACTTTGGAGTCTTTCATTGCTCGCTCTATGGAGTCCTTCATTACTCTCTCTGTGGAGCTTTTCATCGCTCTCTCTGTGGAATCTATCATCGCTCTCTCTGCAGAGTCCTTCATCGCTCTCTCTGTGGAGTCTGTCATCGCTCTCTCTGTGGAGTCTGTCATCGCTCTCTCTGTGGAGTGTGTCATCGCTCCCCCTGTGGAGTCGTGCAGTGTTCTCACTGTAGAGTCGATCTGTGCTCTCTGTGTGGCGTCGTCTTCTTCTTGGGTATTGCTGTCATCCAATGTATCGACGATCTGCCATGGCATCATGGTATTGGAATCATCTACCATGAGTAGAGTCGTGTTGAGCTTTGCAACCGTGTTGCTGATGCTGTGATCAGCATATCCGAATAACTCAGCCATGTCTGAGCAGTATTGTGTGTATTGTTCGGTAGACAAATCATCTCTTTTTGTTTCGGAGTTGTTGTCATTCTCTTCATGTTCAATGAACAAATCATCTTCTTGGATTTGTCATTGTGCTCTTCACTTTGGGTGGTGCAGACTGCTTGTTCCAGGGTGTTGTGAAAGTTATTTTCAACTGCTGGTATATGTTCGGGCATTGTTCTGTCTTTTGAGGTAAGAAAATTGGGTTTTGCAGCTTTACATTTCTATTTGTTCATTTCTGTGCATTTTCCTTTTAAGTGGGCGTGGTCCGGGTCCTCTGACGTCATGACGCTTGTGACATCATGCGTAGGAATCGATTGCGCATGCGCAATTCGAGTATCCCTTCCTGTGCGCTGTTTTCGCAACTGCGCATGCACGGCTTCTCGAGTGTATTTTGCCGTTTTCCTTCTTTTAGGGTAGTGCGCATGTGCGTACTGGCCGGAACGCTCTCGCTCAAGATGGCTGCCAATCAAAAGGTACTGTTGCATCGAGTGAAATCCTGCCTCTGCCTCGTGGTGAGTATTCGTGGCATTTTTACCGATTTTGTTTTCTAGATACTGATACTGTGTTTGTAAAGACTCACAGTATTGATTTAGTTTTTGTTCATAATAAGCAAGGCATTTTTGTATAGCAGTTTCTAGAGTTAGATACCTATCTTGTGAAAGTTCTTCCTTCAAATTTTTGTCAGATAGTCCATAAATTAATTGATCCATTATCATAATGTCTCTGTTATCAGCATAATCACAGCCTTGTGGTATTAACTTGAGATTTGTAATAAAATCAGTGATGGGCCCTCTGTTTCTCTGGCATTTATGACAAGAGTTAAATCTTTCCAGCATCTCACCAGACTGACTCTTACAGTGTTCATCAAATTTTTTGAGTATTACTTCTAATTTGGTATTGTCTTCATCTTCTAAGTAATTAAAGCAATTATTGATTTCTCTAGCTTCATTCCCTCCTATTGAGAGTAGTACTGCTATTTTCGTTGCATAAGAGACCGTGCTTAAATCATTAGCTGCGATAAATATTTGGAATATCTGTTCAAATCTTTTCCAGTCATAACTTAAATTACCGGTTGTCTGCAGCTGCCCTAGAGGTCCAATGAGTCCCATAGTTAGTCATCGAGGATCCATTTGCTGCGAAGTCTTCCACAGTCGAATATCTGGTCTGAATTTTCTTCTCTTTTTGTCGAACCTAATCTAACTAGTTCTGTTAAAGCCAATACGCCTGGTACCATGTTTTGTTACCTGTGTGGTAGGTAACATGCGCTACTCAAACCTTGGTTAGTGATGAGGTCGTCTGAATCTCGATGAAGAAGACTCGAACTCGTCCAGTAGTAACAAAAGGTTTATTGAGTAACTATAACAATAATTGCATGACTCCTTTACTTTAACTTTGATACTAGTGATAAGGTTAACAAGATCTAGCTACGGTAACTATGCGTAACTCCACTGGCCATCTGAACTAGTCTGCTCTTGCCCTGTCACAGTGCACCCAAGAGAGACCTAGAAACCCAATGTGGTTGCCTTTTATATCCCTGTTGGTCCGGCCCTCTAGTGATCATGTGGTGCTACTGATTACACATTAACCCCTTGTGTACATGCACATATAGAGATCACTACATTCATGACTCCAGACACAAAACTGTCAAGGAAAACCCATGCTCAGCGCCAGCATTGGTGAACTCCGGCCCGACTGGCTGAGTGGGTCACATGACTCTCTGAGAATTCGCCCCTTGAACTCCCCCACAGAGACAATTCTAGATTTCTATTACCGCTTAGGTGAAGAAATGTTCCCTGACATCACCCCTGAACGCATATCAGGCTTCTAAATTCTAAATTCCTTTTGTTCTGAGCTCCCCCACCAGGGAAAAGTATTTTTCTTGATCTAGCTTGCCGACTCTCTTGAACATCTTATGCATCAATTAACCCTATGCAACCTGTCCTCATCATTTAACACTTTAACTCCAATATCAATCTGCACTACACCCTCCAAGGCCACAAATCTTTCTTGTGGTGCAATGTCTAAAACTGAATGGCGTGCACTACACATCTAGAGATTTATATAACTATAGTGCAACTTTTACATCTTTGTATTCCTTCCCCTTAAGATAAAGGCCAACATTCTAAGCTTTCTACATTAGCTTTTCTGCCTGTCAGTTATATTTGGGTGATTTCTGCCCACATTCTCATGCTGGGGGTCAGGGGGAGGGGGCGAGCACTGGATGGTGATCATGAGTTGATTACTTTGCCTGAAGTCTTCCTTCCCTCATTCCAAGGTACTGAGTCAACCCCAATCCTCCTCCACCTCTTCCTCCTCTCCTGGTTCAGCTGATCTCACACCAGCCTTGGACCCTGGGACTTCTATGGCTGGTGATGGGTTCAGCTCCTTGCTCCATCCATCAGATCTTCGCAACAGCATGGTCCTTTGTCCAGATGGACTAAAGTGCTGTGGAAGAGTGGAGCAAATCTCTCAAGGGAGGATAGAATCAGGCTGCTCCCATAATATTATTCAGTGCAATATGACACACATGGGGCACAATGACTATATACACAGCGACTTTAAAAAGGGCTTGGATGCACTCTTGGGATTAACCCTGTGGAGACCTTGCTCAGTGCATAGACCGTCCTCAACCCTCCTTACTGTGAAGGTAGGTGGCTATTCTACCATGACTATCCAGACATCCTCCAACTCCAAATATCCCTCGTTATGGACCCGGGACTGAGAGTGTTGGCAGAGCCATTCACCTAGGGAGGCATCACCGCCAAACCCAATGTCTCTCTGGTCAGGTTTCTGTACAGCCACACACACACCCTGCTTTCTAGCAGAACCTCGCCAGGATCAGAAGTGGGACCGTCTGGTCCTATTTCCCCACCTCCCAGACATTAATCGTAGAAAAGCAACCCCTGTGACCCCCCAGGTCAGACCGGGAATTAACCCTTCCCTTTCCTGGGCAGTCCAGTTCAGTGCATGTCACCACCACCACATTAAAGAGAACATTTTCAAACCTATCGGAAGTCAAGCATATCAGTAAAAATAAATGATTTGCTCCTGCAGTGAAAATCTATTCAATGAAATCTATTTCATCATTTAAAAATTCCAAATCTTCTCATCTGCTCAAAGCACTTTTTTCCTGCAATCCAACAATTTGCTTGCTGCTAAAATAAAATGTTAAAATGCTCTTGCGGCATGTACACATCAGCATCGCTTAGAAGGGCCGAATGGCCTGTTACGAGCTGCAAATTCTGTCTCAAACAAAACTTGTTTTTTTCCTATGGAATACACCAGAAATATTCAGAAATTTGAACATTTAAAATTCACATTCAGAAGTGAACAGAGTTTGCATATATACAGATTTAAATTGACCACCTTCCCTTTTCACCATTGATAATATTCTAACTTACCTCAGGTTTGCCTCTCGGAGATGCTGGTCTCTGCTGTTGATGTTTTGTATTGAGAAGAGGAGGGATGGTGGGGAGAGGAGGGGAGGGGAGCTGGATGGGGGGCGGGGGGGGTCTGTCAGTATTCTTTGGCTGCCGACTGGACTCTGACACTGCCCAGTTCCTCCCCCCCACCCTCTTGATTCCACTTGTCCACAGTTGCCCCAGGGAGTCCACTCTGTCTGCAATTCCGGAATAAGTTAAGCCCCCTTTACTCAGTCTAAGCAAAAGAGAGAGAGAGAAGAGAGCGATGGAGAAAGAGCGAGAGAGAGAAGACTGAAGATAATGGAGATTGCCACAGGTCTTACATTCCTTGTAATCTAATACATAGAACAAGACTTGCCTGCAGGCACTTTCAGAATAAAAGCCTTCTTTCAGAAATACTGCCAGTCCGACTTGTCCTTACAAAATCCTTCATTGAGACAGACGTTCTTTTCGATAATACAGTCAGGTTGACGCTGCACACTGGGTTTCGTAAGAGAATAGCAAACACAAGCTCTCCACAAATCACTGCCACAGACGAGACTCCAACAGCCTCGCATTTGAGGCACATTATTTCATATTAAGAGTCTGAGCTCTCCAATGAAAAATGATACACCAGTGATCTAAGGAAATTAAATCTAATCTGCCTCGATTTAGAAGTGATAAAGCGGAGGTGCATTATCGGTGGTGACTTGTGCATTTCCCTCCAGATGCTTTTCTATATTTCCTTTCCCCAAAAGAAACCACAAAAGAAAATGCTCTAAAGGTTTCTGGGGACGAGGGTTATCGAGTCTTTCTGAGCAGAGAGGGGCTTGCGAGGTAACGGATGAGTGCTGACAGCGTGTCACAGCACGCAAGGAGGCCATTCAGCCCATCACACATGTGCTGGTTCTTTGAAAGAGCTATGCCGTTAACTACCGCTCCTTTCCCCGTGACCCTGAAATTTATTTTGCACGTTACAAATGCAAGACACTGACCTGGACTTACGAGGCATGGAGAGGCCACGGAGATTTTAAAATGGCAGAGAGTCCCGGATTTGGAAGTCTCCCTCCTCCCTCCCACCCCGCCGATTTCCGACAGATCCCATTCCCGCAAGTAGGGGAAATGGGGAAGGACCTGACTAACTCATAAGAAAAGTTCAAACTCACCGTTGAGTTGAAACAGACCCAATTTTCATTGTAGCAAGAGCCTTATCTCACGAAGTTGGAGTTACAAATTACAGAAGTTGAAAGTGGTCTTGAAGGGTGGATAATGTCAGCCGAACTGCCACGATGTATTCTTTAAATCGCTGGCCTTTAAAAGTTAAAAGAATTAGCCCGCCTGTGTTAGTGAGTGATAAGCAGGTCTCAAGCTAAGTTATTTAAATCTCAGCCCGATAAATATTTTTTAAAAAGGCTGCCTGTGTCAATGAGAGTTGAAAAACAAACCTGTTCTTGCAGCTACAAAAGCTGTCTGCTGAAATTACTTCAAGGGCTATCATTTTGTCATTATTAATGCTTAGCTGCTTTTGACAACTTAATATTTTTTCCAGACAGAATTCTAGATGCAGTTTGATTGACAGCTCAAAGGTGACTAGTAGATTATCCGCTTTTGATGCAGAGTCATAAATATAAGTCTGAATGTTTTATAAAGGATGAAGTGCTTGGGAACATTTAACGGGGCTTTCATGGGTGTGAATGTATTTTTAACCACAGTAATACGGATTTAGATCTCTATTTTATTTCATCACAATAGGGACTGGTTTAGCATAGTGGGCTAAACACTGGCTTGTAATGCAGAACAATGCCAGCAGTGCGGGTTCAATAATAACAATAATAATCTTTATTTTCACAGGTATACTTAACACTGCAATGACGTTACTGTGAAAAGCCCCAGTCGCCACATTCCAGCGCCTGTTCGGGGACACGGAGGGAGAATTCGGAATGTCCAAATTACCTCACAGCACGTCGTTCGGGACTTGTGGGAGGAAACCGGAGCACCCGGAGGAAACCCACGCAGACATGGGGAGAACATGCAGACTCCGCACAGACAGTGACCCAAGCCGGGAATCGAACCTGGGACCCTGGAGCTGTGAAGCCTCCCCGAACAGGCGCCGGAATGTGGCGACTATGGGCTTTCCACAGTAACGTCATTGAAGCCTACTTGTGACAATAAGCGATTATTTTTATTATTATTATATGGCTCCTGAAGTCCGTGCATGGATACTGGGTGAGTCAGCATGGATGGTGTAAGGATAAAATTTGCTGGGGGGGGGGTTGGGATTAGGTTGGTTATGAGGGGCCATGGGAGAGGATGGGGGAATAGTTTGGCGTGGAGGGTATAAGGATTCTTTGGGAGTGGGTTGGCATGAGGTATGGGTGGGGCAGGTAAGGGGATGTGAAGAGTGAGGGCTAGAGGGACCAATATCTAACAACATAACTGGGGTAAAGATCCCAAAGGACCAAGGTGGGTTTGTTCAACAGTTTGCCTTGGTACTTGGCAGGCCACGGCTACTTCTGATCTGCTTCCAGGGGAGGTGGGCTACACTCCACCTTCCCCTATGGTCTACTATTCTCAGTCAAGCATCTGCCTTTCACGGGTCATTGCCAGCATCAGAGCTCAGCCTAAACCTGACTTCTGCCCTCCAATTAATAGGCTTCTTTGTTCCTCCATCGCACTCCAACAATACTTATTTTCCCTAGATGGCCCTGTTAATTATATTTGTTGTATGAAGATAGAAGAGTCATAGAGTCATAGATGTTTACAGCATGGAAACAAGGCCCTTCAGCCCAGCTTGTCCATGCTGCCTAGTTTCTGTCACTAAGCTAGTCCCACTTGTCCGCATTTGGCCCATATCCCTCTATACCCACCTTGCCCATGGAACTGTCAACTGTTTTTGAAAGGGAAAAATAGTACCCGCCTCTACCACTGCCTCTGGCAGCTCGTTGCAA
The DNA here is from genome assembly GCF_047496885.1 of Scyliorhinus torazame. Lineage (NCBI taxonomy): Eukaryota > Metazoa > Chordata > Chondrichthyes > Carcharhiniformes > Scyliorhinidae > Scyliorhinus > Scyliorhinus torazame. Next base: position 12,373,405 of record NC_092714.1, read on the forward strand.
ATGGTCACCATCCTCTGTGTGAAAAGATTTCACCTCTGGTCTCTTTTGTACCTCTCCCCTCTCACTTTAAACCTATGCCCTCGAGTTTTAGACTCCACTACCTTTGGGAAAGATATTAGGGGCTGGTTTAGCACAGTGGGCTAAACAGCTGGCTGGTAATGCAGAACAAGGCCAGCAGCGCAGGTTCAATTCCCGTACCAGCCTCCCCAAACAGGCGCCGGAATGTGGCGACGAGGGGCTTTTCACAGTAACTTCATTGAAGCCGACTTGTGACAATAAGCTATTACTATTATTATTATATTAATTGGAGATTCACTCATGCCTCTATAAATAGGAACAGGCTGAAACTGTGATTGTTGGGTTAGGAGGTCCATACTTCTCATGTATATCTCTGTCAATAAATATCTGTAGATGATTTTAAATATTGGAACCAGTTCTATCCTTCCCTACCGTCTTTCTGGGATAAACCCCGATCAACAGTAGAAGACAGATGGTGATGACAGATGGCTGTTTTCATGACTGGAAGCCAGTGACCAGTGATGTACCACAGGGATCTGTGCTAGGCCCCCTATTGTTTGTCATTTATATAAATCACATAGATGACTTTTTGAGGGGTAGGATCAGTAAGTTTGCAGGTGACACAAAGATTGACCTGGTGGTTAACAGTGAGGTTGAGTGTCTTGGGTTACAAGAAGATATAGACGGGCTGATCAAATGGGCAGATAAGTAGCAGATGGAATTTAACCCTCAAAAGTGTGAGGTGATACACTTTGGAAGGAGTAATTTGACAAGGAAGTGTACTGTAAAAGGTCTGACACTGGAAAGTTGTGAAGAACGAAGGGACCTTGACGTATTTGTCCATAGATCTCTGAAGGCAGAATGGTCAGGTTAATAGGGTGGTGCAAAAAGGCATAAGGGACACTCGCTTTTATCAATCTGGGCATGGTTTACATGATAGAGCTGTATAGAACTTTGGTGAGGCCACATCTGGAGTACTGTGTGCACTTCTGGTCACCACGTTATAGGAAGGGTGTGACTGCACTGGAGGGGGTGCAGAGGAGATTCACTCGGCTGTTGCCTGGGATGGAACATTTAAGTTATGAGGAGAGGTTGGATAGGCTTGGGTTGTTTTCCCTGGAGCAGAGAAGACTGAGGGGCGAACTGATTGAGGTGGACAAGATGATGAGGGGCATGGACAGGCTGGATAGGGTGCAGCTGTTCCCCTGAGTTGACGGGTCAGTTACGAGGGGGACACAAGTTCAAAGTGAGGGGTGGGAAGTTTAGGGGGATTTGAGGAAAAATCTTTTTATCCAGATGGTGATGGTCTGGAACGCACTGCCTGGGAGGGTGGTAGAGGCGGGTTGCCTCACATTCTTTAAAACGTACCTGGATGAACACTCGGCATGTCATAACATTCAAGGCCATGGACCAAGTGCTGGGCAGGTCAGGTCCTTTCATGCGTGGGTGCAGACTCGATAGGCCGAAGGGCCTCTTCTGCACTGTAGTATTCAGGGAACGCCCAACATGTCCATGCCCGCTTCAGGACTGTCATCCCCTGTTGGACGGATATGACTCAAAACTGAGGACCCTCCCAGCCAGTTTGGCTCAGCACTTGCACGCACGAAGCAAGCTCTAGACTTCAATTACGGAAACCTGGCTCACGTTCTCAATTCCACCAATGGCCAGACATTGATTTAGCCGCATGGTGGATTTATCAGACCAAAGCACAAGTTCGCTCATTTGATTTACAAGGAAAAAATGTGTCCAATATTAATCAAAGGAAAGTTCCTGACATGAAGTGACCATTACTTTGTTCTTCCAGCATTGTTCTACAGTATTTGTCTGAAGATTGAGCAAGTAGCAGCAACATAATAAACTCCACGCAACTCCTGCAGAAAAAAACAAGACTGCCGATCCTGCAACGACTTTCACATCCTCAGGAGCTGTCCTTGAGCTCCGCATATTTAGAGCATAGAAGGTTCGGGAATAGCAGCTGGAAAGGAGTCATTTATGGCTTAAGGGAAAGCAGGGTTGTACTTGTAATCTCGGATGATCTGGGAGCATTTCAGGGCAAAAGTAAAAGCGAAGTCACCACAGCCCCAGATGACCCCAGCTTTCCCGTTCAAGGAGGGAGCTGAGTGGTGGCGATTTAACCTGAGGATCACCACACCTCAGGCAAGGGGCAAGGTCGAGGTTGTTCGAACAACCTCAGCCAGTACAGGAATTGATCCCGCGCTGCTGGCCTCGCTCTGCATCACAAACCGGCTGTCCTGCCAACTGAGCTAAAGAGCGGATGTGGTTATGGGGCGGTATTCTCCGACCCCCTGCCGGGTGGGAGAATCGCCGGGGGTTGGCGTGAATCCCGCCCCCGCCGTCCCCCTAATTCTCCTGCCCCTCAAAAACCGGCCCGGCGTCAGTCACGCCGCCCACCTTGGAGACTGGCGGGGTCCGGCGCGACTCAATGGCCGCCGGGGGCTGACCGAAATCTCCGGCCCGCGATGGGCCGAAGTCCCACTCGTCTGTTACTTGTCCCGCCGGCGTAAATTGGAGTAGGTCCCTTACCGGCGGGACCTGGCGGCACGGGCGGGCTCCGGGGTTCTTGGGGAGTCGCGGGGGGATCTGGCCCCGGGAGGTGCCCCCACGGTGGCCTGGCCCGCGGTCGGGGCCCACCGATCCGCGGGCGGGCCTGTGCCGTGGGGGCACTCTATCCTTCCGCACCGGAGGCCGTGGTCCTCCGCCATTCCCGGTGTGGAAGCAAATCCCTCTGCGCACGCATGGGGTTGACGCCGGCACGTGCTGGCGCTCCCGCGCATGCGCCGACTCGCGCTGGCCGGCGGAGGCCCTTCAGCGCCAGTTGCGTGGCGCCAAGCCCCTTTCCCGCCGGTCGGCGGGGCGCCAACCACTCCGGGGCGGGCCTAGCCCCTGAAGGTGCGGAGGATTCCGCACATTTGGGGCGGCCCGACGCCGGAGTGGTTCACGCCACTCCGTCCCGCCAGAACCCCGCCCCGCCGGGTAGGGGTGATTCCCGCCCATGGACTGTGAGGTAAGGCAGTGATTGATTTGGCCGGGCCAGACTTGTCAGTGGATAGCCCACTGTGCTCGCACCTTGAGGGAGTGAATGATCTTTATTCGTGTCACAAGTAGGCTTACATTAACACCACAATGGAGTTACTGTGAAAATGTTCTAGTCGCCACACTCCAGCGCCTATTCAGATACCCAGAGGAAGAATTCAGAATGTCCAATTCACCTATCAAGCACGTCTTTCGGGACTTATGGGAGGAAACCGGGGCATTCGGAGGAACTCCACGCAGACACGGGGAGGACGTGCAGACTCCGCACAGACTGTGACTCGAGCCGGGAATCGAACCCGGGACCCTGGCGCTGTGAAGCAACTGTGCTAACCACTGTGCTGCCGAAGGAAGTTACCGTGAGCAGGGGGGAGTGGCAAGGGATTGATTGGCTGACAAAACAACAAGAACAACTTGCAGGAAGACAGCTCAGTGACCGAGAGATTCCCACTGCCGTTCTCTGGCCCATAAACACTTGTTGTTAAGTGCACGTGTCTGTGAAAAAACGCGTAAAGATCGGATCAGGAGCTACTGTTTGTTATGCCCAAACTAGTTGAATAGCATGGCTGAAACTCATCGTACAGACTCCCACAGGGCAGTCAGTGATACCAATGCTGGATTCAGGGAAAGAGAGCGAGAGGGGAAAATTGATCAATTACTCTGATCGCAATCATTCCCAGTCCACAGGGTTGCATAAATATCTGCGGAATCACACATTGGCTATCTTCAACCTCATTCAATTTCCAAGTATGAAAGGAAACTAAACACACAAACCTCGGTGTCTTAATTTAAATGAACTCAATCTGATCACATTAACACATCTAAATACAGACATTGGAACTGTTAGTTTAGCTTTCCTGTTCATTCGAGTCACACTTTGCTATCTTGCCAGGTAGCATCAGCGATTTAATTAACCAATCTCTACCCAGGAGAAATTGTTTTTTTATCCCATTATTTTCTGAGGTGTTACCGTCACCCTTCCCTAATTGCCCTTGAGAAGGTGCTGGCGAGGCATGTTTTTGAACCGCTGCAGTTCATGCAGTGTAGGTACACCCACAGTGCTGTTAGTGAGGGGGGTTCCAGGATTTTGACCCGGTGACAGTGAAGGGACAGTAATACATTTCCCAGTCAGGGTGGTGAGGGGGATTTGCAGTCGGTGGCATTCCAGCATGTCTGCTGCTCTTGCCCTTCTGGGTGGTAGAGGCCGTGGGTTTGGAAGGTGCTGTCGGAGGAGCCTTGGGCAGTGGCTGCAGTACATCTTGAAGATGATTCGCACTGCTGCCGCAGGTGATGGAAGGTGTGCATGTTTGTGGATGGGGCAGCTTTGTTCTGAATGGTGCCGAGCTTCTTGAGTGTTGTTGGAGCTACTCTCATCCAGGCACGTGTCCTTGGGCTAACCTTGCAGGTGGGAAAACCAATAGAATCTGCTCACGAAACTGAATCTGTCCAACGGCCCTGAAGTTAAACCCCTGCCTGGCCTCATTAGTTAAGCTTCTACATGCTTCTAATCATATAATCATAGAATTTTGAATGCAGAAGGAGGCCATTCGGCCCATTGGGTCTGCACCTGCCCCTGAAAGAGCACCCTACCTAAGCCCACACCTCCACCCTATCCCCGCAACCCAGCAACCCCACCTAACTGTTGGCAACTACGGGGCAATTTAGCATGACCAATCCACCTAACCCGCACAACTTTGGACTGTGGGAGGAAACCGGAGCAACCGGAGGAAACGTGAGAATGTGCAGAGTCGGCATAAACAGTGACCCAAGCCGGGAATCAAAGCCAGGTCCCTAGGCGCCATGAAGCAACAGTGCTAACCACTGTGCTACCGTGCCACACAATGTCATGCTAAAGGTGCACAACTGAACATTTGATTGAGACGATATATTGAGGCCCCTCTGGCAGTTCCAGTGGAGGTATAAACCTCCTGTGGTGTGACCACTCCTCTCTTCACCAGGGTGCAGAGTGCAGGTCAGGCGATACCAGTTTTAGGTAGCCATGGTTGTGGCAAAGGTCATTTGACAAAAGCCACATGGGCCATGGGAGAGGTTACATTTTAACTGGATCGGGGTCTCCAGCACTGCACATGCTGGTCATGTGTCTTGGCTGTGCAGTTATCTTGACCCTCTGACCACCCTCAACAATGAGCCATTTATCACCCTTGCACTATACACTTTACTGAAGTTAACAAGCTGTCTTAGCTGCTCACGGTGTGGTCTCCTCTCCATTGGGAAGATCAATTGAGGATTGGCTGGTCACCCCATTCCCACCCTGACCTCTATAACCTTGACCTTCAAAAGGCATCCACTCAAAGCTCAGCATCGAAGCCCGAAGAAGACACTTTACAACATTCCAAACTCATTTGTGAATTCAATCATTTTGGACCCTAACCCCAATTCCCCCCTTTACCGGAAAACAGTTGGGGATCATTTTTGAGCTGTTGCCATTCACACCTCCTCAAGGCCCATCTTTTGGTTTCTTTGCCTGTCCAATTACCACCCTCTTTTCCCTTGCGCCATCATCCCTTTCGACATTTGATCTCTCCTGCCATGCGGCCTGAAATGTCGGCCGGAACCTTCCGTAGATGGATTCGCCACGGGGGTGGCGGTGGGCCAACCACAAGCCCCTCGTGTTTTGGCGAGGCTGGAAGATCCCGGTGTCATGGGAGTGTCTCTTTAAGAAAGGTTTTGTCTTATCACATGGCTTCAGTGATGTCATTTTGTGGGTGAAGCTGAGCTCTGGCTCTGAGGTTTTGCTTTAGTTTTTTTTTTCAGTTTGACTGCTGTGGACTTCAGATGGAGAAAAGAAGTGCTATGGCCTGTCTCTTTCTATTTTCATTTCAAATATGTGTACCAGTAAATATGACCTTGGTGGTGGCTTTGGAAATAAAATTGCTTTCCGGACGGTTGCTGGCGAGGCATGTTTTTGAACCGCTGCTGGTTGAAAATTGGATTAGAATTTCAGTAACAAGACCAGTCTTATTCAAGTGAGAATTCAGAATGCTCGGCCATGCCCTTGAAAAGAGGTTTTTGGTGTATGGGATTTTGTTTTGGAATTGGAACAGTTAAGGGGGAATTCATTAAATGTTATGCATAGATTACTGTAGCTGTGTGGGGTGTCTTTATGTTTGTAATTGATTAAAAAAATTATTGCTGTTTGTTTATACATATATGTTAACTAAGTTCATCGAATAAAACTTTTTCTGATTAAAGTGTCCGTAAAGAAAGACTGATGAATCACACCGGAAGGGAAAGCTCTTATGCTCATTCTCGCCAAATTCAACAGAAAGGTTGTAGGTCAGGTGGATTTCATAATACACTTCGGAGTTTCGAGGCCTTGGCCCATGACACCGGCAGCAGGCAGGGCTGGCAAATCCTGGCCCTGAGCTCTGTTTCTCTGTCCATACATCCTGCCAGACCGGCTGAGCATTTCCAACATTTTCAGTTTATGTAACAGGGCACACACAAAGCTCGTATGCCTGACAAGTAAGAAGGCACTGTAACAGCAAGGGTATCTTTAACAGGATCGGCACATTGACATGAGAAACTAAAATGTTTTTATTGTTACAAGTTAAAATAAAGCTGCCATTCGCACTACAATTAAGTGGACTGCTCCAGGGCCCAGCAGTCAGGGGTATTAATCCTGACTGCCTTCCAGTGGCTCCCGTTGCGCACATATGAACAATATCAAAGGACTGGATCAGGTTTGCCCTCCCAACAGTCCTTTTGTAGTGTTCATGTGTTCCCAACAGCGAAGGCTGATGTTTGAAGGATGGTCATCCGATAGAGATGGTGTGGGACACCAGCTGACTAAGGCAATCCTTACTTGTAGAATTTTATACACATTGTATCGCTTTATAATTTCGATAGGTTGGTCTGTGATTGCCATCACATCAAAGGGTCCTTCAACCTGAACCTTTGAAAAGAAAGGGAGAAAAGATTGGAAACCCTCAGGTGATATTTTTTAAAAAATCATTACTGGGATGTGGGTGTCACTGACAAGGCTGCCATTTATTACCAACCCCTAAATGGCCTTGAACTGAGTGGCTTATTAGGCTATTCCAGAGCATAGAGTCAAACACATTGCTGGGGATCTGGAGTCACATGTAGGCCAGACCAGGTAAGGACGGCAGATTTCCGACTCTGAAGGACACTAGTTAACCAGGTGGGCTTTTAATGACAGTCCAGTAGTTTCATGGTGATTAGCGCTGCTTCATAGCACCAGGGTCCCGGGTTCGATTCCCGGCTCGGGTCACTGTCTGTGCGGAGTCTGCATGTTCTCCTCGTTTCTTCGTGGGTTTCCTCCGGGTGCTCCGGTTTCCTCCCACAAGTCCCGAAGGACGTGCTTGTTAGGTGAATTGGACATTCTGAATTCTCCCTCAGTGTACCCGAACAGGCGCTGGAATGTGGCGACTAGGGGATTTACACAGTAACTGCATCGCAGCGTTAATGTAAGCCTACTTGTGACACCAATAAAGATGATTAAAGATTATTATTATTAATTAATTGAATCTAAATTTGCACAGACTCTATGGTGGGATTTAAACTCAGATCTCCAGAGAATTAGTTTGGGCCTCTAGGTTACGAGCCCAGTAATATTAACATTATTCCTGCTGTACATACAATTCTTGAATGGTGAATGTGTCTCCCAAAGGCAACTACTGTAAATTGGGTGTGGACAGATTCACTGCAGAGAAAGGTTCAACATTTTAGAATGAAATGTTATGTCAAAGTTACTTCGAGATTCACAGCAAAATGGTGGGATGCCACACAATGACACTATTTCTTAAAACAGGTCCAACACTGTAACACTCAAATTCTCTCCCACACAACAAGTAACCTTGTGAGGCCGTATGTACCCGGTCACGTTGAGGGAGGGCTGCAATTTGATGGTGGTAGTGATGATAACTTGCTTGGTTGCAGTTGTTCAAGTGCTGACAGTTTCGCCCGCGTGCCCTTGGTAAGCCGCCTACTTGAAGCGCTGCAGTCCCTGTGGTGTAGGTATACCCACTGTGCGGTTCGAGAGAGTGATCCAGTCTGATGACCCAGTGACAGGGGAGGAAGGTGATATCTAGTTGAGATGGTACTTGACTCAAAGGGGTTCCTGAGAGGTGATGGTCTTCACATGAACATGTGGTTCTCCAACTGCAGCTAAGATTGACATCCTGTTACGACCAGTCCCCGGAAGAGGCCCCCTAATTTGTTAATTTCATGAATGGGACCCCAATTTTGTTCTGACCCCGGGTGCAGAGAAATTAGCTGGCTTCCTTTCATTATTCAACCCTTCTCAGTTTGTCGCAACAAGATTAAATTTTAAAATGTTTTACATTTTATCTCCCATGGATACATTTCCACAGTCCAAATGTATTCACTTTTAAGAAGGAACCGATTTAATGATGCTTTCTGGAGTCAAAGAAAAAATAAGCATATTAGTTATTAAAAGAAGAACCCAAGACAATAATAAAGAACGCAATGCACACATTCACACTCTGATCAGATGAGAAGTTAAAAGCCCAGATAAAAGCAACAAAAATATATACAAAATCAGCCTTTATTACTTCTGTGAGCATAGGTGGCGGCCGTTAAGTTGGGTGATTCCAGTAGAGCTGATTCTGATATGAAAGCAGTTAGTTTGGAGGCACTGGATCCCACAGGGGGTTGAAAAGCTATCTGATTTCTTTTAGCTTGAGGCTTTTGTTGAACTTTCTTCAGCAGCAGAGAGAGAGGGAGAGAGAGATTCTTTTATGCCTAGAAGTTTTTTGCAGGGGTGACTGACTGCTGTCTCTTCTTGCTCATGGGCAGCATGGTAGCACAGTGGTTAGCACTGTTACTTCACAGCACGCCGAGCCTCAGGTTTGATTCTCGACTTGGGTCACTGACTGTGCGGAGTCTGCACGTTCTCCCCGTGTCTGCGTGGGTTTCCTCCGGGGGCTCCGGTTTCCTCCCACAAATCCCGAAAGATGTGCTGTTAGGTAATTTGGTCATTCTGAATTCGCCCTCCGTGCACCCTAACAGGTACCGGAATGTGGCGACTCGGGGATTTTCACAGTAACTTCATTGCAGTGTCAATGTAAGCCTACTTGTGACAATAAAAGATTATTATTAATATTCACATTCTGACACCCCAGCACCAGTAGTGTTGCTCTGTTTATATGGTTATAAATATGGCGGTGAATATGGTCGCCTTTCTTAATCCTAATTATGTGTATACATTCAGAGGCGTCAGGTATCTCTCGATACCGCCACATGGCTCAACCCGAATACCGATCAAAGAGCCAATACACCAGTTAGTCAGCTCAAAGTCAATACTATTTATTTACACACACAGTAAGATCTACTCATGCACAACTATCTCATCGATTCCAATGAGAAGCGATGCGAGATTTGCCGGGTCCGTGATTGACACTCAGGAGGCTGACAAGCTGCAGCCGCACATACACATTACACGTCCCACACACACCATCCCAGCCAACAAGGTGGCACTGGTTGTGCTGGAGCTGCCCATACAGCTGATGGGTCGGCTGGGGCCAGAGGGCCCTAGGTTTACAGCAGGCTGCCAGCGGGGTGCGCAGCTGCATAACTGCCTTTCTGGCTGCGGCAATGGTGTTCCATGCCTGTCCACCCCGACCCCATAGCCCACCTCCTGGCCATCCCCCACCCTCCACTACTCCCTCCGGCCCTGGCACAAGCCCCCCCAGCCAACCACACAACTGTCAGCAAACTATGGTGATGTTGGGCACTTTCCATATCCCCTCTCTCTCCCTCAGCAGCCACCTCGCTGGTTTCACAATTTTTAAAAGCACGTGAACCGTGCCGTTGGGAACTCGCCCCATCGGTGGCGGAGAATCGCGGAGGCCCCTGAGAATACTGGTATAGGATCCTTATCTATCTCCTAAAAGGAGTCAATAGTCAGGTTGATTTGAGGTGTACAAAATACAACTTCTATTACTAATTATTCACCTTAATACACTTGCATAAGAACTGAATCAAAAATCTAGATCAAAATAATACATAAACTGATCAGAACATAGCAAAAAGCATTAAATATAAAGCAGAAGAAAATTACTGTAAAGAAATTACTTTAAAGCAAAGTAAATTGATAGATGGTTCAAAAATTCGTGAAAGCATAAATTCAGAACAGCCCTTAACCACCCAAGTCTTACTTTTAAGGAAATTCTTATCGATGGTCTAATCCCTCATTCGCTCTCATTGGTTTCTAATTCTCAGCTGAGACCTCCTGATTTGTTCAAATAGATGTCTGTCATTTAGAAGATCATTTATTAATCAAACATTGGTCATTACTTAAGATTTACTAATGTCCATCCAAGTTAATTCAGTGTCTACATGCGGCACCTTACGAGGATAAGATGCTCATGTCACGACCAGCCATTAACCTTGCAGGAGCTAATTATCTGATACATTCTTGTTACTAAATGCGCTGGAAGAGAATGGTCTGTTCATTATATGAAATATTATATGAAACATTTTATGAAACAATCTCTGAATTCCTGCAGACACGACACCAACGTTCAATAGTTTATTAATTATCCAAAATAATGACTATCCTTTGGTAGATGGAGTGTTTTGAAGAATTCTGTTCTCTAACTATGCACTCAATCAATCCTTAAAGGCACCAAATAAATCAAGGAATCAATAAATCAATCATCTATCAACCGGATGGGGCCCGCTAATGATATGCAAACGGTGTTCACAATAGGCGAGTTCCGGACCGCATTGATGCTGCTGTCGAGGTGGCAGAGAATTGCGAATTGGTGTCAGAGCGGTACCCGCCACGAATTTAGAGTCAGAACCTATTCTCACCCAATCACATGTTGCGATTTCCACGTCAGCCAACGGAAAACACCGCCCCAGATCCCATCTATTTCTGTCGCATTTGTTGACCGGGATTTAATGGAGCCCGCCAGGGGAGGTACGATGGTGGGCAAGGGTGATGCGAGGAGAATCGGCCAGAATCCAATTCCCAACACCGGTAAAGCTTACTAGATGAGATGGGGGCTTGGGTGGGGTGGGGGTGAGGTGGGGGGGGGGGGGGGGTAGAGGATGTTGGAGAAGGATGTGCAAAGGGTTGATGTGAGAATACAGGATGTTAGGTACATCAGTGAACCAATGAGAGGCAATTGTCGTCGCCCACTGGGATTTAATGGTGGGACAGGGGTTTCACAGGGATCGCACGGGTCCCCCATACCTCCCAAAGACCACACTGCAATCCCCGCTGGGTTTGCCCGTGGGGTGGGTAACGCTGTGTGCCCAATCGAGGGACCTGACATCCAGAAACATGTTCTAGAACATGAAGGAGTCTGGACAAAAGGGCATTGGGAGAAGTTGTTCCCACTTGTAAAAGGATCAAGAACGAGAGGGCGCAGGTTTAAAGGTGATTTGCAAAAGCAACAAATGCAATGAGAAACTCTGTTTCGCACAACGAGTGGCTCGGATCTGGAATGCACTGCCTGGGAGTGTGGTGGAGGCAGGTTCAATCGAGGCATTCAAAGGGGTAATAAATGATTACTTGAACAGAAACAATATGCAGGGTAATGGGGAAAAGGGCAGGGGATTAGCGCGACGTCACGATGCTCGCTTGGAGAGCTGGTACACACACAAAGGGCCGAATGGCCTCCTTCTGTGTCGTAACAATTCTGTGAAAGGGAAGAGGTTCCTGAAAGCCCTCGGCCTTACATTGATTATCCTCCCCCCTGCCCTGTTGGCAACATCCTTCAGACAACAACCTTTCCGTCCCCTGCCCACCTGATTCCTGGGATCCAGTGATAATCCAGTGCTGCTGCATTATTGACAGCGAGCCACCTGTCCTGCCTCTGATTGGCCGGCAGCTCTTGGGGGGTGGAATTGCCACCCGCCTGGATCCTTGGTTACATGGAGGACCCGTAGCTGCAGGTCCAACGCCTGGGTCGTTAAGTATGTTCAAGGCTGAGATAGACAGATTTTTAATCAGTCAGGGGATCGAGGGTCATGGGGATAAAGCGGGAAAGTGGAGTTTGAGGATCATATCAGATCAGTCATGATCTAATTGATTGGTGGAGCAGGCTCGATGTGCCGAATGGCCTACTTCTGCTCCTACGCCTCATGATGTTATGGCCTTATGAAGATCCTCCATATATATATGGGGGCAGCAATCTGCAAGTGACCACACCCTCCGTGAGGTTCTGCCCAAGGATGGAGCAACCTCGGCAAGGTAAAATCAGCAATCAGAAGTTTAAAACTTCCCATACGAGTACAGGGTATGTGTTTATGTCAGGAGTTCACATGGTCCCTACGCATACTTTTCGGGGTGCCTTGGGTCGCTTACTGCCCAGAGTACGGACCCATGTTCCTGTGTTCCCACAATGAATAAAAAGAATCTGTCCTCACCCACCTCCAGTTTCCTTGCTATCTCACTATGAATGTAGATACGACTTTCTCTCTCCTATCATTAGCTCACTTATAGCTCCCTCACCCTATAGAACTGACTCCTTTAGCACATCGACCATGTTACTTCCTTCTCTCCATCCATTCAACACCTCCTGAAGATCCTTTCCGTTGACTGTCCTTGCTCAGTCTCAACTATCCTCCCATTTCCCCACCCCCTCCAGCCAGGTCTGTTGATTTCTTATTTGCACCGTCCTGAGATATTTCTTTGCCTGAAACTTAGTTCCAGTGATGGAAGTTCCCCCCACCATTTGCACTGGGAACCCTGCAAAGTTTCTGTATGGGGGGGCCCCAACATGATTTACATGTGCTACCCTCTGAGAGAAGAAATTCCTCCTCATCTTGGTCTTAAATGGGTGAACATTTACTCTGAGATTATGCCCTCTGGTCCGAGACTCCTGGGGTGGGCTGGTTTAGCACACTGGGCTAAATAGCTGGCTTTCAAAGCAGACCAAGGCAGGCCAGCGGCACGGTTCAATTCCCGTACCAGCCTCCCCGAACAGGCGCCGGAATGTGGCGACTAGGGGCTTTTCACAGTAACTTCATTGAAGCCTACTTGTGACAATAAGCGATTTTCATTTCATTTTCATAGACTCTCCCTGTAAAGTCCCCTGAGAATCATGTACCTCTCAATCAGGTCACTCTCATTCTGATTAACTCCAATCACTACAGGCCCAACCTACTCAACCTCTCACCAGAAGAAAATCCCTCCATATCCAGGATCAACCTCGTGAACCTGCTCTGGATGGCCTCCAACGCCAGCATATCATTCCTCAGATAAGGGGGTCCAAATTGTTCACAGTATTCCAGGTGTGGTCTAACCAGTGCCTTGTATATAGTTTCAGCAGGACTTCTCTATTTGTATTCTCCATTGTATTTGAAATAAAGGCCAACATTCTATTTGTCTTCCCTATTTCCTGCTGAACTTTCATGCTAACTTTGTGATTCGTGCATGAGCACCCACAATTCCCTCTGTGCTGCAGCTTTCTGCAGTCTTTCTCCATTTAAATAATATTCAGCTCCTTTATTCTTCCTACCAAATGCATACCTTCACATTTTCCGACATTGCATTCCATCTGGCAGGTTTCTGCCCTTTTGTGTCACCTTGACCACTTGCTTTCCCACCTATTTTTGCGTCATCCGCAACTTGGCAATTGGACATTCACTTTCCTCGCCCAAATCATTAATATACATTGTAAATAATTGTGGCCCCAGCACTGATCCCTGACTAGTTATAGGGCACTATCTGGAAATTGCCCCTCTCTGTCTTCTATTAGTTAACCAATCCTCTATCCAGGCTAATATATTGCACCCAACACCTTGGGCGGGATTCTCTAATCCCGCAGCAGAGTGTCCACGCCGTCATAAACGGCGTTGTGTTTTACGACGGCATGAACGGGCCGACCCCACGACTAATTCAGGCCCGCAAAAGGGGCCAGCGTGGCACTGGAGCGGTTCACGCCACTCCAGCCACTGATCCCGGCACGAACTGGGCGCCACGGGATCCGAGCATGTGCAGTGGCACCGGCGCTAGCGCGCACATGCGCAGTGCCTTCCTTCAACGTGCCGGCCCCGATGCAACATGGCGCAGGACTGCAGGGGCCGGTGCGGAAGAAACGAGGCCCCAGCCAGAGAGGCCGGCCCGCTGACCGGTGGGCCCCGGTCGGGGGCCAGGCCACATCGGAGGCCCCCCCCCGGGGTCGGACCCCCCCCCCTCTCCCCCCCACAGGCTGCCCCCCGACCCTTCCATGCCGAGTTCCGTGCCGGCTGAGAGCAGGCGTGGACAGCGCCGGTGGGACTTGGCGTTTCCACGATGGCTGCTCGGCCCATCCCCAGCCGAGAATCGCTGGGCCGGCCACGTAGAGCAGCCCCCGACCACCGCCGCGCCAACCACGCTGGCACCAATGGTGCCGACTCTCCGCTCTGCGGAGAATCACGTGCTGACATCGGGGCGGCGTGGCGCAACTCGCACCGGTCGCGGGGATTCTCCGGCCCTGCCCCGCGCTGAGAGAATCCTGCCCCGAGTACTCTTATCTTATTAAAAGTAGCCAATTGTACGGCACCTTATCAAATGGATCCAAGCACATTACATCTAATAGTTACCCTTTATCTATCATGCTAATTACCACCGAATTGTAATAAATTTGTTAGGCGTGATTTCCCCTTCATAAAGCTGTGCTGACCCTGCTTGATAAATGCTCTGCTATTATATCCTTTATAATGGATGCTAAATTTTTCCCAACTGGCCTATTTGTCTCCCACCACCTCCCCCCCCCCCCCCCCCCCTTTTCAATACGTTTGGGAATTTTCCAATCTTCTGGGACGTTTCCATAATTCAAGGATTGTTCGAAAATTACTACCGGTGCCTCCACTATCTCTGTAGCAACTTCCTTTAATATCCTAGTACGAAGTCTTACAACACCAGGTTAAAGTCCAACAGGTTTGTTTCGATGTCACCTGAGGAAGGAGCAGCGCTCCGAAAGCTAGTGACATCGAAACAAACCTGTTGGACTTGAACCTGGTGTTGTAAGACTTCGTACTGTGCTCACCCCAGTCCAACGCCGGCATCTCCACATCATTTAATATCCTGGGATGCAACCCATCATGTCCAGCAGACTTATCGGCCTTTAGCCCCATTTGTTTCCCCAGTACTCTTTCTCTAATAATAATTATTGTATTTATTTATCCCCCCCCACCCCACCTTTTTCCCCCTTCGTATTTTGGAATGTTATTAGTCTCTACTACTGTAAAGACTGATGCAAAGAATTTATTTAATTCCTCTTCCATTTCCGGGTTCCCCATTATTATTTTTCCAGTCTCATTCTATAACGGACCTCTCTCTTCCTTTTTATCTATTTAAAGAAGCTCTTACTGTCCATTTTTACACACCTGCAAGTTTAATCTCATAGTTTATCTGCTCCCTCATTTTTTGGTTACCTTTGTTGGTATTTAAAACTTTCTTAATCGTCTGTATTACCCACTAATTTGCAACATTGCCTGCTTTTTCTTTCTGTTCAATACTATTCTTAACTTCCTGGTTGACTGTGGTTAACTTATCCCCTTCCGAGAATGTCTCTTCCTCAGTGGGGTGTTAACCTCGGGGGATCTGTCTCGGTGCTATCTGTGCCTAAGCAAGATAATGAGAATGATTCAACACAATTAGATGAAGTTTATTATGAGCAACAACTATGTCCAGCTCTGCCCAGGTCTTGGTCGAGCGTGGGTCCTAACAGTTACAAAGGGTGATTACTTGACGATGTGCAAGGTCTGTATCAAGTCACACCGATACAGAGTGACAGAGAGCAGCGAACAACTACAGCAGGGATCACAGGCAACACTGAACATCTAACATGGAGACTGTACCTTTTATACTGCAGCCTTACACACAATGTCATAGCAATATCATTGTGCAGCTTCTTAAAGGTACATGAAATGAAAATCGCTTATTGTCACAAGTAGGCTTCAATTGAAGTTACTGTGAAAAGCCCCTCGTCGCCACATTCCGGCGCCTGTTCGGGGAGGCTGGTACGGGAATTGAACCCTGCTGCTGGCCTGCCTTGGTCTGCTTCCAAAGCCAGCGATCTAGCCCTGTGCTAAACCAGCCCCTATGCATTGGCATGCATACAATATCACAACAGTACTCAACCTGGTTTTTACACTGATTTACACTGTTATTTACAGCAGGTATGTAATCAGCCAAAGTCAATGTAAATCAGCTGGAATATCGAAGCACTCACAAATTCATAACAGTGTTCACCACCTCACATCAGACAGTGCTCAACTCCCTCCGCCCCCACACCCGACTTACCCCACCATCTTGAACACCCGTCGCTCCTCACCCATGACCACCCCACCTTGATCATACAATAGAATCATACAACTTACAGTGCAGAAGGAGGCCATTTGGTTCATCGATTCAGCACCGGCCCTTGGAAAGAGCACCCAATCGAAACACACACCTCCACCCTATCCCCGCAACCCAGTAACCCTCCCTTACCTTTTTGGACACGAAGGACAATATTAGCATGGCCAATCCACCTAACCTGCACATCTTTGGACTGTGGGAGGAAACCAGAGCACCCGGAGGAAACCCACGCACACACGGGGAGGACGTGCAGACTCCGCACAGACAGTCACCCAAGCCGGGAATCGAACCCGGGTCCCTGGAGCTGTGAGGCAACAGTGCTAACCACTGTGTTACCGTGCTGCTACTCAACACCCCTAATCCCCCCACCACCACCCCAACCTCTCCCCCAATGGCCCCATCCCCGACCCTCTGAAAACTCCACCCCAAAGTACCTCCCGACTCCAGCCTCCTGACCCTTCCTACCGTTAAGAACCGTGGTGATGTTAAATGCGACCGTTCCCAAACAACATCCAACTTTATGGACTAAAGCCAGCAAATAAATACCACACACAGAGATTATATGGCCATGTTTGGGAAAACCGTTATCAGTTTCAATAAAGCCTAAATCTATTACTTCTTTGCGGATGGGTGTTTCTGCAGTTGGGTGTGGCTGTGATGGTAGCTGTGTCTGTGTTAGCTTTACTCTGTATTTAACCCCGTGCTGTACCTGTCCTGGGAGTGTTTGATGGGGACAGTATAGAGGGAGCTTTACTCTGTATTTAACCCCGTGCTGTACCTGTCCTGGGAGTGTTTGATGGGGACAGTGTAGAGGGAGCTTTACTCTGTATCTAACCCTGTGCTGTACCTGTCCTGGGAGTGTTTGATGGGGGCAGTGTAGAGGGAGCTTTACTCTGTATTTAACCCCGTGCTGTACCTGTCCTGGGAGTGTTTGATGGGGACAGTGTAGAGGAAGCTTTACTCTGTATCCAACCCCGTGCTGTACCTGTCCTGGGAGTATTTGATGGGGACAGTGTAGAGGGAGTTTAACTCTGTATCTTACCCCGTGCTGTACCTGTCCTGGGAGTGTTTGATGGGGACAGTGTTGAGGGAGCTTTACTCTGCACCTAACCCCGTGCTGTACCTTTCCTGGGAGTGTTTTATGGCGACAGTGTAGAGTAGCTTTACTCTGCATCTAACTCCGTGCTGTCCCTTCCTGGGAGTGTTTGATCGGGAGAGTGTCAAGGGGGCTTTACTCTGGATCTAATCCCGTGCTGTACCTGTCCTGGGAGTGTTTGATGGGGACAGTGTAGAGGGAGTTTTACTCTGTATCTAAACCCGTGCTGTACCTGTCCTGGGAGTGTTTGATGGGGACAATGTTGAGGGAGCTTTACTCTGCATCTAACCCCGTGCTGTACCTGTCCTGGGAGTGTTTTATGGCGACAGTGTAGAGGAGCTTTACTCTGCATCTAACTCCGTGCTGTCCCTTCCTGGGAGTGTTTGATGGGGAGAGTGTCAAGGGAGCTTTACTCTGGATCTAATCCCGTGCTGTACCTGTCCTGGGAGTGTTTGATGGGGACAGTGCAGAGGGAGCTTTACTCTGTATCTAACCCCGTGCTGTACTTGTTCTGGGAGTGTTTGATGGGGACAGTGTAGAGGGAGCTGTCATGGTATACATCAGCATATCATGGTGCAATCTCACACACACTGACACACGATGGACATACAGTAGGACCAACCAGCATACACAACATCACAGCCAATCACCAGTGAGAGAACACGCACTATAAAGACAGGGGACAGGAGAGTTCCCGCTCATTCTAGCAGCAGCCAGCTCGGAGCACAGAGCTCACAGCCTGCAACACAGACATTCACCATGTGCTGAGTGCCTCACCTAGATAGTGATAGGACAGGGTCCACAGATAAGCTAGTAATGCACATACTCAAGCTTACAGTATGTTATTACAGTTGAGTTGTTAATAAAATAGAGTTACACCATCTCCAGCCGTGTTGACCTGTTTGTAGACCAGAACACCCAACACGACAGGGACTTTACTCTGTATCTAACCCCGTGCTGTACCTGTCCTGGGAGTGTTTGATGGGGACAGTGTAGAGGGAGCTTTATTCTGTATCAACCCTGTGCTGTACCTGTCCTAGGAGTGTTTGATGGGGACAGTGTAGAGGGAGCTTTACTCTGTATCTAACCCCGTGCTGTACCTGTCCTGGGAGTGTTTGATGGGGACAGTGTAGAGAGAGCTTTACTCTGTATCTAACCCCGTGCTGTACCTGTCCTGGGAGTGTTTGATGGGGACAGTGTAGAGGGAGCTTTACTCTGTATCTAACCCCGTGCTGTACCTGGCCTGGGAGTGTTTGATGGGGACAGTGTAGAGGGAGCTTTACTCTGTATCTAGCCCCGTGCTGTACCTGTCCTGGGAGTGTTTGATGGGGACAGTGTAGAGGGGGCTTTACTCTGTATCTAACCTCGTGCTGTACCAGCTCTGGGAATGTTTAATACTGACAGCGCCACAGGAAGTGCACGGTAGCCTTGTGGATAGCACAATTGCTTCACAGCTCCAGGGTCCCAGGTTCGATTCTGGCTTGGGTCACTGTCTGTGCGGAGTCTGCACATCCTCCTCGTGTGTGCGTGGGTTTCCTCCGGGTGCTCCGGTTTCCTCCCACAGTCCAAAGATGTGCGGGTTAGGTGGATTGGCCATGATAAATTGCCCTTAGTGTCCAAAATTGCCGTTAGTGTTGGGTGAGGTTACTGGGTTATGGGGATAGGTTGGCGGTGTTGACCTTGGGTAGGGTGCTCTTTCCAAGAGCCGGTGTAGACTCGATGGGCTGAATGGCCTCCTTCTGCACTGTAAATTCTATGATAATCTAAGTATTCCATTGAGCAGCAAATACATTCCTCATCTTTATGAATACATAACGAAACATGAATAGCAGAAAAATATTGGGGTTAATATTTTTAAATTAATTGACAGGATGTAGGCTTCACTGGTAGATCAACATTTATTGCCCATCCCTAGTTGCTCTTCAGAAGATGGTGGTGTGCTGCCTTCTTGAACTGTTGCAGTCCCTCAGTTATAGATACACCCACAGTGCTATAGGGTGGGAGTTCCTGGATTTTAACCCAGTGACAGTGAAGGAACGGCGATATATTTCTAAATCAGGAGAATAAGTGCCTTTGAGGGATATTTGCAGGTGGTCATGTTCCCAGATATCTGCTGTCCTTGTCCTACTAGATGGTAGTGTTTGTGGGTTTGGAAGGTGCTGCTACGTAACCTTGGTGAGTTATACAGTGCATCTTGCAGATGGTACACGCGGCTGCCACTATTCGTCAGTGATGGAGGGATTGAATGTTTCTGGAAGGGGGGTCAATCAAGCGGGGCTGCTTTGCCTTGGATGGTGTTGAACTTCTTTCATGTTGTTGGAGCCGCACTCATCCAGGCAAATGGAGAGTATTCCATTACACTCCTGACTTGTGCCTTGTAGTTGGTGGACAGGCTTTCAGGGTTCAGGAGGTGAGTTGCTCGCCGTAGGATTCCCAGTCTCTGACCTGCCCTGGTAGCCACAGTATTAATGTGGCTCGTCCAGTTCAGTTTCTGATCGATGGTAACCCTCAAGATGTTGATTGTGGGGAATTCGACAAAGATAAGGCCATTGAATGTCAAGGGGCGAAGGTTAGATCCTCTCTTGTAGGAGGTGGTCATTGCCTGACACAAATGTCACTTGTCAGCCCAAGCCTGGATATTGTCCATGTCTTGCTACATTTGGAGATGAACTGCTTCATTATTTGAGGAGTTGTGAATGGTGCTGAAGATTATGCAGATCACCCCCACTTCTGACCTTATGATTGTGATGATCTGCATAAGCAACCATTTGTAATGTATACTACCTCCAACCAGCAGTTGGCAGAAGAGAACAACCACATGACTCTGTTACCTCGGGGAGTCTAGAGACAGTCACCTTGGTGGATAGTCATGTTTGTAGTAGCTCTTGGTTAATTTATAATAGTCGGTCTTGATAATTATCTCATGTTTATCAAACACTTTAATTAGCCCAGTCTCCCACCCTATCCCTGTAACCCCGCGCATTGATCTTGGTCGATCCACCTAACCTGGACTATTGGAGGGAATGAAATGAAATGAAAATCGCTTATTATCACAAGTAGGCTTCAAAGTAAGTTACTGTGAAAAGCCCCTAGTCACTACATTCCTGCGCCTGTTCGGGGAGGTTGGTATGGGAATTGAACCATGCTGCTGGCCTGCCTTGGTCTGCTTTAAAAGCCAGCAAGTTAGCCCTGTGCTAAACCAGCCCCTACCAGACCACCCAGAGTGAAGCCACACAGACATGGGGAGAATGTGCAAACTCCGCACAGACAGTCACTCAAGACCGGGTCCCTGGCACTGTGAGGCAGCAGTATTAACACTTTGACACCCTGCCGCAACAGTAGACTGATGGGGCAGTAATTGGCCAGGCTGGATTTGTCCTTTCTTGTGCACAAGACACACCTGGACAATTTTACACTTTGCTTAGCAATGTTGTCGCTGTACTGGAACAGCTTGGCTAGGGGAATGGCAAGCTATGGAACACAAGTCATCAGTATTATTGCAGGAATATTGTCAGGGCTCAAAGCCTTCAGCTTTTTATTGCTATCATGTGAAGTGAATCAAATTGGTAACTGCTGGGGGCAATCAGAGGAGACTGAGATGAATCATCCACTCGGCACTTCTGGCTGAAGATTGTTGCGAATGCCTCAGCCTTGTCTTTTGCACTTTTGTGCTGGGCTCCTCCATCATTGAGGATGGGGATGTTTGTGGAGCCTCCTCCTCCAGTGAGTTGGTTAATTGTCCACCACCATTCACAGCTGGATGTGGCAGGACTGTAGAGCTTAAATCTGATCAGTTGGTTTGGGAATCGCTTAACTCTGTTGATCACTTGCTCTGTTAATGCTATTTGGCACTCAGGTAGTCCTATGTTATAGCTTCACCAGGTTAACACCTCATTTTTAGGTATGCCCGATGTTGCTCCTGGCACGCCCTCTTGCACTCTTCATTGAACCAGGGTTGACCCCCTGGCTGGGTGGTAATGGTAGAGTGGGGGATACGCCGGGCCCTGAGGTTGCAGATTGTGGTTGATACAATTCTGCTGCTAATGGCCTCACAGTGTGTCATGGATGCCTAGGCTTGAGTTGCTAGATCTGTTTGAAGTCTAACCCGTTTAGCACGGTGGTACTGCCACACAACATGATGGAGGGTATCCTCAATGTGTATTGTTCCGTCTGGTTTCATTCCTTGGTGTTTTCTTGTAGCGGTTAAATCCAACTGACTGGTTTCCTCAGTAATTTCAGGGGGCATTTAATAGTCAATCACGTTGCTGTGGATCTGAAGGCCAGACCACAAATGGTCAGGGGATTTCCTTGCCTAAAGGAAGAACATTAGTGATGCAAGATCAATCACTACTGAAGCGAGATTGTAGTCCAATTAAAGGCTTTAATGAACAAGTAGTTACCCCAGCAGCTCCGGTACAGAATGACTGCTGTGGGTGAAACACAGACTCTGATGCTCCGCCTGCTGGGTGGAGCATCAGAACCAGCAGGCAGGTTCCACCACTCATACTACAGTATAAGCTACATCCCACCAGTTGGCTTTTTATAACAATCAACAATGGTTTCATGGTCATCATTCGACTTTTAATTCCAGATGTTTTCATGGAGTTTATCTCCCATGGTGGGATTCAAACCCAGGTCCCCAGAGGATTATCCTGGGTCTCTAGATTGCGAGTCCAGCGATAATACCACTGCGCAACTGCCTCCCCACAAAGACACTGGGTATAGACGTCGGGGAAGACAGTGGAATGGTGAGCTGAGGAGTGTGGTAGGATGTTGGAGAACAGGTTTTGTGTGTTCATGGTGAGGCCCAGGGGTATGTGGTTTTGAGTGAAATGGGGAGAAGGTGGCTGGTGGGGCTGAAGGATTTGGGGAGAAGGTGAGCAGTTCGGGATGATTGAAGAAATGCAGGCTGCGTTATTGGGTTAAATGCCTTTCTCTATTCTGAGGCACTGATTTTTTTTTTTACAATTAGCTGTGAATGGACAAGACGCTGCTGTTTTCCTGTGTCACGGTTATGAATTGAGATTGGGGAATCGCACACTGTGAGCTCATGGTTTCGACAGACATATCTAGAATTATGGATGGCGTGGTTCTGAGTAATACCCTTTCATTCAATCAGCGGAGTTTGTGTGACATCACAAACCGCAAGAGCTAAACCGGAGTGGTTTATGGATGGCATCTGAACATTCTCATTAAATTATAGCCTCTTACTCTCTCTCAAGCAGCTCTTATTTTTTTTCCGAAGATGTACTAAGCTCTCAATAA
The DNA here is from genome assembly GCF_047496885.1 of Scyliorhinus torazame. Taxonomy (NCBI): domain Eukaryota; kingdom Metazoa; phylum Chordata; class Chondrichthyes; order Carcharhiniformes; family Scyliorhinidae; genus Scyliorhinus; species Scyliorhinus torazame. Next base: position 12,396,141 of record NC_092714.1, read on the forward strand.
AATGAAAACACTGTTAACAGCAGTTAAAAGCCGACCCCAGATTACATTGAATGAAAAATAAACCTGTCATGTCCAACAAGGCAGATTGGCTCCTTGCCTTTCCTGACACACTGACCCAACCTCTGCTTCAGGACTGTGGGAAACTGAGGAAAACCGACTTTCTCACTCGGCCTTAGTGTGCGGATCGAGGCAGTGAGTGTTGGCAAGCTATTCGATCGAGGGATGGAGACAGACAGCAAATACAAACAAAGCCTGAGCTTCTGCACATGGATATATATACGAATAATTTTTGTTGCACCTTTCATAAGTTCCTAAGATACAGGGGCAGAATTAGGCCATTCAGCCCATCAGGTCTGCTCCGACATTCTATCATGGCTGATATATTCCTCATCTGCTACGTACAATGTCACAGACCAAGAGCTGGATTGCGAAATCAGCCAGAGCATCTCCTCCCTAGAACACATGACCTAGGAGTGGGAGTGGGCAATATAACCTCCCGAGCTTAACACCCTCAATGTGATCATGGCTGATCCCACCCTGGCCTCAACTCCACCGTCCTGCCCGTTCTCCATAACCCTTCAACCCATTACCGATTAAAAATCTGTCTAACTCTTCCTTAAATTTACTCACTGTCCCAGCATCCACCTCACTCTGGGGTAGCGAATTCTACAGATTCACAACCCTTTGGGACAAGTAGTTTCTCCTCAAATCTGTTTTGAATTTGCTACCTCTTATTCTAAGATTATGACCTCTCGTTTTAGAATGCCCCACAGGAGGAAGCATCTGCTCCACGTCTACTTTATCCAGACCTTTTAGCATCTTGTATACCTCGTTTCGATCACCCCTCATTCTTCTAATCTCCAGAGAGTATCGGCCTAAACTGTTCAATCTCTCCTCATACGACAAACCCGTCACCTCTGGAATCAATCCAGGGAACCTCCTCTGAACTGCCTCCAATGCCACTGCATCTTTCCTCAAGTATGCTTCCAAAGCACTTTCCAGTGGCTAATGACAAGTTCTTTGAAGTTGAGCCACTGTTGTAATGTAGGGGAATGCAGCAACCAATCCTTGCACAGCAAGACCCCACAATCAGTATCAATGATGTTGGTTGCGGGGTGTATATTTACACAAGCCATTGGCAAAAACAAATTGGGCGGAATTCTCTGTCAGCGGAATCTCAAAACGCGATTGGGCAAAGAATCGGTTCCAATGCCGAAATCGCGGCAGGTGCCGATTTCACCGCAAACCGCAATTCTCCGTCACCCCGACAGTGTCATCAATGCGTTCCAGAACGCACGTGTGGCAAACGCCGTGGGCCTACCATTAGCGGGCCCGACCCGGTATTGTCCAGGCCCTCCACAATTCTCCGGCTCCGATGGTCCGAGTTCCCAATGGCGAGGTTCACTTGTGCTTTTAAATATCGTGAAACCGACGCGGTGGCTGCCGAGGTAGAGGGGGGCGGGGGGGGGGGGGGCGGTACGGAAAGTGTCCAGCATCGCTATACTTTGCTGACAGTTGTGCCGCTGCCCGAGGGGCTTCAGCCAGGGCCGGGGGGGGAGTAGCGGGGGTTGGCCAGGAGGGTCGAGGTTGACAGGCAGGGAACACCATTGCCAGCAAGGCAGCCATGCAGCTGCGCATGCCGCTGACTGCCTACTCTGAACTTAGAGCCACGGGTCGTATGGTTCTCCCCCCAGGCCAACCCCCTAGACACCCTCTAGCCCAAGCAGACCAATCAGCCATATGGGTGCGCTCCAGTGCAACCAGTGCGATCTTGTTGGCTGAGATGGTGTGTGTGCGGAATGAAGTATGTCTATGTGGCTACAGCTTTTTTTTAAAATTTAGAGTATCCAATTCATTTTTTCCGATTAAGGGGCAATTTAGCGTGGCCAATCCACCTACCCTGCACATCTCTGGGACGTGGGGGTGAAACCCACTCAAACACGGGGAGAATGTGCAAACTCCACACGGACAGTGACCCAGAGCCGGAATCGAACCTGGGACCTCGGCGCCGTGAGACAGCAGTGCTAACCCACTGCGCCACCCTGCTGCCTTTTGCGGCTGCAGCTTTTCGGTCTCCTGAGTGTCAGTCGCGAATCCAGGGAATCTGGCACCATTTCGCAATTGTGTTCCACATCATAGATTATCATGGAATTTACAGTGCAGAAGGAGGCCATTCGGCCCATCGAGTCTGCACCGGCTCTTGGAAAGCGCACCCTACCCAAGGTCAACACTTCCACCCTATCCCCATAACCCAGCAACCCCACCCAACACTAAGGGCAATTTTGCACACTAACGGCAATTTATCATGGCCAATCCACCTAACCTGCACATCTTTGGACTGTGGGAGGAAACCGGAGCACCCGGAGGAAACCCACGCACACACGGGGAGGATGTGCAGACTCCGCACAGACAGTGAACCAAGCCGGAATCGAACCTGGGACCCTGGCGCTATGAAGCAATTGTGCTATCCACAATGCTACCGTGCTGCCCTATATGGTGCCGGTCTAGCCCCTCAATGGTTGTTGAGTCGGTTCAGGTACGATGCCAGTTTTGCTGTGGAGGAAGTCCACAAATTCTGCCCCGGAGTCAATACTTCGTCTCAGGAAAGGAGAATCCAGCCACCTGTGCTTCTTCAAAATAATGCTTTGGGTTCTTTAATATCCACTTTAAAGGGACAGGCAAGTTTAACAGTTACACACAACTGTGCTGAAGACCTTTGCAAGAAAATGTATTGTTTACTTTTTTTTTTAAATGTACAATCAATGTAGACCGGCTGGTGTAGCCCTGTGTACGGAGTCTGTCTCAGGCTGGCAGCCCAGAACATAGAGGAGAAAGGTAAACGCGGACCGATCTAAAGAATCATGTAGTACAGGAATGGAGAGGAGCATGATGGTCAATTTGGACAAGCCAGGTTCCTGCTAGAATTAGCAAGACCTGCAAAGTGATTTAAACTGCAACAATGCTTGCGCCAGGGAAGGGAAACTGAGATAATAATAAGCCTCTTTCACTCAGCTCAGCAGATTGACAACAGTGTTGGAGATAACAAAATGGATTCAAAATGGGTATGGTACCCCAAGCATCACCTTCAACGAGGGCTAAACAGGAGGGGCGGGATTTTCCTGCCTCCCAGTCCCGTGTTTCTCGGCGGCAGGGGACGGCGCTCCGTTCACTGCCGGCGGCATTCCCAGAGAATTCCGGCTCAGATGTCCGGAGAACTTTCGTGCATGATGGAAGCACAGTGATGCAGTTGAAAGACAAATAAATTCGCTAAAAACAGGTGATACCTTGTGTGGCACAGGGCCAGAGCTAAAAACAGTCTTTAAAAAAAGCACACAAAGACATCATTGCTGCAATTGGTAGAGTGACCAGTCAGTCAAACGGAAGCCACACACGGAGTGTCGTTAGCGGATTGTTCACTGAGGCAACCTCCAGCTCGCAGGGAAATGAAGCATTTGGTTTAATCATGGGTATGTACTTTTGCTTCATGGTTTAATAAAGATGCAGCAGATTTAGTGGGAAAATATCACGCTGTGTCATTGGAGTGTGTTATTGATACCCTGAGTTGAGGCAAGAACAGAGTTTTCCAAACTTTTTTTTCCGGATCAACTTTTATCAGCCTGCTGACCTTCGAGCCAACGCCGGCCGACCTTCGCGACCCACACCGGCCGACCTTCGCGACCCACACCGTCCGACCTTCGCGACCCACGCCGGCCGACCTTCGCAACCCATGCTGGCCAACCTTTGCAACCCACTCCGTCCGATCTTTGCAACCCACACCATCCGATCTTTGCGACCCACACCGTCCAACCTTCGGGACCCACGCCGGCCGACCTGCGGGACCCATGCCGACTGACCTTCGGGATCCACGCCGGCCGACCTTCGGCACCCACGCCGGCCGACCTTCGGGATCCACACCGCCCAACCTTCGGGACCCACGCCGGACGACCTTCGGGACCCACACCGTCCAACCTTCGGGACCCACGCCGGCCGACCTGCGGGACCCACGCCGGCTGACCTTCGGGATCCACGCCGGCCGACCTTCGGCACCCACGCCGGCCGACCTTCGGGACCCACGCCGGCCGACCTTCGGGATCCACACCAGCCGACCTTCGGGACCCACGCCGGCCGACCTTCGCGACCCACCAATTTCACTTCCCTTTAATGCGACAGGTGAGCCTGCCTGGTCCTCATGATCTCACTTGCTTTGTCATTCAATGTTACATTTCTGCTGAGGACTTCAAACGGTTTGTCCTCGAACTCGCCAGGCTTAGTCTTCAAATGTCTTTTGTGTTTTGTGGGTTTAAACTTTCATTAGCTAGTATAACCCTACATATAACACACATGGGCTTTGTATCCTTGTTTGCATTGGCACAATTAAAAAAGCCATACCTCAAAAACTCATCTTTACATTGCTTTGTTCTCGATTTCAGTTTTTTCTTTGTTTAAAACAATCCTTCTTCAGTTCTTCACAGTCCAGGAGCCTTGCTTGTCACAGCTAGAAAGTGGAGGAATCTCTCCTCCATGACTTCATGACCCTCAGTTTGAAACCCTGCCTTAAGCCACTCTGGTGCTTTGATTTCCTCCCACAGTTAAAAGATGTGCAAGTTAGGTGGATTGGCCATGCCACAAATTGCACCTTAATATCCAAAGATGTGCAGGTTAGATGGGGTTACGCGATTCCAGAGATAGGGTGGGGGAATGGGCCTAGGTAGGGTGCAATAGGGTGGGCAGCACAGTAGCCTCGTGGTTAGCACGATGGCTTCACATCGCCAGGGTCTCAGGTTCGATTCCCGGCTTGGGTCACTGTCTGTGCGGAGTCTGCACATTCTCCCCACGTCTGCATGGGTTTCCTCCGGGTGCTCCGGTTTCCTCCCACAAGTCCCGAAAGACATGCTATTAGGTAATTAGGACATTCTGAATTCTCCCTCCGTGTACCCGAACAGGCGCTGGAATGTGGCGACTAGAGGCTTTTCACAGTAGCTTCATTGCAGTGTTAATGTAAGCCTACTTGCGGAGCTGGGGCAGCACGGTAGCACAGTGGTTAGCACTGTGGCTTCACAGCGCCAGAGTCCCAAGTTCGCTACCCGGCTGGATCACTGTCTGTGCGGAGTCTGCACGTTCTCCCTGTGTCTGCGTAAGTTTCTTCCAGGTGCTCCAGTTTCCTCCCACAAGTCCCGAAAGACTTAGGTAATTTGGACATTCTGAATTCTCCCTCTGTGTACCCGAACGGGCGCTGGGATGTGGTGACTAGGGGCTTTTCACAGTAACTTCATTGCAATGTAAGCCTCCTTGTGACAATATAGATTATTATAAATTATTATTATTGTGACAATAAAGATTTTTTTTTTAATTTCAGAGGGCTGGTGCAGACACAATGGCCTGAATGGCCTCTTTCAGCACTGTAGGGACTCGATGGATTAGCTTTGCTCTCTGCATAAGACCCTCAGCACAATGTCTTCCACGCTTCACCCCCTCCCACTCTCCAGCACACCAGCCCCACTCTTAACCCTCCCTTTCTTTTCCTCTGAAGGAAGCCTGGACAGCAGGGGCGTGTCTGAAGCACGTTCTACAAACAAATTGTTGCTCCTCAATGCCTCAGCTCACACATGTGGAGTCTCAATTTAGGCACAGGTTACAGGAGGCACTCAATACACGTGGAAACTGACTACAATGGAACGAGGGGAAACCTAGTAGGAGAGATGTGCTGAAGAAAGATCAGAGAGTACATCACAACAGCTCAAATCTATATGGGGAGAAAAATAAGATTTGTGGGGAAGCTGACACAAGGTGAGATTGGATTGGCTTCCCTGTAATACATGTTCTGATAGTTAATTCCATTGACAGAAGTGCCGAGTGCTGCGCACAAGGCCTGTTTCCCAGGACAAATTCTAAACCCATTTTGGTCCTTCTCAGCCTCTTTGGTGCTTACCCGATCCCTGCTCGTCACTCCCATGAGCTCCTGATCTCAGACTCTCTCAGGGGAAAACATAAAGCGGGCTCTGGCTAATGAACCTCATTGGGGTGAAACACAGAACACAGACTAAATCAATACACCCCATCAAGGGTCTCAGATAAAACATGCAACGGAATAATAAACCTCTTCAAGGGTCAACTACTGAACGCATGGCAGGTTCGCGGCAAAGGTTAGGGCATGTGGGAGATTGGGGGATAAGGGTAGTTATTTAGAGTGGAAGAGGGAAGAAAGTGACACTTCAGCAGGTTCAGCACAGGAACACTATTATTCATAGTTTACATTGATTTTTAAAATTTTTTTTAAATTCTCCTCCTTTTTCACATTTTCTCCCACATTTACATCCATCAACAATAAACAATAGTCAGCAAGATATGTCAATCCCCATAATAACAACGATCCCATCCGCCCACCAACCCCCAAACCTCAACCCGCCTGTTTACATAAACAAATGACAAAAAGGAATCAGGGATTACCCGTAGTCACCCTTAACCTCCATTGTGCGGCCGCCTCCCGCCCGCCGTCACCGGAAGTCCTCGTTTACATTCATGACTTGCACTTGGGAACAAGTAACTCGATGTAAAATTTGCAGATGACCAATATCTTTTTCAGGCAGCGAGCGGCGACTGGAATGTGCTGCCGATGAGGGTGCTGGAGGCAGCTTCACTCGAGGCATTCAAGGGGGAATTGGATTGTTGTCTGAAAAGAAAGAATGTGCAGGGATACAGGGAAAAGCTGGGGAAATGGCACTCGGTCAATCGCTCTGACGGAGAGCTGGCACAGACTCAAAGGGCCGAATGGCTTCCTGCGCTGTGACGTTTCTGCGGTTGAGAATCATCGTAGAATGCAACATAAGATGAGAAGACATTGCAGATGAATGTGAGGTGATGCACTTTGATCGTAAAAGTAAAAATATTGTCTGCACTGTTAAAAAGTAAGAAACCCGGGCAGCACGGTGGTGCAGTGGTTAGCACTGCTGCCTCACGGCGCCGAGGTCCCAGGTTCGATCCCGGCTCTGGGCCACTGTCCGTGTGGAGTGTGCACGTTCTCCCCGTGTTTGCATGGGTTTCGCCCCCACAACCCAAAGATGTGCTGGTTAGGTGGACTGGCCAAGCTAAATTGCCCCTTAATTGGAAAAAAATAATTTGCGTACGACAAATTTTTTAAAAATACACAAATAAATAATTTTAAAAATAAATCTTAAAAAAGTAAGAAACTGAATGGAATAGAAGAGCAAAGTGATCTTGCGATACGGTCGAACAAATCATGAATGCATGAATCACAAAAGGCTATTATACAGGCACAGCAAGTAATTAATAAAGCTAATGGAATGTTCTCATTTATTGAAACATAGAAACTAGGAGCAGGGGTAGGCCACTGGGCCCCCGAGTAGGCTCCGTCACTCAATATGATCATGGCTGATTCTCGATCTCACTACAGTGTCCCACTTTCACCCCATAACCTTTGAAGCCTTTGAAATCTAAATAATTATCTATCTTTTTCTTGGGGCATCTTGACAAAGACATGAATAGGATGGGAATAGTGGGATACGGACCTCGGAAGTGTGGAAGATTTTAGTTTAGACGAGCAGCACTGTCGGCGCAGGCTTGGAGGGCCGAAGGGCCTGTTCCTGTGCTGTACTTTTCTTTGTTCTTTGTACTGGAGCCTGTTCAGTGAATTGCGAGGGAAATTGATGACAAAAGGAGGGAGGTTATGCTTCAGCTGTACAGGGCATTGGTGAGACCACATCTGGAACATTGTGGACAGTATTGGTCTCCTTATTGAAGGAAAGATGTAAATGTGTTAGAAGCAGCCCAGGAAAAGTTAATAGACCAATACCAGGAATGGATGGTGTAATGATGGACATTCAAAAATGTCTTTAGCAACATGAGGGTAATTTATTAATGAGAAAAACAGTCCAGAAACCAGCAGCATCCCCCCTGAGTGCCTAGAACAGCCCCCACCCGGCTCCCCAATCCCCAACATGTCTTCTAGATGCCTTCTGCCTAAGAGAGGGCTCCACCTCCTGGAGTGATTCCCCACTCTCAGTCCCAATTGGTCCCTCAAGACAGGTGACCCTCTTTTTTTATGTTGCTCTTAAAGGGACAGTCACCACAGACAGGGTGAGTTATGAGGAAGGATTGGAGGAGGTTAGATTTGTATCAACTGGAGTTTAGAAGGGAAAGAGGCAACAAAGATCCTGAGGGGTACTGACAGGGTGAATGTGGAGAGGATGTTTCCACTTGTCAAAGAATCTTGAACTAGGGGTCACTTTAAAAATAAGGGGACGCTCATTTAAGACAGAGAAGAGGAGAAATTTGTTCTCTCAGAAGGTCGTGGGGATCTGGAACTCTCTTCCTCAATAGGCAGTGGAAACAGTGTGATGCACGATCAATGATCACTAAAGCGAGGTTGTAGTCCGACTCAGGGCTTTAATAAGCTAGATGTTCCCCCAGCAGCTCAGGCACAGAAAGAAGGCTGCTGGGATGGCACGGGCTCTTATACCCCGCCTTGCAGGGCGGAGCTACCATACAGCTTGACCAATAGGAAACATACAATGAGAGTGTTCATTACCAGGTACCGTAATACCTCTACACAGACTACCACATTCACCCCCTGTTAAAAACGGGTCCGGCGGGGGTGCTGGCTTGATATTACAAAATGGTAACGTGGTAGAAATTATAGTTATGGAGGTATCGTAACACTTCCATACAATGTTTTGTCTTATTGTCGTACTATTTACAGATTCACAATTAATTATATACATTTTTAAAATGAAGCAATCAGTCGACCGGGGGCCCTAGTCGTCCTCTGTGATCGTCGAAGCTCTGGTGGTGACGCCGGTGGAGGCTCGGGCGTCTGTGGCTCCGGGAGCGTGGCCTCGATCTCTGTGGCAGCTTCAACACCCCTAGACGGCGCTGGTGGGGAAAACGGTTGACCTGGGAAGGGAGCGTCTGCGGGGTGCGTCGGTGGGCGGGGGGGGCCTAGATTCTCCTGGGAAGGGGGCGGCTGTAAGGTGCACCAGTGGGAGGGAGGGTGGGACTGGCGGCTGGGGTGTGCATGGGGATCCGGCGGGCGCCAGGTCTCGTAGGGAGACCGTATCTTGCCGGCCGTCGGGGTACGCCACGTAGGCGTACTGGGGGTTAGCGTAGTAGAGAAGATGGACCCTCTCGACCAACGGGTCCGACTTGTGCGCCCGCACGTTTTCTCGGAGCAGGATGGGCCCGGGAGCTGCCAGCGAGGTCGGGAGGGAGGTCCCAGAGGAAGACTTCCTGGGAAAGACAAGGAGACGTTCGTGAGGAGTTTGGTTGGTCGTGGTACGAAGCACTGACCGGATGGAGTGGAGGGCATCCGGGAGGACTTCCTGCCAGCGGGAGACTGGGAGATTCCTGGACCGTAGGGATAGTAGGACGGTCTTCCAGATCGTTCCGTTCTCCCTCTCTGCCTGTCCGTTACCCCCGGGGGTTGTAACTGGTCGTCCAACTCGAGGCGATGCCCTTGCTGAGCAGGAATTGACGCAGTTCGTCACTCATAAAGGAGGACCCCCTATCACTATGTATGTAAGCGGGGAACCCAAACAGTGTAAAGATGCTATGGAGGGCCTTGATGGCGGTGGTTGCAGTCATGTCGGGGCAGGGGATGACGAATGGGAACCGGGAGTACTCGTCAATCACATTCAGGAAGTACGTGTTGCGGTCGGTGGAGGGGAGGGGTCCTTTGAAGTCCATGCTGAGGCGTTCAAAGGGACGGGAAGCCTTTATCAGGTGCGCTTTCTGTGGCCGGTAGAAGTGCGGTTTGCACTCCGCGCAGATTTGGCAATTCCTGGTGGCTGTCCTGACCTCCTCGATGGAGTAGGGCAGGTTGCGGGTCTTGATAAAGTGGAAAAAGCGAGTGACCCCCGGGTGGCAGAGGTCCTCGTGGAGGGCTCAGAGGCGGTCCACTTGTGCGTTGGCACATGTGCCGTGGGATAGGACGTCAGGAGGCTCATTTAGCTTTCCGGGACGATATAAGATCTCGTAGTTGTAGGTGGAGAGTTTGATCCTCCACCGCAAGATCTTATCATTTTTTATCTTGCCCCGCTGTGCATTATTGAACATGAAAGCAACCGACCGTTGGTCAGTGAGGAGAGTGAATCTCATTCCGGCCAGGTAATGCCTCCAATGTCGCACAGCTTCTACTAAGGCCTGCGCCTCCTTTTCGACTGAGGAGTGGCGGATTTCGGAAGCATGAAGGGTACGTGAGAAGAAGGCCACGGGTCTGCCCGCTTGGTTGAGGGTGGCCACCAGAACTACGTCAGATGCGTCGCTCTCGACCTGGAAGGGGAGGGACTCATCGATGGCGTGCATCGTGGCCTTTGCAATGTCTGCTTTGATGCGGCTGAAGGCCTGGCGGGCCTCTATCGACAGGGGAATAACTGTAGATTGGATCAGGCGACGGGCCTTGTCCGCATAGTTGGGGACCCACTGGGCATAGTAAGAGAAAAACACTAGGCAGCGCTTCAGGGCCTTGGAGCAGTGAGGGGGGGGGGGGGGGGGGGAACTCCATAAGGGGGCGCATGCGTTCAGTGTCGGGGCCTATAACTCCATTTCGCACTACGTAGCCGAGGATGGCTAGGCGGTCGGTGCAAAACACGCATTTATCCTTGTTATACGTAAGGTTAAGGATCTTTGCGGACTGGGGGAATTTTCGGAGGTTGGTGTTGTGGTCCTGCTGGTCGTGGCCGCAGATGGTGACATTATCGAGATACGGGAATGTTGCCCGTAACCCGTACTGGTCAACCATTCGGTCCATCTCGCGCTGGAAGACCGAGACCCCTGTTAGTGACACCGAAGGGAACCCTTAAGAAGTAGCAGAGCCGCCCATCTGCCTCGACGGCGGTGTATTTGCGGTCACTAGTGCGGATGGGGAGCTGGTGGCAGGCGGACTTAAGATCCACCGTGGAGAACATAGAACATAGAACATAGAACAATACAGCGCAGTACAGGCCCTTCGGCCCACGATGTTGCACCGAAACAAAAGCCATCTAACCTACACTATACCATTATCATCCATATGTTTATCCAATAAACTTTTAAATGCCCTTAATGTTGGCGAGTTCACTACTGTAGCAGGTAGGGCATTCCACGGCCTCACTACTCTTTGCGTAAAGAACCTACCCCTGACCTCTGTCCTATATCTATTACCCCTCAGTTTAAGGCTATGTCCCCTCGTGCTAGCCATTTCCATCCGCGGGAGAAGGCTCTCACTGTCCACCCTATCTAACCCTCTGATCATTTTGTATGCCTCTATCAAGTCTCCTCTTAACCTTCTTCTCTCTAACGAAAACAACCTCAAGTCCATCAGCCTTTCCTCATAAGATTTTCCCTCCATTCCAGGCAACATCCTGGTAAATCTCCTCTGCACCCGTTCCAAAGCCTCCACGTCCTTCCTATAATGCGGTGACCAGAACTGTACGCAATACTCCAAATGCGGCCGTACCAGAGTTCTGTACAGCTGCAACATGACCTCCTGACTCCGGAACTCAATCCCTCTACCAATAAAGGCCAACACTCCATAGGCCTTCTTCACCACCCTATCAACCTGGGTGGCAACTTTCAGGGATCTATGTACATGGACACCTAGATCCCTCTGCTCATCCACACTTTCAAGAACTTTTCCATTAGCCACATATTCCACATTCCTGTTTTTCCTTCCAAAGTGAATCACCTCACACTTCTCTACATTAAACTCCATTTGCCACCTCTCAGCCCAGCACTGCAGCTTATCTATATCCCTCTGTAACCTGCTACTTCCTTCCTCACTATCGACAACACCACCGACTTTAGTATCGTCTGCAAATTTACTCACCCACCCTTCTGCGCCTTCCTCTAGGTCATGGATAAAAATGACAAACAGCAACGGCCCCAGAACAGATCCTTGTGGTACTCCACTTGTGACAGAACTCCATTCTGAACATTTCCCATCAACCACCACCCTCTGTCTTCTTTCAGCTAGCCAATTTCTGATCCACATCTCTAAATCACCCTCAATCCCCAGCCTCCGTATTTTCTGCAATAGCCTACCGTGGGGAACCTTATCAAACGCTTTGCTGAAATCCATATACACCACATCAACTGCTCTACCCTCGTCTACCTGTTCAGTCACCTTCTCAAAGAACTCGATAAGGTTTGTGAGGCATGACCTACCCTTCACAAAGCCATGCTGACTATCCCTGATCATATTATTCCTATCTAGATGATTATAAATCTTGTCTCTTATAATGCCCTCCAAGACTTTACCCACTACAGACGTGAGGCTCACCGGTCTATAGTTGCCGGGGTTGTCTCTGCTCCCCTTTTTGAACAAAGGGACCACATTTGCTATCCTCCAGTCCTCTGGCACTATTCCTGTATCCAATGATGACATAAAAATCAAAGCCAATGGTCCAGCAATCTCTTCCCTGGCCTCCCAGAGAATCCTAGGATAAATCCCATCAGGCCCCGGGGACTTATCTATTTTCAGCCTGTCCAGAATTGCCAACACCTCTTCCCTACTTACCTCAATGCCATCTAATCTATTTACCTGGAGCTCAGCATTCTCCTCCACAACATTATCTTTTTCCTGAGTGAATACTGACGAAAAATATTCATTTAGTATCTCGCCTATCTCTTCAGACTCTACACACAACTTCCCATCCCTGTCCTTGACTGGTCCTACTCTGTCCCTAGTCATTCGCTTATTCCTGACATACCTATAGAAAGCTTTTGGGTTTTCCTTGATCCTTCCTGCCAAATACTTCTCATGTCCCCTCCTTGCTCGTCTTAGCTCTCTCTTTAGATCCTTCCTCGCTACCTTGTAACTATCCATCGCCCCAACTGAAACTTCACACCTCATCTTCACATAGGCCTCCTTCTTCCTCTTAACAAGAGATTCCACTTCTTTGGTAAACCACGGTTCCCTCGCTTGGCACCTTCCTCCCTGCCTGACCGGTACATACTTATCAAGAACACGCAATAGCTGATCCTTGAACAAGCTCCACTTATCCAGTGTGTCCAAAACTTGCAGCCTACTTCTCCACCTTATCCCCCCCAAGTCACGTCTAATGGCATCATAATTTCCCTTCCCCCAGCTATAACTCTTGCCCTGCGGTGTATACTTATCCCTTTCCATCCTTAACGTAAACGTCACCGAATTGTGGTCACTGTCCCCAAAGTGCTCACCTACCTCCAAATCCAACACCTGGCCTGGTTCATTACCCAAAACCAAATCCAATGTGGCCTCACCTCTTGTTGGCCTGTCAACAAACTGTGTCAGGAAACCCTCCTGCACACACTGAACAAAAAACGACCCATCTAATGTACTCGAACTATATCTTTTCCAGTCAATATTTGGAAAGTTAAAGTCTCCCATAATAACTACCCTGTTACTTTCGCTCATATCCAGAATCATCTTCGCCATCCTTTCCTCTACATCCCTAGAACTATTAGGAGGCCTATAAAAAACTCCCAACAGGGTGACCTCTCCTTTCCTGTTTCTAACTTCAGCCAATACTACCTCGGAAGAAGAGTCCCCATCTAGCATCCTCTCCGCCACCGTAATACTGCTCTTGACTAGCAGCGCCACACCTCCCCCTCTTTTGCCTCCTTCTCTGAGCTTACTATGAATGTGTGATCCTGTTTACCAGGTCAGATATGCGGGGGAGGGGGTACGCGTCCAGCTGCGTAAACCTGTTGATGGTCTGACTGTAGTCAATGACCATCCTATGCTTCTCCCCGGTCTTTACCACCACTACTTAAGCTCTCCAGGGACTGTTGCTAGCTTCAATGACTTCTTCCCTCAGTAACCTGTGGACCTCTGACCTAATAAAGACCCGGTCCTGGGCACTGTAACGTCTGCTCCTGGTAGCGACAGGTTTGCAATCCGGGGTGAGGTTCGCAAACAGGGAAGGCGGATCGACCTTGAGGGTCGCGAGGCTGCAGACAGTGAGGGGGGTATAGGGCCGCCGAATTTGAAAGTTAGGCTTTGGAGATTGCACTGGAAGTCTAACCCTAGGAGTCTGGCCGCACAGAGGTGGGGATGGACGTAGAGCCGGTAATTTTTAAACTCCCTTCCCTGGACCGTGAGGTTTGCTACACAAAACCCCTTTATCTCTACTGAGTGGGAACCGGAGGCCAGCAAGATTTTTGATTAACGGGGTGGACGAGGAGAGAACAGCGCCTTACCGTGTCGGGGTGTATGAAGCTCTCCGTGCTCCCAGAGCCGATTAAGCAGGACGTCTCGTGCCCGTTGATTAGTACTGTTGTTGTAGCAGTTGAGAGTGTTCGAGGCCGGGACTGGTCCAGGGTCACCGAGGCTAATCGCAGCAGTTGAGTGTTCTCTTCGGGCGGTGTGCGGTCAGCCGAGCTGGGGTCCTGGGAGTCCATTCAAGATGGCAGCTCCCATTGGTCGCACATGGCTGGTGGTGCACAAAATGGCGGCGCCCATCCATCAAACGTGGCATCCGCGGGACAAGATGGCAGCGCCCGGGGGCCGCACGTGGCCCTGGAGTAGGAGGAAGGCGGCACCCGCTGGCCGCACGGGGACTGTGGAGAGGTTTGTGGTGGCGGTCCGCATTCGCCACCGGAGACCGCGGCGACTGCACGGGCCTGGCATACCACCACGAAGTGGCCCTTTTTACCGCATCCCTTGCAGGTGGATGCGCGGGCCGGGCAGCGCTGCCAGGGGTGCTTGGCCTGCCCGCAAAAGTAACAGTGGGGCCCCTCAGGGTTGCCAGGCCGCCTTGCAGCACAAGCTTGTGGGGTCGGCTGCGGAGGGGATCCACGCTGCCCAGGGGGCTGCCACGCAGTCGGGAATGTAAGCGCGGGCGTTTCGGGAGGCCACATCCAGGGAGCCTGCAGGGGCCCGTGCCTCCGTGAGGCCTAGGGTGTCTTTTTGCAGCAATCGCTGGCGGATTTGGGAGGACAGCATACCTGCCACGAAAGCGTCCCGGATCAAAAGTTCTGTGTGGTCGCTCGCCGAAACTTGCGGGCAGCTGCAGTTTCTCCCCAACACCAGGAGCGCACGGTAGAATTCTTTCAGTGATTCCCCAGGGATTTGTCGCCTCGTTGCTAGCAGATGTCAGGCGTAGACCTGGTTTACCGGGCGAATATAATGTCCTTTGAGCAGCTCCATTGCTGCATCAAAGTCGTTCACGTCCTCGATGAGGGTATAGATTTCCGGGCTCACCCTCGAGTGCACGACTTGCATTTTCTGTTCTCCCGTGGGTGTGTTTTCGGCCGTTCCGAGATATCCTTTGAAACACGCCAGCCAGTGCTTGAAGATTGTCGCTGAGTTCGCCGTGTGGGGGCTGAGTTGCAGACACTCCGGCTTGATTCGGAGCTCCATCCTTTTAAATCTAGCTTATTAAATTGATGCACGATCAATGACCACTAAAGCGAGGTTGTAGTCCAACTGAAGGCTTTAATAAGCTAGATGTTCCCCCAGCAGCTCAGGTACAGAAAGAAGGCTGCTGGGGCGGCACGGGTTCTTATACCCCGCCTTGCAGGGCGGGGCTACCATACAGCTTGACCAATAGGAAACATACAATATCTACCAATGGTGTTCCAGCATTACCAGGTACCGTAATACCTCTACACAGACTACCACACAGTGGCACAATTCTCTGCTCCCGCGCCGTTTCAGAGAATCGCCTGGGGCGCCATTTTTACCTGCGACGCCGGTCCGACGCCCTCCCGTGATTCACCCCAGCGCCGAGAACGGCCCCGTCGAGGTCTGCGCGTCGCAGGCCAGAGAATCGCCCGGGACCCCCAAAATGGCAATTCTCCGCTCTCCCGATATTCTCTGGCCCGAATGGGCCGAGCGGCCTGCCCAAAACGAAGGCTTCACGCTGGCGCCATCCACACCTGGTCGCTGCCGGTGTGAACACCGCGGGAACGCCGGGGGGCGGGGGCAGCCTGTGGGAGGGCGAGGGGGGTTCCTGCACTGGGGGGGTGCTCAAAAGGGGTCTGGCCCGCGATCGGTGCCCACCGATCGGCGCGCCGGCCTCTCTGAAGGACGACCTCCTTTCCTCCACTGCCCCGCAAGATCGATCCGCCATCATCTTGCGGGGCGGCCGCGGGGAGGACGTCAGCCGCGCATGCGCGGGTTGGCACCGTTTATCCCGCGCATGTGCGGTCGACATTATTTACGCAGCGCCGGCCCTGTCATTTACGCGGCGCCGCTCCTAGCCCCCCGGGGGAGTGTGAATCGGGGTCTGGGAACGGCCTCCGACGCCGGAGTAAAACACTCCAGTTTTCACTCCGGTGTCGGCACTTAGTCTCCAGATCGGAGAATCGCGCCCAGAGTCTTTGAATAATTTTAGGGCAGAGCTGAATAGATTCCTGATGAACAAGGGGTGAAAGGTACTCGGGGGTTGTCAGGAACATGGGTTTGAGGTCACAATCGGATCAGCCTTGATCTTACTGAATGGTGTAGCAGGCTCGAGGGGCCGAGTGGCCTGCTCCTGCCTCGTTTAGCTCGCGGGGCTGAGCATCCATTTGCAGTGGATCTGGATTGGGTGGCGTGTAACGGGTGGTGGACCGCCGGAGGGGAAGCATCAGGCCCTCGGTGCTGAACACACTGGCGTCTGCCGGCGCGGGTATCTCCACGTCCATATCGCAACCCGAATTGGAGCACTCTTGCTGGGCCGGATGTGACAACCCGGACGGCTGGGCCCTCTACCCCAGGAGTGGCTCTTGTCGGTGTAACATCCCGACAGGAGACCTCACGCCACGTCAAATGGTCCACATGGTTCTTAAGGATCTTTCCTTGGACTCGGACCCTAGATGAGACTGGGCCAGCCTGGTCCAGCGCCACTCCCAGGTGCCACAGCGTACCATCAGCAAAATTCCTCCCCGTGTGTGCGTGGGTTTCCTCCGGGTGCTCTGGTTTCCTCCCACAGTCCAAAGATGTGCAGGTTAGGTGGATTGGCCATGATAAGACCATAAGACCATAAGACATAGGAGCGGAAGTAAGGCCATTCGGCCCATCAAGTCCACTCCACCATTCAATCATGGCTGATTTCAACTCCATTTACCCGCTCTCTCTCCATAGCCCTTAATTCCTCGAGAAATCAAGAATTTATCAACTTCTGTCTTAAAGACACTCAACGTCCCGGCCTCCACCGCCCTCTGTGGCAATGAATTCCACAGACCCACCACTCTCTGGCTGAAGAAATTTCTCCTCATCTCTGTTCTAAAGTGACTCCCTTTTATTCTAAGGCTGTGCCCCCGGGTCCTAGTCTCCCCTGCTAATGGAAACAACTTCCCTACGTCCACCCTATCTAAGCTATTCATTATCTTGTAAGTTTCTATTAGATCTCCCCTCAACCTCCTAAACTCCAATGAATATAATCCCAGCGTCCTCAGACGTCCATCGTATGTTAGGCCTACCATTCCTGGGATCATCCGTGTGACTCTCCGCTGGACCCGCTCCAGTGCCAGTATGTCCTTCCTGAGGTGTGGGGCCCAAAATTGCTCACAGTATTCTAAATGGGGCCTAACTAATGCTTTATAAAGCTTCAGAAGTACATCCCTGCTTTTATATTCCAAGCCTCTTGAGATGAATGACAACATTGCATTTGCTTTCTTAATTACGGACTCAACCTGCAAGCTTACCTTTAGAGAATCCTGGACTAGGACTCCCAAGTCCCTTTGCACTTCAGCATTATGAATTTTGTCACCGTTTAGAAAATAGTCCATGCCTCTATTCTTTTTTCCAAAGTGCAAGACCTCGCACTTGCCCACGTTGAATTTCATCAGCCATTTCTTGGACCACTCTCCTAAACTGTCTAAATCTTTCTGCAGCCTCCCCACCTCCTCCATACTACCTGCCCCTCCACCTATCTTTGTATCATCGGCAAACTTAGCCAGAATGCCCCCAGTCCCGTCATCTAGATCGTTAATATGTAAAGAGAACAGCTGTGGCCCCAACACTGAACCCTGCGAGACACCACTCGTCACCAGTTGCCATTCCGAAAAAGAACCTTTTATCCCAACTCTCTGCCTTCTGCCTGACAGCCAATCGTCAATCCATGTTAGTACCTTGCCTCGAATACCATGGGCCCTTATTTTACTCAGCAGTCTCCCGTGAGGCACCTTATCAAAGGCCTTTTGGAAGTCAAGATAGATAACATCCATTGGCTCTCCTTGGTCTAACCTATTTGTTATCTCTTCAAAGAACTCAAACAGGTTTGTCAGGCACGACCTCCCCTTACTAAATCCATGCTGACTTGTCCTAATCCGACCCTGCACTTCCAAGAATTTAGAAATCTCATCCTTAACAATGGATTCTAGAATCTTGCCAACAACCGAGGTTAGGCTAATTGGCCTATAATTTTCCATCTTTTTCCTTGTTCCCCTCTTGAACAGGGGGGTTACAACAGCGATTTTCCAATCCTCTGGGACTTTCCCTGACTCCAGTGACTTTTGAAAGATCATAACTAACGCCTCCACTATTTCTTCAGCTATCTCCTTTCGAACTCTAGGATGTAGCCCACCTGGGCCTGGAGATTTATCAATTTTTAGACCTCTTAGTTTCTCTAGCACTTTCTCCTTTATGATGGCTACCATATTCAACTCTGCCCCCTGACTCTCCGGAATTGTTGGGATATTACTCATGTCTTCTACTGCGAAGACTGACGCAAAGTACTTATTCAGTTCCTCAGCTATTTCCTTGTCCCCCATCACAAAATTACCAGTGTCATTTTGGAGCAGCCCAATGTCAACTTTTGCCTCCCGTTTGTTTTTAATGTATTTAAAGAAACTTTTACTATCATTCCTAATGTTACTGGCTAGCCTACCTTCAAATTTGATCCTCTCTTTCCTTATTTCTCTCTTTGTTCTCCTCTGTTTGTTTTTGTAGTCTTCCCAATCTTCTGACTTCCCACTACTCTTTGCCACATTATAGGCTTTCTCTTTTGCTTTGATGCATTTCCTAACTTCCTTTGTCAGCCATGGCTGCCTAATCCCCCCTCTGATAACCTTTCTTTTCTTTGGGATGAACCTCTGTACTGTGTCCTCAATTACTCCCAGAAACTCCTGCCATTGCTGTTCTACTGTCTTTCCCACTAGGCTCTGCTCCCAGTCGATTTTCGTCAGTTCCTCCCTCATGCCCCTGTAGTTACCTTTATTTAACTGTGACACCTTTACATCTGATTCTACCTTCTTTCTTTCAAATTGGAGATTGAATTCGACCATATTATGATCACCGCCTCCTAAGTGCTCCCTTACTTTAAGATCTTTAATCAAGTCTGGCTCATTACATAACACTAAGTCCAGAATGGCCTGTTCCCTCGTGGGCTCCATCACAAGCTGTTCCAAAAAGCCCTCCTGTAAACATTCAATGAATTCCCTTTCCTTGGGTCCACTGGCAGCATTATTTACCCAGTCCACCTGCATATTGAAGTCCCCCATGATCACTGTGACCTTGCCTTTCTGACATGCACTTTCTATTTCGTGGTGCATTTTGTGCCCCTGGTCCTGACCACTGTTAGGAGGCCTGTACATAACTCCCATTATGGTTTTTTTGCCTTTGTGGTTCCTCAACTCTACCCACACAGACTCCACATCATCTGACCCTATGTCGTTTAGTGCTATTGATTTAATTTCATTCCTAATTAACAAGGCAACCCCGCCCCCTCTGCCCACCTCTCTGTCTTTTCGATAGGTTGTGAATCCCTGGATGTTTAAATGCCAGTCCTGAACCCCATGCAACCATGTCTCTGTGATGCCTACCACATCATACCTGCCAGTCACAATCTGGGCCACAAGCTCATCTACCTTGTTCCGTACACTGCACGCATTTAAATATAGCACCTTTAATTCTCTATTGACCGTCCCTTTTTGTTTTCTTAGTGTGGTGGACCTTGGTTTACTGAGCCTTTCCATACACTGTGTCATATTTTGTGGGATGGGGACAATCGTAACCACTCTTGAGTTTTGTCTGTTCGTGTTTTTTTGTATTCCTAAGCAGCTACGCTCCCCGCTGATTACTAAATTGCCCTTAGTGTCCAAAATTGCCCTTAGTGTTGGGTGGGGTTACTGGGTTATGGGGATAGGGTGGAGGTGTTGACCTTGGGTCGGGTGCTCTTTCCAAGTGCCGGTGCAGACTCAATGGGCCAAATGGCCTCCTTCTGCACTGTAAATTCTATGATAATCACTTCAGCAATAGAAGAAGAAAGCAACTTAACCGAATAAATTCGTAATGTTTGGACTCATAAATTTTCTTATTGCGATTGGACTCATGAATATTAATTGGCTTTGTATAATCATCAAAATCATCATAACATGTACATATCATCATTTATCTACCTGTTTCGAGCAAAAAATCCTTAGAGACTAAATGTATTCACATTTGACTGACAATCAGCATTAATTAGCATTTGTAAACTGCATCCATTATGTTTGTTCAATTTTCTTTACAACATACAGAAAATATGTAACACAAGAAAAAAAGGGGGATGTAGTGATCTCTATATGTGCATGTACATAAGGGGTTAATGTGTAATCAGTAGCACCGCACGATCACTGGAGGGCCAGACCAACAGGGGTATAAAAAGCAACCACATTGTGTGTCTCTCTCTCTTTTGGGTGCACTGTGATCAGGACAGGAGTATCAGATTAGTTCAGATGGTTAGTGGAGTTACTGTAGTTAGATTGTGTTAACCTTATCACTAGTATCAATGTTAAAGTAAAGAACTCATGCAATTATTGTTGTAGTTACTCAATAAACCTTTTATTACTACTGGACGAGTTCGAGTCTTCTTCATCGAGATTCAGAAGACCTCATCACTAACCAAGGTTTGAGTAACACATATTACACTCGGTAGTATATCAAGACACAGAGAGAAGTGTAATAAAAGATAATACAGGAGAGTAATAAAAGACGTCCCTTCATCCCATAATTGACAACCCCAGCTTCAGCACTCTAGGACTACTCTCTGCATTCCCACCCTCAACCCCTCCCTCTCTCTGACTCCCCCTCCCACTCCTCCATGCCAGTCTTATCTTTCCGCAACTCTCTGAGTCGTACTTGTCTGGCCTCTTGCGCATCCCTGATTTTTCTTTTGCTACTCTGATGCTGGCTGTACCGTCTGGGTCCAAAGCTCTGGGATCCTCTGATTCTTTGGGCCAATCGCATTCCCTTTCAGGCTTTCCTTACAAACCTACCTCTTTTGTCAAGCGTTTTGCCATCTCAGTGTCAGATTTCATTTGAAAATGCTCCTGTGAAGCTCGGCGGAATTTTTAACGCCAAAAAAAGACACTGTTCCAGCAGAAAAGCTGAAAGAAAATATCTCCTTCTGCAGCACTAACCTTGAGAACAAAAAAAAGAATTGATTGAACAACCATGGACCTTGTTGGTAATAAAGTTTTCGTAAGTCCCTGTGTAAATAAACATTGAGAGACTGCAATAACACTGAGCTGATTTACTGGGGGTTTGTTGCAGATGAGGTCAAGGAAAGTGAAGATGACAGAAGGAGAAATAAAGAGCAGACTGAGAGGACAGAGAGAAAAATCGATGCCTGGCTAGATGGCGGATAGGGTGGGAGGAACTGCAATAGAGAAAGAGATGATTCTGTCCCGATACTCCGCACACTTTCACAAGCTCACAAACATACACACTCCTCTCACACACACACACTCCTCTCACATTCACACACTCCTCTCACACACACACACTCCTCTCACACACACACACTCCTCTCACATTCACACACTCCTCTCACACACACACACTCCTCTCACACACACACACTCCTCTCACACACACACACTCCTCTCACATTCACACACTCCTCACATACATCTCTTGCACACAAACAAACACATATTCCCCTCTCACACTCCTACTCTCGTCTCTCACGCACTCACACCTCTTCCACAATAGTCCTCAATTCCGGGGCCCCGCAAGGCTGTGTACTTAGCCCCTACTATACTCCCTGTACACACACGATGTCGTGGCAAAATTTGGTTCCAATTCCATCTACAGGTTTGCTGATGATACAACCACAGTGGGCCGGATCTCGAATAACGACGAGTCAGAATACAGGAGGGAGATAGGGAACCTAGTGGAGTGGTGTAGCGACAACAATCTGTCCCTCAATGCCAGCAAAACTAAAGAGCTGGTCATGGACTTCAGGGTGCAAAGAACTGTACACACCCCTGTCAGCATTAGCGGGGCCAAGGTCGAGATGGTTAACAGTTTCAAATTCCATCGGGTGGACATCTCCAAAAATCTGTCCTGTTCCACCCACGTCGACGCTACCACCAAGAAAGCACAACAGCGCCTATACTTCCTCAGGAAACTAAGGAAATTCGGCATGTCCACATTAACCCTTACCAACTTTTACAGATGCACCATAGAAAGCATCCTATCTGGCTGCATCACAGCCTGGTATGGCAACTGCTCGGCCCAGGACCGCAAGAAACTGCAGAGATTCGTGAATACCGCCCAGTCCATCACACGGACCAGCCTCCCATCCATTGACTCCATCTACACCTCCCGCTGCCTGGGGAAAGCGGGCAGCATAATCAAAGACCCCTTCCACACGGCTTACTCACTCTTCCAACTCCTTACATCGGGCAGGAGATACAAAAGTCTGAGAACACGCACGAACAGACTCAAAAACAGCTTCTCCCCCACTGTTACCAGACTCCGAAATGACTCTCTTATGGACTGACCTCATTAACCCTACACACCTGCATGCTTCATCCGATGCCGGTGTTTATGTAGATGCATTGTGTACCTTGTGTTGCCTTCTGTTGTATTTTCTTTTATTTCTTTTTCTTCCCATGAACTGAAATGATCTGTTAAGCTGCTCGCAGAAAAATACTTTTCACTGTACCTCGGTACACGTGACAATAAACAAAATCCAATCCAGTCCAGTCCACACCTCACACAACACACCACCCTCTCACATAAAATACACACACGCTCATAGAACAAACGAAGAACAAAGAAAATTACAGCACAGGAACAGGCCCTTCGAAGTTCCAAGCCCGTGCCGACCATCTTCTACACTTCCTGGGTCCGTATCCCTCTATTCCCAATCTATTCATGTATTTGTCAAGATGCAACCATCTCCTCCAGGCACCCAATACCCTCTGTGTAAAAAACTTACCTCGTACATCTCCTCTAAACCTTGCCCCTCGCACCTTAAACCTATGCCGCCTAGTAATTGACCCCTCTACCCTGGGGAAAAGCCTCTGACTATCCACTCTGTCTATGCCCCTCATAATTTTGTAGACCTCTACCAGGTCGCCCCTCAACCTCCGTCGTTCCAGTGAGAACAAACCGAGTTTATTCAACCGCTCCTCATAGCTAATGCCCTCCATACCAGGCAACATCCTGGTAAATCTCTTCTGCACCCTCTCTAAAGCCTCCACATCCTTCTGGTAGTGTGGCAACCAGAATTGAACACTATACTCCAAGTGTGGCCTAATTAAGGTTCTATACAGTTGCAACATGACTTGCCAATTCTTATACTCAATGCCCCGGCCAATGAAGGCAAACATGCCGTATGCCTTCTTGATTACCTTCTCCACCTGTGTTGCCCCTTTCAGTGACCTGTGGACCTGTACACCTAGATCTCTCTGACTTTCAATACTCTTGAGGGTTCTACCATTCACTGTATATTCCCTACCTGCATTAGACCTTCCAAAATGCATTACCTCACATTTGTCTGGATTAAACTCCATCTGCCATCTCTTCGCCCAAGTCTCCAGACAATCTAAATCCTGCTGTATACTCTGACAGTCCTCATTGCTATCCGCAATTCCACCAACCTTTGTGTCATCTGCAAACTTACTAATCAGACCAGTTACATTTTCCTTCAAATCATTTATACATACTACAAACAGCAAAGATCCCAGCACTGATCCCTGCGGAACACCACTAGTCACAGCCCTCCAATTAGAAAAGCACCCTTCCATTGCTACTCTCTATCTTCTATGACCTAGCCAGTTCTGTATCCACCTTGCCAGCTCACCCCTGATCCCGTGTGACTTCACCTTTTGTACCAGTCTACCATGAGGGACCTTGTCAAAGACCTTACTGAAGTCCATATAGACAACATACACTGCCCTACCTGCATCAATCATCTTTGTGGCCTCTTCGAAAAACTCTATCATGTTAGTGAGACACAAACTCCCCTTCACAAAACTATGCTGCCTCTCACTAATACGTCCATTTGCTTCCAAATGGGAGTAGATCCTGTCTCGAAGAATTCTCTCCAGTAATTTCCCTACCACTGACGTCAGGCTCACCGGCCTGTAATTCCCTGGATTATCCTTGCTACACTTCTTAAACAAAGGAACAACATTGGCTATTCTCCAGTCCTCCGGGACATCACCTGAAGACAGTGAGGATCCAAAGATTTCTGTCAAGGCCTCAGCAATTTCCTCTCTAGCCTCCTCCTGTATTCTGGGGTAGATCCCATCAGGCCCTGGGGACTTATCTACCTCAATATTTTTCAAGACGCCCAACACCTCGTCTTTTTGGATCTTAATGTGACCCAGGCTATCTACACACCCTTCTCCAGACTCAACATCCACTAATTTCTTCTCTTTGGTGAATACTGATGCAAAGTATTCATTTAGTACCTCTCCCATTTCCTCTGGCTCCACAAATAGATTCCCTTGCCTATCCTTCAGTGGGCCAACCTTTTCCTTGGCTACCCCCTTGCTTTTTATGTACGTGTAAAAAGCCTTGGGATTTTCCTGATCCCTATTTGCCAATGACTTTTCGTGACACCTTCTAGCCCTCCTGACTCCTTGCTTAAGTTCCTTCCTACTTTCCTTATATTCCACACAGGCTTCGTCTGTTTCCAGCCTTCTCGGCCTGACAAATGCCTCCTTTTTCTTCTTGACGAGGCCTACAAGATCTCTCGTTATCCAAGGTTCCCGAAATTTGCCGTATTTATCCTTCTTCCTCACAGGAACATGCCGGTCCTGAATTCCTTTCAACTGACACTTGAAAGCATCCCACATGTCAGATGTTGATTTACCCTCAAACATCCGCCCCCAATCTAGGTTCTTCAGTTCCCACCAAATCTTGTTATAATTAGGCTTCCCCCAATTTAGCACATTCACCCTAGGACCACTCTTATCCTTGTCCACCAGCACTTTAAAACTTGCTGAATTGTGGTCACTGTTCACGAAATGCTCCCCCACTGAAACTTCTACCACCTGGCCGGGCTCATTCCCCAATACCAGGTCCAGTACAGCCCCTTCCCTAGTTGGACTGTCTACATATTGTTTTAAGAAGCCCCCCTGGATGCTCCTTACAAACTCTGCCCCGTCTAAGCCCCTAGCACTAAGTGAGTCCCAGTCAATATGGGGAAGTTGAAGTCTCCCATTACAACAACCCTGTTGTTTTTACTCTTTTCCAAAATCGTCTCACACACACTCCTCTCACGCACACTCTTCACACACACCTCTCCCACATATACACGCACACACTCCTCTGACACACACACTCTTCACACACACCTCTCCCACACATACACACACACACTTCTCTCATTCACACTCCTCTCCCTCTCTTTCTCTCTCACACACACACACTCCTCTCATACACACATACATACACACACCTCTCACTCACGAGTGAGACACACATACATACACACACTCACTTCTCTCTCCCACACACACACTCCTCTCATGCTCTCTCACACACATATTCCACTCACACACATTCATATACACAAACACACACTTCTCAGACACACACTCACCTGCACAGTCTCCCCTCTCTCTCTCTCACACACACTCTCCACTCACAGCACAAACACACACTCCTCTCACACGTGCACACACCTACACTCCTCTCACCGACACACACACACACCCAGCTAAACACGTGCACACTCACATAAAATCACAGACTCACACAAATACACACACTCACTCTTCTCTCACGCTCCTCTCACAGACACACATAAATGGATGCACTAAAAGACACACACACACTCCTCTCCCTCTCTCTTACACACACAAACAAACCCTCACAAGGACAAACACGCACCTATTATCACCTTATGTGGCTTGGCGTGAATTGATACCTCTGGTCAATTATGGTCCTATGGTCTTCTGAAGCCCCCTGGGATGTCTCATTACATTAAAGGTGCTCTATAAATGTCAAGTTGTTGCTGAGTAGAGCTCACAGATATAACCGTGGATAGTCTTAAGGGCAGATGGTCAATGGGAGGGTGAAGGAGAAGCAACCACAGGAAAGAGGACGATTGAAAATTCAGAGCCACAGGAAAGGGGCAAACAGAGAGAGAATCGAGGGAGTTAGTGATGCAGAGTGCTTCTCAGATCGATAGAGAGTTATAATCTGCTCAGCCTGGCTCTCAACTGCAGAGGCTATAAAATGTGTCCAGCTCTGATTGATCAGAACCCTCTTTCCAAAGGAATTTACAGGGGACCCTGTATCTGCAGAGATCGTGTGCTTAATCATCGAGGTGAAGCATCTGTGCAGGTAACGATAAAATAAGACAGTGAACAAGCGCTCGTGTATTGATAGAATGTACTTCACAGGCCACAGGACTGCTTTAGGCTCCGCTTCATTCTGGCTACTTTACTATCTTTTCCTCTTTACTTGCTTGTAAAACCTTTTGCAACTTTCTTTTTATGTTCCATGTCAGTCTTATTTCTCACACCGCACCTGACACCATGGGGCGAAAGTCGCCATTAACAAGGACGTTCATGGGGAAGTCTTCTGAGAAAACTAGGTAAACTGGAATATGTGATTGGCCAGCAAAGCCCCAAAACCCCGTAAGCCTTTCACATCTCTCCTTTCTTACATTTCAAATAATGTTTCTATTCTTCATTTCCTTCTGTGCCATACCATTGGATTTATCATGAGCCTCCTCATTCGATTTTTAACAAAAGGTTAAAGGACTAACAGCCATTTAATTGTAAATGATAAATCAGAGGAAGAGACCATTTGATCGATCATCTGTTTTTACGGGATGTGAGCATCATTGGTTAGACCAGCATTTATTGCCCATCCTGAATTGCCTCTTGCGAAGATCGTAGGAATACCCGTACTGCTATGGGCACTTAATATATTTCCAAGTCAGGATGGTGAGTGGCTTGGATGGGGAAATTCCAGATGATGGCATTCCCAAATATCTGCTTCCCTTGTCCTTCTAGATGGTAGAGGTCAAGGGATTGGAAAAGTGTTGTCTAAGGAGCCTTGGTGAATTCCTGCAGTACATCTTGTGGAGGATACACATGGCTGCTACCTCAGGGGTGGAGGGAGTGGATGGGATGCCGATCAAGCGGACTGAATTGTCCTGGATGGCGCCAAACTTCTTGAGTGTTGTTGGAGCTGCAGTCTTCCAGACAAGCGGAGAGTATTCCATCACACTCCTGACTTTGGCCTCATCGATGGTGGACAGGCTTTGAGGAGTCAGGACGTGAGTTACTTACTGCAGAATCACTAGCCCCAGGACTTATATAGCTGATCCTGTTCAGTTTATGGGCAATAGCAACCCACAGGATGATTGAGCACTTGTCCCAGATCTTTCTCTCAGTGGTTCTAAAAGGAGTGAAGTTGCAAATTCAGTGAGATTGGGAATTCCCTTGTAAATACTGGATGAGTATAATGGAGTGTAGTTTAAGATAGAACCATAGAATACCTATTTCTTTGGACTGTGGGAGGAAACCAGAGCACCCGGAGGAAACCCACGCAGACATGGGGAGAACATGCGAACTCCACACAGTCACCCAAGGCTGGAATTGAACCCAGGTCCTTGCCGCTGAGGCAGGAGTACTAATCAATGCCGCCCATATTGAATTTAACTGAAGATTCTGAAAACTGTCAAAGGCACTTCAATTTAGATCGGAAAATCTGCCTGAAAGGGGCGATGCAGTTTATCAAGTGGTAAATGATTGTCCGACTAGATCATAGAATTTACAGCGCAGAAGGAGGCCATTCGGCCCATCGTGTCTGCACCGGCTCTTGGAAAGAGCACCACACCCAAGGTCAACACCTCCACCCTATCCCCATAACCCAGTAACCCTACCCAACACTAAGGGCAATTTTGGACACGAAGGGCAATTTAGCATGGCCAATCCACCTAACCTGCACATCTTTGGACTGTGGGAGGAAATCGGAGCACCCGGAGGAAACCCACGCACACACGGGGAGGATGTGCAGACCAGACTAGGCACCAATTACTGTGAGCAGGGAGCTGAGTCAATGGTTAACTTAACACCAGGAACACCTAATACTGAACTAACTACTGATATAACTATGATACAATGTCTCATGATTAAGAGGCTGCGTTCTGGAGGGCAGCAGATGTACAACCTCGTGGAGAGTTACTGAGATGTATTTTTAAAAAGTTCTTACACAAGATGTGGGCGTGGGGGCACTCTTTCCCTTCCGCCTCCGCCACGGCCTCCACCATGACGGAGGCGGAAGAGACTCTCCCCACTGCGCATGTGCGGGAAACTGCCGGCGGCCGCTGACGCTCCCGCGCATGCGCCACATTTCCGTGCCAGCTGGCGGGGCACCAAATGCCATTTCCACCAGCTGGTGGGGCAACAAACGCCATTTCCACCAGCTGGCGGGGCGGAAATCCCTCCGGCGTCGGCCTAGCCCCTCAATGTTGGGGCTCAGCCCCCAAAGATGCGGAGCATTCCGCACCTTTGGGCCGGCGCGATGCCCGTCTGATTGGCGCCGTTTTTGGCGCCAGTCGGCGGACATCACGCCGTTGGGGGAGAATTTCGCCCCTGATCGGTAAAAGAAGACTATTTAGTGTAAATATTAAGCCCCAGTTTTAATACCCATTTTAAATTTAGGATTTCAGCACTCATAACTTCAGGTCATGATAAAACACATAGCTTCAACAGAGACACAAAAAGCCTGACACATGCATAAACTAATTGGAGATTAAAACAACATTTTTACTAAGCAAGATGAAAAAGCTATTGTTCTAATAAACATATTTTCAAAGACAGTTTGACATTAAGAAATGAGCTGTACCAGTAATCTGATCAAGGACGAAGCAGGCACCATAGCAACATGAAGGCACCATTGTTCATAATGTGGATAAAGCAAAGTCAGCAGAAAACCAGTAGAAATTAGTCTTGATGATAGGACAGAATCACATTCCATAGCATACACAAATATTCAAACATGAAACATTCAGAACTTATGTTGCACATTAAGGATTGACAGCTAACCATCGCATCAAATACATTTGATTCTAACCCAAACCAAACATAGAGGTGTAGAAAGATGGCTCAAGACTGATAAGATTTCCTTTAATCATGATGGTCCATACGGCCATCTTTATTCCGGCATCATCCTATACTTTGACCTAACTATTCGCTATCTCTAGTTTTCATGATGTGGAGATGCCAGCGTTGGACTGGGGTGAGCACAGTACGAAGTCTTACAACACCAGGTTAAAGTCCAACAGGTTTGTTTTGATGTCACTAGCTTTCGGAGCGCTGCTCCTTCCTCAGGTGAATGAAGAGGTCTGTTCCAGAAACACATATATAGACAAATTCAAAGATGCCTAACAATGCTAGCAATGCGAGTATTAGCAGGTGATTAAATCTTTACAGATCCAGAGATGGGGTAACCCCAGGTTAAAGAGGTGTCAATTGTATCAAGCCAGGACAGTTGGTAGGATTTTGCAGGCCAGATGGTGGGGGATGAATGTAATGTGACATGAATCCCAGGTCCCGGTTGAGGCCGCACTCGTGTGTGCGGAATTTGGCTATAAGTTTCTGCTCGGCGATTCTGCGTTGTCGCGCGTCCTGAAGACCGCCTTGGAGAATGCTTACCCGGAGATCAGAGGCTGAATGCCCTTGACTGCTGAAGTGTTCCCCGACTGGAAGGGAACATTCCTGCCTGGTGATTGTTGCGCGATGTCCGTTCATTCGTTGTCGCAGCGTCTGCATGGTCTCGCCAATGTACCACGCTTCGGGACATCCTTTCCTGCAGCGTATGAGGTAGACAACGTTGGCCGAGTTGCACGAGTATGTACCGCATACCTGGTGGGTGGTGTTCTCACGTGTAATAGTGGTATCCATGTCGATGATCTGGCACGTCTTGCAGAGATTGCCATGACAGGGTTGTGTGGTGTCGTGGTCACCGTTGTTTGCAGCAAACTACCCAGTCTTCAGAACAGTGATCACGACACCACACAACCCTGTCATGGCAATCTCTGCAAGATGTGCCAGATCATCGACATGGATACCACTATTACACGTGAGAACACCACCCACCAGGTACGCAGTACATACTCGTGCGACTCGGCCAATGTTGTCTACCTCATACGCTGCAGGAAAGGATGTCCCGAAGCGTGGTACATTGGCGAGACCATGCAGACGCTGCGACAACGAATGAACGGACATCGCGCAACAATCACCAGGCAGGAATGTTCCCTTCCAGTCGGGGAACACTTCAGCAGTCAAGGGCATTCAGCCTCTGATCTCCGGGTAAGCGTTCTCCAAGGCGGCCTTCAGGGCCCGCGACAATGCAGAATCGCCGAGCAGAAACTTATAGCCAAATTCCGCACACACGAGTGCGGCCTCAACCGGGACCTGGGATTCATGTCACATTACATTCATCCCCCACCATCTGGCCTGCGAAATCCTACCAACTGTCCTGGCTTGATACAATTGACACCTCTTTAACCTGGGGTTACCCCATCTCGGGATCTGTAAAGATTTAATCACCTGCTAATGCTCGCATTCCTAGCATTGTTAGGCATCTTTGAATTTGTCTATATATGTGTTTCTGGAACAGACCTCTTCATTCACCTGAGGAAGGAGCAGCGCTCCGAAAGCTAGTGACATCGAAACAAACCTGTTGGACTTTAACCTGGTGTTGTAAGACTTCGTACTCTATTTTTCATATTTTCACTTTTCCACTCCAACTCTTGAAGTAAATGCAAGCTGTTTTGCCGTAAGCAAGAAACCATTTCTGTATTATTTTGAAAGTTAACTTGTGTACAAGTTACTTCTCTTTAAGTCCTTTTGCTAGCCGGACTTTATTGAGAATAGATTTAAGCTTCTCTCAAATGTAATCAAATAGAGACAATAAAGATTCTTGTTTTCATCCGAGAAGTTTAACTCAAATTTCTACTGAGTTTCAGGGTCGCAAGACCTCACTAATTCTGCATGGTAGATCTTATCATACACCCACAGTGCTGTTAGGGGGGGAGTTTTAGAATTTGATCAAGCAACAGTGAAGGAACGGCCGATATATTTCCAAGTCAGGATGGTGAGTGACTTGGAGGGAAACCTCCAGGCGGTGGTCATGCCACTCTTGTCCTAGATGGCAGTGGTCATGGGTTTGGAAGGTGTTGTCTAAGGAACCGTGGTGAGTTACTGCAGTGCGTCTTGTAGATGGTAAAGGCGGCTGCCACTGTATGTCAGTGGTGGAGGGTTTGAATGTTTGTGGAAGGAGGAGCAATCAGGCGGACTGCTTTGTCTTGGATGGGGTCAAGCTTCTTGAGAGTTGTTGGAGCTGCACTCATCCAGGCAAGTGGGGAGTGTTCCATCACACTCCTGACTTGTGCCTTGTCGATGGTAGCATTGATTCCCAACCCCTGACCAGAGCTTTTATTTATATGGCAAGTGCAGTTCAACTTCTGATCAATGGGGGATTCAGGCATTGAGAGAAGACACAGCCAGAGTGAGACAGCAAAGAGTGAGTTTGGGAATTTGAAGCTAGGTGGGAATTCGAAGCTAGATGGGGAGGAGTTGCTTTTTAACCATGGTAAGTGACTGGTAAGTAGTTTTTCTTTTCATTGTCTAATTTTTTTTTTTTCTTTCGTTTTTTGGAATTGTAGTTGTATAAGTTAAACTAAGGTTTAAGACATGGCAGGAGATCCCAGACCCGTGTCATGCTCCTTGTGTGTGATGTGGGAGCTCAGGGACACGTCCACTGTCCTTGGCCCCTTCATGTGCAAGACGTGTGTCCAGTTGCAGCTCCTGTTAGACCGCTTGACAGCTCTGGAGCTGCGGATGGACTCACTTTGGAGCATCGCGATGCTGAGGACGTCGTGGATAGCACGTTTAGCGAGTTGGTCACACCGCAGATGAAAGTTACTGAGGGAGATGAAAATGGGTGACCAAAAGACAGAGCAAGAGTAGGAAGGCAGTGCAGGTGTCCCCTGCGGTCATCTCCCTGCAAAACAGATATACAGCTTTGGATACAGTTGAGGGTGATGGCTCACCAGGGGAAGGCAGCAGCAGCCAGGTTCATGGCACCGTGGCTGACTCTGCTGCGCAGCTGGGCAGGAAGAAGAATTGCAGGGCGATAGTGATAGGGGACTCAATCGTAAGGGGAATAGACAGGCGGTTCTGCGGACACAATTGAGACTCCAGGATGGTATGTTGCCTCCCTGGTGCAAGAGTCAAGGATGTCTCGGAGCGGCTGCAGGACATTCTGAGGGGGGGGGGGGGGGGGGGAGTGAACAGCCAGCTGTTGTGGTGCACATAGGCACCAACGATATAGGTAAAAAACGGGACGAGGTCCTACAAGCTGCATTCAGGGAGTTAGGAGTGAAACTAAAAAGTGGTAGTAATCTCAGGATTGCTACCAGTGCCACAAGCTAGTCAGAGTAGGAATGTCAGGATAGATAGGATTAAT
The DNA here is from genome assembly GCF_047496885.1 of Scyliorhinus torazame. Taxonomy (NCBI): domain Eukaryota; kingdom Metazoa; phylum Chordata; class Chondrichthyes; order Carcharhiniformes; family Scyliorhinidae; genus Scyliorhinus; species Scyliorhinus torazame. The sequence goes on from NC_092714.1 coordinate 12,428,755, forward strand.
GCATGGCTCGAGAGATGGTGCAAGAGGGAGGGATTCAAATTCCTGGGGCATTGGAACCGGTTCTGGGGGAGGTGGGACCAGCACAAACCGGACGGTCTGCACCTGGGCAGGACTAGAACCGATGTCCTGGGGGGGTGTTTGCAAGAGCTGTTGGGGAGGGTTTAAACTAATGTGGTAGGGGGATGGGAACCGATGCAGGAAGTCGGAAGGTAGTAAAACAGGGACAGAAACAAAAGGCAGTAAGGGGGAAAGTGTAAGGCAGAGAAGCAACAGTCAAAAATCAAAAAGGGCGACAGTACAAGGTACAGTGACTGAGGGGAGCTCAGTGAATAGTCCCAGTAATACTGAAAGGAATAAAACGGGAAGTAAAAACATAAATGGTAAGCGACGCGGCAGGTTGTTACATGAAGATATGGGTTCAACGACAAGGAAAATTAGGAGAAAAGTTAAGAGGAAATATAACTTAGGAGAGGTTACTGATCGAGGTGTTAATATTCAAAACAGAGATATAAAAGCCAGCATAAGTATACTTTACCTGAATGCTCGTAGTATTCGGAATAAGGTAAATGAGTTGATGGCGCAAATCATCGTGAATGACTATGATTTAGTGGCCATTACTGAAACATGGTTAAAGGATGGTCACGACTGGGAGTTAAATATCCAAGGGTATCAAACTATTCGGAAGGACAGAGTGGATGGTAAGGGAGGTGATGTAGCTCTGTTATTTAAGGATGACATCTGGGCAACAGTAAGGGATGACATCGGTGCTATGGAGGATAAGGTTGAATCCATTTGGGTGGAAATCAGGAATAGTAAGGCGAAAAAGTCACTGATAGGAGTAGTCTATTGGCCACCAAATAGTAACATTATAGTGGGGCAGGCAATAAACAAAGAAATAACTGATGCACGTAGAAATGGTATAGCAGTTATCATGGGGGATTTTAATCTACATGTCGATTGATTTAACCAGGTCGGTCAAGGCAGCCTTTTGGAGGAGTTTATAGAATGTATCCACGATAGTATCCTAAGACAGTATGTAATGGAACCTACGAGGCAACAAGTGGTCCTAGATCTGGTCCTGTGTAATGAGACAGGATTGATTCAGGATCTCATAGTTAGGGATCCTCTCGGCAGGAGCAATCACAATATGGTGGAATTTAAAATACAGATGGAGGGTGAGAAGGTAAAATCAAACACTAGTGTTTTGTGCTTAATCAAAGGAGATTACAATGGGATGATAAAAGAACTAGCTAAGGTAGACTGGGGGCAAAGACTTTATGGTGAAACAGTTGAGGAACAGTGGAGAACCTTCCAAGTGATTTTTCAGTGCTCAGCAAAGGTTTATACCAACAAAAAGAAAGGACGGTAGAAAGAGGGAAAATCTAGCGTGGATATTTAAGGAAATAAGGGAGAGTATCAAATTGAAGGAAAATGCAGACAAAGTGGCAAAGATTAGTGGGAGACTAGAGGACTGGGAAATCTTTAGGGGGCAAAAGGAAGCTACTAAAAAAACTATAAAGACGAGTAAGATAGGCTATGAGAGTAAACTTGCTCAGAATATAAAAACAGATAGTAAAAATTTCTATAAATATATAAAACAAAAAAGAGTGGCTAAGGTAAATATTGGTCCTTTAGAGGATGAGAAGGGAGATTTAATAATGGGAGATGAGGAAATGGCTGAGGAACTGAACAGGTTTTTTGGGTCGGTCTTCACAGTGGAAGACACGAATAACATGCCAGTGACTGATAGAAATGAGGCTATAACAGGTGAGGACCTTGAGATGATTGTTATCACTAAGGAGGTAGTGATGGGCAAGCTAATGGGGCTAAAGGTAGACAAGTCTCCTGGCCCTGATGAAATGCGTCCCAGAGTGCTAAAAGAAATTACTTGGGAAATTGCAAATGCACTAGTGATAATTTACCAAAATTCACTAGACTCTGGGGTGGTCCCAGCAGATTGGAAATTAGCAAACGTGACACCATTGTTTTAAAAAGGATGTAGGCAGAAAGCGGGTAATTATAGGCCAGTGAGCTTAAGTTCAGTAGTAGGGAAGATGCTGGAATCTATCATCAAGAACTAGCAAGGCTGTTGGATGGAAATTTTTCCATTGGGCAGACGCAGCATGGGTTCATAAAGGGCAGATCGTGCCTTACTAATTTAGTGGAATTGTTTGAGGATATTACCAGTGTGGTAGATAACGGGGAGCCAAGGGATGTGGTATATCTTGATTTCCAGAACGCCTTTGACAAGGTGCCACACAAAAGGTTGCTGCATAAGATAAAGATGCATGGCATTAAGGGGAAAGTAATAGCACGGATAGAGGATTGGTTAATTAATAGAAAGCAAAGAGTGGGGATTAATGGGTGTTTCTCTGGCTGGCAATCAGTAGCTCGTGGTGTCCCTCAGGGATCAGTGTTGGGCCCACAATTGTTCACAATTTACATAGATGATTTGGAGTTGGGGACCAAGGGCAATGTGTCCAAGTTTGCAGACGACACTAAGATGAGTGGTAAAGTAAAAAGTGCAGAGGATACTGGAAATCTGCAGAGGAATTTGGATAGGTTAAGTGAATGGGCTAGGGTCTGGCAGATGGAATACAATGTTGACAAATGTGAGCTTATCCATTTTGGTAGGAATAACAGCAAAAGGGATTATTATTTAAATGATAAAATATTAAAACATGCTGCTGTGCAGAGAGACCTGGGTGTGCTAGTGCATGAGTCGCAAAGGTTGGTTTACAGGTTCAACAAGTGATTAAAAAGGCAAATGGAATTTTGTCCTTCATTGCTAGAGGGATGGAGTTTATGACTAGGGAGGTTATGCTGCAATTGTATAAGGTGTTAGTGAGGCCAACCTGGAGTATTGTGTTCAGTTTTGGTCTCCTTACCTGAGAAAGGACGTACTGGCACTGGAGGGTGTGCAGAGGAGATTCACTAGGTTAATCCCAGAGCTGAAGGGATTGGATTACGAGAAGAGGTTGAGTAGACTGGAACTGTTATCGTTGGAATTTAGAAGGATGAGGGGGGATCTTATAGAAACATTTAAATTATGAAGGGAATAGATAGGATAGATGCGGGCAGGTTGTTTCCACTGGCGGGTGAAAGCAGAACTAGGGGGCATAGCCTCAAAACAAGGGGAAGTAGATTTAGGACTGAATCTATGGAATTCCTTGCCCAGGAAAGCAGTTGAGGCTCATTCATTAAATGTTTTTAAGATAAAGATGGATAGTTTTTTGAAGAATAAAGGGATTAAGGGTTATGGTGTTCAGGCCGGAAAGTGGAACTGAGTCCACAAAAGATCAGCCATGATCTCATTGAATGGTGGAGCAGGCTCGAGAGGCCAGATGGCCTACTCCTGCTCCTAGTTCTTATGTTCTTATGTTTATTGAATGTCAAGGGGAAATGGTTAGATTCCCTTTTGTTGGAGATGTTTATTGCCCGGCACTTGTGTGTTGCAAATGTTGCACTGTCCAGGTTTTGCTGCATTTGTTGGGGGTTTAAATGCGCTACCTGGGAGAGTGGTGGAGGCGAATTCCATAAGAGGTTTCAAAAGAGAGCTGGATATATCTTTGGAAGTGACAAATGTAGAGGACTACGGAGATTGGTCTGAGGACTGGGACAAGCCAGTGTGCTCTTTTGGGAGCCAATGCAGCCACCATGGGCCGAATTGCCTCCTTCTGTGCTGTAAATAACAACAATAACAATAGCTTTTGGACATGGGCTGCTTCAGTATTTGTGAAGTATAGAAAATAGCAGGTGGAGGCCATCTGGCCCTTTGAGCCTGCTCCTCCAATCAATGTGATCATGGCTGATCCTCTATCTGAACACTACACTCCAGCAATCTCTTCCAACCCATTTACCTCTTTCGAGTCTGGAAATCTATCTATTTGTGGAGATTGCGGAGTACATAGAACTGCCTGGTAAAATAGGGCTGAGTCAGCGTGGATTCATCAAGGGGAGATCATGTCTGACAAAGCTGTTGGAATTCTTTGAGGAGGTAATGAGAAAGTTAAATAAAGGAGAACCTGTCGACGATATTTATTTGCATTTCCAGAAGGCCTTTGACAAGGTGCCATACAGGAGGTTGCTAACTAAGAAAAAAGCCCATGGTGTTCAGGGTAAGATCCTGGCATGGATAGAGGATTGGCTGACTGGCAGAAGGCAGTGAGTGGGGATAAAGGGGTCCTTTTCAGGATGGCAGCCGTGACTCGTGGTGTTCTGCAGGGGTCAGTATTTGGACCAAAGCTGTTTGCGATATACATTATACATTAATGATCTGGAAGCAGGAACTGAGGGCATTGTTGCTAAGTTTGCAGATGATACAAAGATATGCAGAGGGGCAGGTAGTATTGAAGAAGCAGGGGGGCTGCAGAAGGACTTGGACAGGCTAGGAGAGTGGGCAAAGAATTGATAGATGGAATGCAATGTGGAAACTTGTGAAGTTATGCAGTTAGGGGGGAAGAATAGAGGCATATACTATTTTCCAAATGGGAAAAGGCTTCGGAAGTCAGAAGCACAAAGGGACTTGGGAGTCCTCGTTCAAGATTCTCTTAAACTTGCCGTGTATATTCAGTTGGCAGTTCGGAAGACAAATGCAATGTTAACATTCATGTCGAGAGGGCTAGAATACAAGAGCAGGGATGTACTTCTGAGGCTGTATATGGCTCTGGCCAGACCCCATTTGGAGTATTGTGAGCAGTTTTGGGCCCTGTATCCTAAGAAGGATGTGTTGGCCTTGGAGAGGGCCCAGAGGAGGTTCACAAGAATGATCCCCAGAATGAATGAATGGTCATATGAGGAACGGTTGAGGACTCTGGATCTGTACACGATGGAGTTTAGACGGATGAGGGAGTATCTCATTGAAACTTACAGAATACTGAGGAGCCTAGATCGAGTGAACGTGGAGAGGATGTTTCCACTAGTAGGAGAAGGTAGAACACGAGGGCACAGCCTCAGACTGAAGGGACAATTCTTTAAAACAGAGATGAGGAGGAATTTATTCAGCCAGAAGGTGGAGAATGTGTGGAGCTCTTTACCGCAGAAGGCTGTGGAGGCCAAATCACCGAGTGTCTTTAAGACAGTGATAGATGGGTTCTTGATTAATAAGGGGATCAGGGGTTATGGGGAGAAGGCAGGAGAATGGGGATGAGAATCATATCAGCCATGATTGAATGGTGAAGCAGACCCGATGGGCCAAATGGCCTAATTCTGCTCCTATGTCTTATGGTCTTATTTCCCTCTTAAATACATCTAGTGATTTGGTCTCCACAGATTTCTGTGGTAGAGAATTACACAGGCTTACCACTCTCTGAGTGAAGAAATTTCTCCTCATCTCAGTCCTAAATTACTCACCCTGTGTGATGAGATTCTGTCCCCTTGTTCTAGACGTCCCCAGCCAGAGGAAACAATATCTCTGCATCCAGTCTGTCCAGCCCTGTCAGAATTTTAGACGTTTCAATGAGATCCCTTCTCATTCTTCTAGGTTCCAGTGAAATCAGGCGCTGCCAACCCTAATCTCTCATCATTGGGCAACCCTGCCATCTCAGGGATCAGTCTGGTCAACCTTTGCTGCACTCCCTCTGTGGCAAGTATATCCTTACTTAGATAAGGAGACCAAAACTGCACACAATGGTCCCAGTGTGGTATCAGGTGGCCCTGTACAGCTGCAGCAAGACATCATTGCTCCTGCATGCTCTGCTTTCAATGATGGCAACATTCCATATGCTTTCCTAACTGCCTTCTGCACCTTTATGCTTGCTTCTGTGGCCAGTGTACGAGGACACTGACGTATCTGTCCACATCAACATTTCCCAATCTATCATCATTTAAATCATTCTCTACCATTCTGCTTCTCCATCCGAAGTAGATGACTTCACATTTATCCATGTTTTGCAGTATCTGGCACATATTTGCCCACCCAGCTTGTCTAAATCACCTTCAAGCCTCTTAACATCCTCCTCACCACTTACCTTCCCACCAAGCTTTGTGTCATCAGCAAAATTGGAAACATTACTTTTGGTTCCCTCATCCAAATCATTGATGTACATTGTGAATTGCTGGGGCCCAAGCACCGATCCCTATGGGACACCACTAGTCGCTGCCTGTCACTTTGAAAAAGGCCCATTTATTCCTTCCTCCAATTCCCGTCTGCTAACTAATTGAGGAGTCGTGATTGGTGCTGATCATTGTGCAATTAGCAGCGAACTGACCTAATGCTGGAAGGAAGGTCATTGATGAAGCAGCTGATGGTGATTGGGCCTAGGAAACTGTCCTGAGGAACTCCTGAATTGATGCCTGGAGCTAAGCTGATTGACCTCCAACAACCACAACCATCTTCCTTTGAGCCAGGTATGACTCCAACAAGGGGGGAGCTTTCCCCCTGGTTTCCATTGACTCCAGTTTTGAGAAGGCGCCTTGACACTTGGCCAAATGCGGCCTTCATATCAAATGCAGTCACTCTCACCTCACCTCCGGAGTTCTGCAGCTAGTCCATGTATATTGACCACAGCAGACGTTAATTGTTGAATAATTCTCAGAGGAAAACTTGACTTCAAGGATCATAACGCCTTTGTTTGTGTTCTGAAAATTAGATGAAATCTCCTGATCTCAGCAGCATAGAATTCCAGTAATACTTTGGAAATTCTAATAATTAAAAGATTTATTAACAAGGAGAACAGAAGACTTAAACATACAAGATTACAGTTACACCTTTAAAATAGTCTTACAAAACATCCCCCAAAATAAACCCAATTGGTTAGACCCACCAGTAAAAGCATGCCAGCCAATACTCCCTTGTAGATGTCTAACTATAAAAATCCAATCATATTACCTTCGGCAAAACTGCTGTCGCTGTAGTAAAGGTGTACCACATTACCTTTCAAACTCGCTTCCACTCTGCTGTGGAAACCCAAGGAGCTTCAGAAACAAGGCTGCTTTCTGAAATCCAATACATTTTTGGATCTCTTGATTGCTACTTTAGATTTTATACTTTCTCTCAGCACAAGCTGCTCCCAGGATGTCTTCCCCCACACAACTAACACAGCTCTGCTCAATGTTTTTCCTCAAGTGTCTTTTTCTCTTTCATCTTTAATTCTATCGTCCTCGGTATCCTTTGAAGTTAATCTTTCCAAAATACAAAAATCTTTCATGTTCTTCCTAGTGCCTCCCCTTTTGTGCCAAATACAATTTAATAACATTCCTTTATTTACTTATTAAACGTTTGCATGCTGTAAAAGCCTTACTCCCATTTGAAATTTAACAGCTGAAATAATCTCTATCTTCAAATGCAAATTTCTGAACTCTACTTATTTATTTATAAATCCAAATGACCACAGCTTCATTACAAATGTATGCCTTTAACACCTCTACCCTCTTCATCTCTCAATTCTCCCAGACAAGCTGCCTTCATTAACATTTGCCCAGTTTCATTGTATCATTTCCACGCACACATTAAGGTTTTTTCATAAAAATTATAGTCCACCAAAAATATTTAAACAAAAATAACATTCATCCTCACACATAACATGTTTGAACCAATGTTGCAATCAGACCAGGAACTGAGTGACACTGGTAGAACCCAAACTGAGCACCAATGAGCAGGTTATTGCTAAGCAAGTGCTGGTTGATAGCACTGTGATGGCCCCTTCTATCACTTTACTGATGATCAAGGGTACATTGATGGGGTGGCAATTGGTCGGGTTGGATTTGTACGCGAATGTGAACGTGAATTTGAAAGGTGTGTGATAAAATGGTTAAGCCACATTGTGTAACTTCTGGAATTAGGATCCGTCGTAAACCAAGGTCATTGGACCAAAGCCAAAAACATCAAAAAATGATAAAGATTCCTTGGGATGGTCAAGCAGGTAGGCGAGTTTCTATCAAACTTCGTGAAAATCAATAGCCCAGTAGAAATGTTGTTGAGGCAATACCAACAATGGCGCTGGAATGTGGACCTGCAAAATGTTTTTGTGATGAAAGTAGGAAATTGTGACATATTTTATTTTATATTTTTGGAGTAATGTTTTGAAAAACCCTGGTTTAAGTTACATACTGGTAGTATGTCTATTAAAGGTGTGATTAAGGGGTCATAAAAATGAGTTCATCATTGGTTTTAAACACTTCCTTGTTTACAATTCGATGGATAATGGAATATTGTTTTGATTTTGGAGGTATATTAAAACAAATGTCATTACAAACACAGTAATAAAATCTCTTTAACATTACACAAGGAAATAGCTTACAATTGCTCCTTTAATAATGATAATCAATATATCTCAAATCCCAAACTACTTCTAAATACAGTTAGCTCTCAGGAATACCTGCTGTACAGAGATGTCTTGGACACTCCACTTTGAGATTGCTTGAAGAAAGAGACTTGATCCCCTGTCAGAATAATGCAGAACCTCTGGCGGTATTCTTCAGAAACCTTCTCATTTCACAGTCCAGCCAAAAATTAAACTCTGAAAACCTCAACACCTGATTGCTTCAATCCCTGGCTCCTCCTACTAACTACATCATCTTGCTAAGTTGAGCACACTAATTATCTACTCCCCAGGAAACCCTCTTTAGCTAAATTAAAGTCCATGATCCTAAACTTTTATGGTGCTTTAATTGCACCTGTCTCCCGAAAAGCATTGCGGTCTTTCTAACCAGGATTTTAAAATACATTACAGCAGTAGTCACATACTCATCCAGGCTTTCAACCCTAAATGCACCAAATACATATAAAACAATATATCTGAAATTCCTACATTCATCACAAACCTCTTAGTGGGAGGAGACTAGTGGAAGGCCTAATACAGGTAGGGAATATACAATGAATGGTAGAACTCTCAAGAGTATCGACAGTCAGGGAAATCTAGGTGTACAGGTCAGCAGGTCACTGAAAGAAGGTAGTCAAGAAGGCATACGGCATGCTTGCCTTCATTGGCTGGGGCATTGAGTATAAAAATTGGCGAGTCATGTTGCAGCTGTATGGAATCTTAGTTAGGCCACACTTGGAGTATAGTCATTTGCTTTGGCATGGAGCTTTGACAAAGAGTCATCGGACTCAAAACGTTAGCTCTTTTCTCTCCCTACAGATGCTCCCGGACCTGCTGAGATTTTCCAGCATTTTCTCTTTCATTTCAGATTCCAGCATCCGCAGTAATTTACTTTTATCTTTGAGTATAGTGTTCAATTCTGGTCACCACACTACCAGAAGGACGTGGAGGCTTTGGAGAGGTTGCAGAAGAGATTTACCAGGGTGTTGCCTGGTATGGAGGGCATTAGCTCTGAGGAGCAGTTGGAGAAACTCGTTTTTTTCTCACTGGAATGACGGAGGTTGAGGGGCAACTTGATAGAGGTCTACAAAATTATGAGGGGCATAGACAGAGTGGATGGTCAGAGACTTTTTCCCAGAGTAGAGGGGTCAATTACTAGGGGGCATAGGTTTAAGGTGCGAGGGGCAAGGTTTAGAGGAGAGGTACGAGGCAAGTTTTTTACACAGAGGGTAGTGGGTGCCTGGAACTCGCTGCCGGAGGAGGTGGTGGAAGCAGGGATGATAGTGACGTTCAAGGGGCACCTTGACAAATGCATGAATAGGATGGGAATAGAGGGATACGGACCCCAGAAGTGGAGAAGATTTTAGTTTAGACGGGCAGCATGGTCGGCGCAGGCTTGGAGGGCTGAAGGTCCTGTTCCTGTGCTGTACGTTTCTTTGTTCTTTGTTCTTTGAGACCGAAGAATGCATTATGATGTTATTAAGGGGTTGAGCCAGGTCTATCTGCAGTTTGCCATAGGATTTTAGTCTGACAAGTGAGGTCTTCAACTGGCTCCTGGAAGGTTCTCTCCCAGGTCTTTGCACAGGGAAAAGCAAGTACCTGATTGTTAACTTTATTTCTAAATAGTTTTTGAACTATATTGGTTTGTTTAATTTGAATATATATATTGTTACAGGTGTAGGAGGTAAGTAAAACTTTTTCCTTTGATTTAAGAACTGTTTGAACTGTTAATTGTAATGCTATTAGTATGTTGCTAATGAGATTGGTTCTGTGTTTAAATTAAAAGTTTGTTTAAACATAAAATAATAATATTGTCCCAAGTAGACTTCAATGAAGTTACTGTGAAAACCCCTAGTCGTCACATTCCACCGCCTGTTCGGGGAGGCTGGTACGGGGATTGAACCCTCGCTGCTGGCCTTGTTCTGCATTACAAGCCAGCTGTTTAGCCCACTGTGCTAAACCAGCCCCTGATAAAAGATACCTATTGGTCAGTGTTTTCACTCCTGTGGCGAAGCATCACAGTTTTACAACTTAATACCTGTTGGGTTATTCATCCGGGATCCTAACACATTTGGCAAGATCAAAAATCTCCCAATTTAACCAGAAATTCTAGCGCACTACAATCCAAAATTACTACCAATTGTAGCAACAGACGTATCATCTACAGACTTGGGTGCAGTGTTCTTTCAAGTTCAAAAAGTTGGGCAAAGAAGACCAGTTTATTATTGCCTCAAGGTCTCTCACAGACACAGAGTAGAGGTATGCAACCACTGAGAAACAAGCACCACATGGGCCTGTGGGAAGTTCTCTGATTATGCCATGGGGTGATAATATAAAACTGTGAACCTGACCACAAACCTTTGGTTACTTTTCACAACCTAGAGGAAATTGCAAAAATGCCGCCGGGGTTTTAACATTTTAGTTTGCGACGAATGAGATATGACTCAGTTACTGAATACGTTCAAGAGAAGTACCAGATGAGGGGAGGATGCATCATCAAGAATACCAGTGGAAGGATTTCAACTGGAAGTTTTTTATATTAGTGAGGAAGTGGGAGCAAATACTTTGTTCATTACCAAACACTTGCGTGCCACTGAGAAGAGATTATGAGAAATTAAACAAGCTCAAGAATAGGATGATGAGCGCATCAAAATAAGAGTATTTCTGGAATGGATGACATGAGTACGCTCCTAACCACACAGTACTTGCCCAATATTTCAAACAGAAAAAGCACCTCACAGTCAGCAATTATTTTACTTTTTAATAGTAGACTAGCTAATCCTGAAATAGTTTGAGTGGAAATTCTCCAGGAAATCCATCAAGGTCACTTGGAAATAACAAAATGCTAAGCAGGAGCCCAGTAGTTCGTCTGGGTGCCCAGGCATCAGTCACTCCATTGAAGAGTTCATCATGAATTGCCTCATGTATGCAGTGAATCGCTAAAGCACAGTGAAGTACAGGCACCCTTCACCTTTCTTCAAGGTTGTGCCAGCCCCTGGGAACTAATTTATTTGAGTTTAAAGGCAGAGTTATCATCATCCTCGTTGATTACCGTTCCAGGTGGTTTGAAGTAAGTAAACTGCACAGAACCACCGCAGAGTCAGCCATTACATTGCTAAGTAGAATCAATGTGACAGATAGCATAGTAGGTGTTGTGGTGTCAGACCACAGTCCTTTTTTCGTGAATGAGCTGTTCGTGCATGTGACGAGTTCAACTAGGTATCCTCTTTCATACAGAGAAGAACGAAGAGTTCGAACAATCAGGGAATTGATGAAAAAGAACAAAGAACTTTGCGCCTCTTAGCTATGGAGCCTCACTGCTAAAACAAACAGATTCCTTGGTTGAATGGCCGTCATCCATTCGATTAACATGCAAATTTCATTGGCTGAGCAATGAGTGTATGCTGACGGAATTAGCATACTTCAGAACCTCTGAGTTGGTGACCTTGTCCTGTCGGGAGATGCCGAGGACATGTCTGAGACAGGAAACTGCTCAGCCTATTCCCCTTTCTGGCACGTGTTGTCCATGTTGGTTATCCACAGTGGAGTCAAACAAGGTTGTGTTCTGGCATTAAAACTCTTTGGCATATTCTTCTCTTTGCTGCTGTCATTTATATCATCCACAGGACGTGGCTACTTACATACCAGAACTGATAGAAAGCTGTTCAGCCTTGCTCACCTGAAATCCAAGACAAATGTGCACCAAGTTAAGGTTCCTCCACACTGACAATGCCACACTAGCATTCCATTCCCAGGAGCACATTCAGCATAAATGAACAGAGCTCTTGTGCCTTTAAAAGTTTGGTTTGCCCTACAGCATCAAGAAAAAAAAATCAGATTCCAAGTGCGGCCATATCACCATCTATCACCTTGATAGTGCGATGCTGGAGATTGACAACAGTTCCACATATCTACGCTCCACAATCGGCAACAATCTGTCAGTAGATGATGAAGTCAACACATGCATCATGAAAGCTATAGCTGTTTTGGCCAAGCTGAGTAAGAGAGTGTGGAACGACATAACCCTGACTGAGAACACCAAACTATGATTCTACCAAGTCTGTATCCTCAACGCACTCCTTTAGAGTGTTGAGACCTGGACCACACATGCTAGGCAGGAGAAAATGGTTGAACAAAAGTAGATATTAAAAATATAGATAGTCCAGACTAAGATACAGAAATATAGAAAATGGGAGCATGAGGCGGCACGGTAGCACAGTGGTTAGCACAGTTGCTTCACAGCTCCAAGTTCCCAGGTTCGATTCCCGGCTTGGGTCACTGTCTGTGCGGAGTCTGCATGTTCTCCCCGTGTGTGCGTGGGTTTCCTCCGGGTGCTCCGGTTTCCTCCCACAGTCCAAAGATGCGCAGGTCAGGTGGATTGGCCATGCTAAAATTGGCCCGAAGTTAGGTGGAGTTACTGGTTTGCGGGGATAGGGTGGAGGTGTGGGCTTAAGTGGGGTGCTCTTTCCAGGTGCCGGTGCAGACCCGATGGGCTGAATGGCCTCCTTCTGCACTGTCAATTCTATGATTCTTTGATTTCGGCCCTTCGAGCCTGCTCCGCCATTCATTATGGTCATAGCTGATCATCCAACTCAATAGCTTAATCCCGTTTTCTCACCCTCTCCTTTGATTCTCCCATGGTGACAGATTCTGTGTCTTGGGTTTCAAAATGTTGGAGTGTGTGGACAGTGAGATTGCTCCGAGCAAACACATAAGCACTAGAGTGCACGTTGGAGACACACTGACATATGAGGGAGGGGCAGCAATGTCTGGACATTGGTCACGCCTGATGGAGAGGTGCAGGTTCAAATCACGGTTGGCATGAGGGTTAGTGTACAGGGCAAAGGGAAACCAGGAAAAGGAGATTCGTAAATCTGTTACCTGCAGCTGCTACGGATGAGGATAAGCATGAAGACTGAAGGACAGTCAAAATGTGGACTCCCGTATCTGGAGTAGCAGGAATTGGAGGGATAGGGGTGAGGGCAGCAATGTGGTAGTTGTCAGGGATTCAGTAATTAGGGGGGGCAGATCGCATTCTTTGTAAGTAGGTGCCAGTGTAAGGGACACTTTAACTAGCTTGGAAGGATATCAGAGTGCGAAGGGATGCATCCAGTTGCTGTGCTCCCATGTTGAGCCTCACAACATTGGGAAGAATAGACAAGAGGTGCTGTTTGAAGAGTGCTGGGGAGCAGGAGCTGGATTAAAGAACAGGACTTCAAGAGTTATAACCGATGGTTGGTTACCCAGACCGCGTGCAGAGGGAAGGCCAAATTAGAAAGGTGAACATGTGGCCAAAGGAGTGGTGTGTAAGACAAAGATGTTCCACATTGGCACCATTAGTGGGACTGAACAGAGCCGTACTGTCGGGACTGGCTCCAGCTGATCTGGGCTGGGACCAGGGTCCTAGTGGGAAGAGGGGGGTGGGGGGCAACTGAGAAAAAGGTAACAGAAAACAGGGAGTAATCATGAAAGCATTGACATCTGAGTCAGGAGAAGGTTGGCGGGTCAAGTCCCACTCTGGAGACCTGAGTGCAAAATCCAGGCTGATACCCACGCAGTACAGTACTGAGGGAGTGCAGCATTGTCAGAACAGCCATCGTTCGAACAATATGTTGAACTGAGGTGCCATCAGGCTTAAAAAAAATCTTTCACCGACAGCCCAGGACCCCTGGCCAATATTTCCCCCTCCATCAATTACCTGGTCACTGTTATTTGTGGGAGCCTGCTGTGCCAAATTGGCTGATGAGTTTCCTGCATTGCAACAGTGACTATACATTAAAACTCATGCCATTTGCTGTAAATCACTTTGGGATGTACCGACATTGTGTAAAATGCACATTTTTCTCCTCTCGTTAGAGCCTTCATGGCAAAGGACCCTTGGTAGTTACTGTGTACATATGCTGCCCCCATGTGGTAACAACCAGTATACCGTCTTGCTTGTGAGGATGTTTTCTATGCGTTTAATATCCAAAGCTCTTTTAAAAAATCATCCTGTAGATCAGGGCCGGAATTCTCCAGCCGTTCGTTGGCAGCGGGATTCTCTGGTCCCGCCGGCAGTCCGCCCCAGTCAGCGGGCTTTCCCGTGACTTAGGGTGGCGTCAGTGCGGAGTCCTATTGACAGCGGCGGGAACAGAGAATCCCGTCTCCGGCGAATGGCGCGCTGCCTCCAGCTGCCGAGAAACAGCCGGCTGGGAGGCCGGGGACCCCCGCCCCGGTTCCTCACTGGAATCTCGGGTTATTCTTCCGTACTTTTCCAAATGGCCTGCCCAAGAGTTAAACACCTTCGACGGCACCTTCCAAACTGCTGACCTCTATCACCAGAAGGACAAGGGCAGCAGACACATGGGGATACCGCCACCTGGCGGTTCCCCTCCAAGTCACTCACCATCCCGACTTGGAAATATATCGCCGCTCCTTCACTGTTGTTGGGTCAAAATGCTGGAACTCCCTCCCTCACAGCACTGTGGGTATACTGACCCCACATGGGCTGCAGAGGTTCAGGAAGGCAGGTCACCACCACTTTCTCAAGGGCAATTTTTGCTGAAGAATAAATGGGGAATAAATGCTGGTCTAGCCACTTTCCGCGCATGAATAAAACAATATGCACTGGATTTTCAAAACCCCAATTCCAGAGATTATCTCAGGATCCCAACGCCTCCGATGGATTTAAGTTTTCAAAGGGTCTGTCGTGAGGCAGTGCCACCTGCTTACCACCAGTTAACAACCCCTTCAGCTCCTTAGTGAGATTGTTGAGGGATCTGTGTGTTCCTTTTGCAATTTTCAATTGGGCGAACCTTACCAGTCTGATGCATGTCACTGAAACACAATTGGGTTTTCTGCGAAGCCTTCGTGAACTTTCTCCATTTATTTAAAGTACAACTTTCCTCGACCTCCTTGTGCCAGTTCCAGCGCTCCACCCTCACCTCACCTGCATCGCCCCTCTAACCGCCGTGGATGCTGCTGACGCTCCAGGCAGCTTCAGCACCGCCATGGCAGTTCCCAACATGGCTGTCACCTCTCTTTGCCGCTGGTGCCAGGCAGGCAGCTCCCGCCTCCTGGAGATGTTCGGCATCATTAATTGTGGACTGACTCCACCTCTTGGTGAATCAGATTATTTGGGTTTATAAATAGCCGGGCAAGGTCTCAAGCTCTGGGCACAGGATGGGGACCCGGGATTCATCGGGGAGTTTGGTTTATTGAAGATTCTGCCCCAATTGTGTATTGGGAGGACAAGAGGTAGGGTGAAGACGATTAAAGTATACAGTAGGGTACAGAGAAACTATTTCCTCCATTTGGAATGTCCAAAACAAGGAACATACCCTTATAATTGGCTGTTGAGGAGTGATGCCAGGAAGTACTTCTTCACTAAAAGGACAGTGGAAATCTGGAACATTCTCCCACAAAAAACAAATGAGGCTTGACACCAATTTAAAATTTCAAAACTGGATGATAATTATTGTTTGGTATTAAGAGTTTCAGATACGAAGAATATAATAATCTTTATTAGTGTCACAAGTAGGCTTACATTAACACTGCAATGAAGTTACTGTGAAAATCCCCTAGTCGCCCCATTCCGGCGCCTGTTCGGGTACACGGAGGGAGAATTCAGAATGTCCAATTCACCTAACAAGCACAGCTTTCAGGACTAGTGGGAGGAAACCGGAGCACCCGGAGGAAACCCACGCAGACACGGGGAGGATGTGCAGACTCCGCACAGACAGTGACCCAACCCGGGAATCGAACCAGGGTCCCAGGCGCTGTGAAGTAACAGTGCTAACCACTGTGCTACCATGCTGCCGAATATAGATGGAGTTAAGATATAGATCGAGGGCGGAATTCTCCGAGCATCTGCGTCGAAACCACGCTCGGCACGGGGGCGGAGAATGAGCGTCAAACCCGAGATCGGGTCCGACGCCGCTCCCGCCAATCGCCGCCAATCGGGCGCACGCGGTCGATGCGGCACCGGTCGGGGGCCATTGAAAGAGGCCCCCGCCGCGATTCTCCACGTGCAACTGGCCGAGTTCCCGCCGGCGTGGTTCTCTCATGGTTCCACCCGGCGGGCACTCGGCGTGGCGGCTACGGACTCAGTCCACGGCCGCCCTGGTGGGGGGCAGGGATATAATTCACCGGGGGGGGGGCCTACAGCCAGGCTATCGATCAGAGGCCACCAATCCGCGGGCGGACGAGATCTGAGGGGGGCATATCTTCTTGGTACCGGTCCGAGGTGTGGGTCGGCCATGTCGCGCGGGCTGGTCGACACAGGCCACTGCCGAGTGCATGCCCGGACCCCCGACTGGCCGTGCAGGGCCCCGTATCGGCAGCCAGAGCTGCGAGGAGCACTCCAGGGCCCTGCTAGCCCCCTGAAAATCACAGAATCACCCTGGACTTTCTCCAGGTAAGTTTCCAAAGTGATTCGCACGCGTTTTTTCGCGGGCTTGGGGCATAGCCCCATTATTGGAGAATCCCGCCCCGAGTTAAGATTCAGCTTAGCCACAATCTAATTGAATGGTGGAACAGACTTGAGGCCTGCTCGATGTCCCCATGTTCCTGTCCAGTCTCCAACCAGTACCCACCTGAATTGCCAATTAATGAAATGAAATGAAGATCCTATTCACAGCTGAGAACAAGAATATAATATCCATTTAAATAGTCATTTTTATATACAATCCGTTTTAGACCAATGTCAAAAATACGCCAGGTATGGCTGGTGTTAACAGGGCAGTGAGGCCACTAAACCCCATTGCGAGTCAGCCAGAGTGGAAAATTAACCCCCTCACCTGTCCAAGCCTGAAAACTGGCGCTGACAGTGCAAATCGGAAATGTGAATTTACAATTACAACAAGAAGAGGAAGAACCCTCAGCCAAAATATAGGTGGCAATCAGACTTTACTGATCATTTTACACATCAAATGTACCATGTAGCAGAGATCACTGAGTGTACGCGGAGACATCATAGCGTCATTAGAGCAGAGAGGGAGGCCATTCAGCCCAGAGGTGCCTTTCAGTGTAGGAAGGTTTGTTGAACACGCAACAAACAATGGAGGCAATCTGTCCGGGCTACATTTCCTGCACTTGACATTCGATTGGTTGGAACGTCTCCTCCAAGTCCTTCTCCAGGGCTATGTCGTATCTGCACATGTGAGGCCTTTGAGCAAAAGAAATTGACAACTGTTTTATTTGTCAGCTTTTTGACTTGTTTCTCAATGTTTTTTCCCTCTTCTAATTGAGAAGGCACTCATTCCCACAGGGGAATTCCAGCCTCGACCCCATTGACAGTGTCCCCCCGCAAAGTGGCAATCTTTCGGAGATGGGTAGCACAGTGGTTAGCACTGTTGCTTCACAGCTCCAGGGTCCCAGGTTCGGATCCCGGCTTGGGTCACTGTCTGTGCGGAGTCTGCACGCTCTCCCCGTGTCTGTGCGGGTTTCCTCCGGGTGCTCCGGTTTCCTCCCACAGCCCAAAGATGTGCAGGTTAAGTGGATTGGCCATGCTAAATTGCCCTTAGTGTCCAAATCGTGTAGGTGGGGTTGCTGGGTTACGGGGAGAAAGGGGATAGGGAGGAGGTGTGGGGCTTAAGTGGGGTGCTCTTTCCAAGGACCGGTGCAGACTCGATGGGCCGAGTGGCCTCCTTCTGCACTGTCACTTCTATGATTCTGTGAGTGCCAGTGGGCTACGTATGCAGAGGGCGTTGCAGCCTCTATTATTAACTCGTGGATTATGCACTCCCCCCCCCCCCCACCACAGAGGGTGCAAGTGATGGTACGAGGTTAGCAACCGAGAGGCTGTGCTTTCAAATGGATGCAGTGCAGATTCACCAGGGCTAAAGAGGATGAAACAGAACAGGTTGCATAAACTAGGCTTTCCATCGATTGGATGTAGAAGATTAAAAGGTGATCTAACTGGAATGTTTAAGGTGATTGAAAGATTTAAGAGGGAGAACTATTTCCCTTACTGTGGGGAATCTAGAACAATAAGCTAGAGCCAGGTGATAGCTCCAGAACCACAAGGCCAGAAGACATAAGTAGGCCATTGGGCCCATCACGTCAGCTCCACCATCCAATGAGATTGTGGCTGATCTGATGTGATAACCCTCAAATCCACTTTCCCACCTTACCCCCATGACCCTCTTCAGCTCTCGGTGTAAAGAATCTCACAGGTTCCCCACCCTCTGAGAGAAGAAATTCCCCCTCATCTCTGCCTTCAATGGGTCACCCCCTTACTCTGAGATTATGCCCTCTGGGCAGGGGGACGCAGGCTCAGAGTAAGAGGTAGGCCATTTAGGGCTGAGATGCGGAGGAATTTCATAAATTGGAGGATGGTCCCATCTTTGGAATTCTCTCCCAGAGAGGAATCTAGCGGATCGGTCATTGAATGTGTCCACGACGGAGATTGATAGATTTCTCGACAGTAAGGACACCAATGGATATGGGGTTAGTTCAGCAAAGTGGCATCGAGATGGACAATCAGCCATTATCTAACTGAATGATGGAGCAGGTTCGAGGGGCCGAATGGCTGTTACTACTTCTTGTGTTCCTTAAAATTGGAGCCAGACCGTTAAGGGGTATTGACGGAATGCACTTCTTCACACAAAGAGTAATGGAAATCTGAAACTCTCTTCCAAAAGAAATTAAAAGGCATCGGGAACCAATTCGTTAGATGCAGTTAAGGTGGAGATCACCCATGATTTAGTTGAGTGACGGAACAGGGCTCAAAGGGTTGAATAGTCCCCTCTTGTTTGCCATTGTAAATTAAATAGTGTCACAGAGGGCGTGACAAGGTAAGACCATTAGACATGGGCATGGGAGCAGAATCAGGCCACTCGGCCCATCAGGTCTGCTCCGCCATTCAATCATGGCTGATATTTTTCTGATCCCCATTCTCCTCTAAGACCATAAGACCCAGGAGCAGAATTAGAGGTAGGTGCTGAGCGGCTGTTCTGGCTAGCTGAAGACTCCAGAACAGGGGGTCACAGTGTCAGGATGGGAGGTCAGCCTTACCCGTTCTTTCCTTTCGTCGATACCCACATTAGTGACTAAAAAAAAAATCATTGACTGCAAAGTACTTTGACTTGCCCAGAAAGGTGTGACATAACTACGAGCTCTTCTTTCCCTTTTGCCATTGCTTTCTGTCTCTCTCGCTCTCTATCTGCCACCTCACACTCTTACATTCTCACGAATTCCCTGGAACTAACCTTTGGGGGTCGGTCAGTGATCTCAGCCTCATTCGAAGAATTCCCAGTTTCAGTTTGGGTTCGACCACATTGGCCGAACTGAACATCAGTGAGACGCTGGCGATACGTCCCACATCTTTATCCACACTGACCAGGAGGGTGACTTCCTTGAACGTTTCGAATGACTTCGCCTTTCTGAAGAAGAAGCAAAACAGGGATCGGAGCTCGGACACCTTTTGAAGGTAAACGGCAAGAATATCAATGGGAACACACGTCGCTTCAACGGGGCGACTGAAGTTTCCGGGGTGGGAAATAGCAGGGTAGGAACTGGTACGCCTGTTTTTACCCTGGCATAAAACCAAATAAAACCAGCTTGGATGCCAGGTACCCTGCTGTAATGCCTGCGTTACTGCAAACACTATGTTAGTGCCTCACAGCCCTGCCTGTGTCAGCATTGGTCACGTCGCTAAGTTGGGCCAGGGGGAATGGGGGACAAATTCCTTTAGGCTGACCTGGGTGCACTGTTGTTTCAATGTGTAGCTGCACCAGAAGAGGCTGTAAAACTATAAGAATCGGATTTAATGGAGGAAGGACACTTCTTATCGCTACAACAATCAGGGAAGATCATACAATCATAGAAAAGGCCACCTTGTCCATGCCAGACCGAAGTCACCAAGGTGTCCTTTTTAATCCCCCCTTCCTGTACCCGGCCCTTGGCCCTGTAGTTTAGAGCACTTAAGGTGCAGATTCAGGTATGTTTTAAAAGAGTTTAGGGTCTCCGCCTCCACCACCAACTCAGGCAGCGAATTCCTGACACCCACTACCCTCTGTGTACAGAAGGTTCTTCCTCATTTCCCCTGTACACCTTCTGACTCTTATCTTGAATCTGTGTCCCCTGTTCTAGAATTATCCACCAAGGAAAACAATTTTATCCTGTCCACCCTATCTCTTCCCCTCATAATTTTGTTCGCCTCAATTAAGTCACCCCTCGACTTTCCTGTTTCCCCAAAAAATGACCCCAACCTTTCCAATCTCTCCTCGTCGCCACTTTCCTAGCCCTGGCAACATTCTTGGAAAAATGGAACAGGCTGGGGCTCATGTCTCTGGAGAACTGAGAGCTGTCCTCACAGAGGTCTCGAAGCGTTTAGCGTTAATGTCTTGTCAAATTATATTGTTACGGTTTGTTAATTATTGTTGAAACAAAAGAGGCATGCTGTTGAAGCTTTTCATCCTGCACTCACCGAAACAGATTCACAAGAATACCAATTGTAAAGGGAACAGTCGGTGTTCCCCTTACAATTGGTATTCCCAAGAATTGGTCCTGATGACTGCAGGTTGAAAAACTTCAACCGCATGTTTCTTTTTTCAGCAACACTCAAGTTCTGTACTACCCAATGACTGTTCATTCATTACATCTTTAGGGTTAAGAGAAATGGCTGATGGCTATTAATTGCCTGAGAGCAAGTACAAATAGGGGACGGCTGGGACACTGTGTTGACTGGGAGAAGAGCTCTGAGGCTGAATAAGTGAATGAACTCTCTCAATAAAGAAAAGCCCTGTGCCTCCTCCGTTCCTGCTTCACCAACCGCCTTGGATCCTGTTAACCATTAACAGGGTTGAAGTAAAGAAGATGTTTCTATTTCTGGGAGAGCGCAGAACTAGGGGCCATAAATATTAGATAGTCACTCACAAATGTAATGAGGAAAACCTTTGTCCAGAGAGTGGTTAGAATGGGGAACGCACTATCACATGGAATGGTTTAGGCGAATGACAGGTAGCGTTTAAGGGGAGGCTGGATAGGTAAATGAGGCAGAAAGGAAGAGAAGGACATGCTGATAGGGTCAGATGAAATAAGGCAGGAGGAGGTTTGCATGGAGCATCACTGGTAGCAGAGACAATTTGGGCTTAATGGTCTGTTTCTGTGCTGTTATCCCGTCTATTTACACTGCTCACTGAATCATTGACCAATACTAGATTTCAGTCTACAATTGAGCACTTTCCATGTATCCCAACAGCCACATGCTTTGGTTGACCCTTTAAACTATTGCTCGTATACTGAAACAAAGAGGAAAATCAATATCTGCACACACATCACTTTCTGGTATTGCAATATTCTATGTCACTACGTGTATTCTTGCATTGCTTCACAACGTTATCCAGTGGAGTCGTCCAAATGAATTCAGAGGGATGCCAAGCAAAAACGAATGGAAGGGAGATTCACATCGCTCAGAAAGATTCCTGCGTGATGGAAGTTTCCAAGTGGACGGTTGATTGTACTCACCGATTGGGTTTCGATTTCACCAATACTCCATTCTCTCCAGTTAGCCCCACTGTAATGTACCCTCTCCGGGTGTTTTTGTTCCAGGTGATGATCTCCAAAAAGTAATAGTACACTGCATGGTGTGAAGGAAGAAAGGACATTTAAATGCACAGTTCTTAAGGTCTCCAAATTGCAAAAGCAATACTGGGGCACTGGAGATGGAAGAAAAATTGAATCACAAGAACAATCCCAGAAGTAAAAGTTTATAACTACCAGGAAAGCCTGATCAGACTGGCCATCTTTTCTCTAGAAAAGAAAAGACCGAGGGAGTGACCTGATAAATGTCTTTAAAATTATAGAAATGTTCAATAGGTTACACGTAGAGAATATACTACTTGTGGGAGAATCTGAAACTCCACATCACAATTATGATAATCACTAATATATTCAATTGGGTATTCAGGAGAAACTCCTTTACCCAATGAGTAATGTGAATGTAGCTGAGTTGAATCACACGGGTGCATTTAAAGGGAAAGTTAGATAAACACGTGAGAAAGGAAGGAGTTGAAACATATGCTAATAGAATTAGAGATAGATGAGTAGGAAGAGGCTGAAATTGATCACAAACACCAGCATAGATCAACTGGGTTGAATGGCCTGTTTCTGTGCTGCAAGTTCTATGTAAATGATGACAGTTGCATGATAATACAGAAGTGAGACATGTTGCCAAAGCTTTTCATCAGGACAAATGCAAGAATGCCAAATGATCGCAACGGTTCACTCCACAGGAGAAAAGGGTGCAGATTGATTGCCAAGTCGACTCTGATTAGGCGAAGCGTTGTCATGGAGAAAACAATGGGAAACTATGGGCTACCCCCGGGCTCCTGTGTAATTCAAAAATGTGCGAGGCTTGAACATGTTCCTTTTGTTTGCAGAGTATGTACGTCACTTATAGCAAGCGTAAATGAGCCACGATAGGAGCTCGACTGATTGTCTTAAATTGGTTGGTGTACCAATGAGCTTCAAACCACATACCAAGTCCTTAATGATTTTCCAAAAAGTTAGCATCGGCTTATAATCGTCTAGGTCGGGCTCCGTACACCACTCATCTGGTCAAAGCCAAGGTGGAATTTCTGCAAAGCTTGTTCCAACAGTTCACTGACCAGTGAGAGAAGTCTGTTGCCTGTATCCCGATCAAACAGATCTCAGATCTCAATCGGTGAGGCATGCACACGCTTCACCAAGGCCAACTTTAAAGCTGACGAAACAAGCATTCCATGTGGGTTTACTCCAACGTACATTCCTTGCCTTGGGTATGAATGCCAAGAACTCCTCAAAGAATTTGAAGATTCTGGCGATCCAGATATTGTCGACCATCTCATCAAAGCACTCGTCAATGCTGGTCGCATTCGTTGGGGTTAGCTCACTAGCAACCTCATAGTGAGTTGGAGCCTGACTAGCAACATTCACAAGTGGCATCCCTGACCCGATCGCTGCCGCGTGAAAAATGCCAGCTTGGCATCGCCAACCTGGTACCCTGGCAGTGCCACCTGGGCACTT
The DNA here is from genome assembly GCF_047496885.1 of Scyliorhinus torazame. Classification (NCBI taxonomy): domain Eukaryota; kingdom Metazoa; phylum Chordata; class Chondrichthyes; order Carcharhiniformes; family Scyliorhinidae; genus Scyliorhinus; species Scyliorhinus torazame. Next base: position 12,452,004 of record NC_092714.1, read on the forward strand.
TGGCAGCTCCACGCTGGCACACAGGTGGCACTGCTAGGGTGCCAGGCTGGCAATGCCAGGGTACCATCCTGCCCAGAGGGCAGGCAGCTGGGGGCCACCGATCCCCTGGGAGACCCCTGCAAACGCCATTCCGTCTGGTCCCCGTTTTTGGAGACAAGTACTGAACAGCGCTCACCCGAGGTCTCTGAGGCAAAGATCCCAACGCCTCGGGTGCCTCGGGAAACTGCATATTGAAGTGAGACTAGCTGTCTCGATCTAATATCCAGATTTGCCAAAAAGTGCGGACTGGACAATCCCGAGCGCCCGGAGAATTTAGTGCCCGGCCCACGGAGAGCAAACTCAATCCTGTGCCAGCAGGGGTCCGATGCCGGATTCTCCGCCGACTGCCACTGGTAGTGGAGTTGCCGATGCAGTGGACAATCCAGTCCAGTACATGCTAAGATGATCATAGAGTCACTACAGTGCAGGAGGCCATTCAGCCCATTGAGTCTGCACCGACCCTCTGAAAGAGCACTCTGCCTCGGTCAACGCCCGAGCTCACCCCGCCCTATCCTTGTAACCTAACCTGCACATTTCTGGACACTACGGGGAAATTTAGCATGGCCAATCCACCTAACCCCCACATCTTTGGAATGTGGGAGGAAACCAGAGCACCCGGAGGAAACGCACACTGATCCCCAAGGTCGGAATTGAGTCTGAGTCCCTGGAGCTATGAGGCAGCAATGCTAACCACTGGGCCACTGTGATTAGGTGGGATTGAGAGGTATGGCGTGAAGGTGGGTAGGTGGGATTGGGGGACTTGGGAAGAAGGTGGGTAGGTGGGTATGAGGGTCATTGGGAGAATCTGGGTAGGTGGGTTTTAGGGATATGGGGAGAAGGTTTGTAGATGGGATTGAAGGGTATGGGGAGAAGGTTTGTAGGTAGGGATTGAGGGACATGGGGAGAAGGTGAGTAGGTGGGATTGAGGGATATGGGGAGAAGGTGGGTAGGTGGGATTGAGAGATATGGGGAGAGGTGGGTGGGATTTGTCCGTGAGAAAAGACAAAGATTGTTGGACCTTTTCCTGTTTCTACAAATCCTTGAGCTGTATTCTACAGTATAAAATATGCATTAGAAAACGACTCACTGCAATACGGATCTTCTGTTGAGGTTTGAAAGAAGACCTTATTTGGAAACCTCATTAAACTGCTGGAGTTTTCCCACTTGTCAATGTGATAGCCTGTATTTCAGTGTGGAGAAGATGAACATTGAGGATTAGTGATTAATACATGAGGAGACAATGAAAAATAAAAATCCTCTACTGTATGTTGGAGCCAACACAACACGTGGAATGGAGAAAGATTTGGATCAGACTCCGAGCTCTTTAAGTGTAGCCAGCTTAAGCGACGTGTGGGTACTTTTAAACTAAATGAAAGATTTGAATTGATATGCAACCTCAGGATGGTCCGAAGCATTTATCAGTCAATCGAGTAGTTTCTTCTGCTGAGGAATAAACATTAGCCCAGGAACCTTCCCCTTCATGTTCAAGCTCGCGTAGTGTAATAGATGTTACCCAGTGGATGATATGAGAACCACATTTTTAATCAGTTAGACTTGGGTGTACAGACCACATTTTCAAAATTTGCCAATAAGCTTGGAAGTGTCGCAAACTGTGAGGAGGATTGTGACAGACTTTAAGAGGACATAGACAGGCTATGGGATGCAGACACATGGCAGATGAAATCTAATGCACAGATGCAACCAGGACTTGATGGTTTGAGTTATAAGGAGAGGCTGGATAGGCTGGAACTTTTTCCCTGGAGCGTAGAAGGCTGAGGGGTGATCTTATTGAGGCCTGTAAAATAATGAGGGGCATTGATAAGGTATGCCCTTCTTTTCCCAAAGGTAGAGGGGTCTAGAACTAGAGGGCATAGGTTTAATAATATAATAATAATAATCGCTTATTGTCACAAATAGGCTTCAATGAAGTTACTGTGAAAAGCCCCTAGTCGCCACATTCCGGCGCCTGTTCCGGGAGGCCGGTACGGGAATAGAACCCGCGCTGCTGGCCTTGTTCTGCATTACAATAAGGTGAGAGGGGAGCGATACCAAAGAGACCAGAGGGGAAATTTCTTCACCCAGAGGGTGGTGAGCATCTGGAACGGGCTGCCAGAGGCAGTGGTAGAGACGGGTATGATTTTGTCTTTTAAAAAGCAGTTAGACAGCTACATGGGCAGGGTGGGTATAGAGGGATATGGGCCAAATGCGGGCAAGTGGGACTAGCTTAGTGATAGAAACTGGGCGGCATGGAGAAGCTGGGCCGAAGGGCCTGTATCCATGCTGTAAACGTCTATGACTCTATGACTCTAAGTGTTAAGTGAAGCATTTTGGTTTGAAGAATGCGAAGGGGCAATATGAACAAGGGGTGCAATTCAAAAGGAGGTGTAGGACAGAGTCCTGAGAGTTTATGTGCGCAAATGAAAAAAGTGGTTCAAAAGGCTTACAGAATCCTGGGGCTGGATTCCCCGCCGGCGGGATGCTCCGTTTTGTCGGCAGCCCGGGTGTTTCCCGATGGCGTGGGGCTGCCCCACAACGGGAAACCCCATTGACCAGCCGGAGTAACGGAGCATCCCGCCGGCGGGGCAGAAATGTGGCACAGCGGGGTGGAGAATCCAGTCCCTGGTCTTTATAAACAGAGCCATAAAGTACAAAGCAAGAAGGTGATGGCACGATTTTATAAAACATTGGTTCAGCCTCAAGTGGAGCGTTGTGTACAAATCAGAACACTGCACTCTAAGAAGGATGTGCAGGCTTCGGAGAGGGTGCAGAATAGATTTCTGAGGACGTTTCCAGGGGTGAGGGGCTTCAGTCATGCGGGTCGATTGGAGAAGCTAGATTTTTCTCCTTGGGGAAGAGAAGGTTGAGAGGAGACTTGATAGAGGTATCCAAAATCATGAGGGGACTGGACACGGAAGATGGAGAGACATTGTTCCCATGGGCGGAATAGCCGAGGACAGGGGGCTACCTCTATCAGGTGAACGGCAAAAGAAACAATGGCAACACAAGGAACATCATTTTCCCCAATGGGTGATTAGGATCTGGGGAATGCATTGCTCGAGAGTGAGGGGCAAGGGGGTTCAATCGAGTTGATCACAAGAGAACGCGATAAGAAGCAGAAGGGAAAGATTTGCAGGTATCGAAAAACAAGGGCTGAGGGGTGGGGGGAGGAGGGGGGTGCCGGGCGGAGGGGAAGGGTGAAGGGGCAGGGGGATGGGGCTGGGGGCGGGTCACAGTTTCAGAACCAGGGGCCGGCCCTTTAAGACTGAGTTGAGGAGGAGTTTCCTCACTCAGAAGAGTTGTGAATTTTTTAATTCTCTCTCGCTGAGACCGCTGGATGGTCAGCTATTGAGCATATTTAACATTGAGATACATGGACACCAACGGAGACATGGATAAGGAACCAGAAGAAAGAAGTGGCAGTTTATAGAAAATATTATTCATGATCTTATGGAATGGGAAAGAAGGCTCGAGGATCTACTCTACTCCAATTTGGCGCGTTGTTCTAGTCGAGCTAGATCTTGTTGTCCGACATGCCAAAAAATCAGTCAGTCCATCGTTTCAAAGGCTGCTCTTTTAAAAAGCCATCAAATTAGTCCCACTTCCCGAATCTTTCCCCAGAGTCCTGCATTTTTCTCCCTTGAAGTAGTTATCCAATTATAGAATAGATTTTTCCCTTGCCCTTTCATTCAGCGCATTCCAGATCGTGACTACTCTCGACACAAACAATTTTTTCCCTCATCTCCCCCTGTATTTTTTGCCAATTATCTCCAATCCCTCTCCTCTGGTATTGAATCCTGCCATTGGATACATTGCCTCCTCTGTGACTCTACCTTGTCTGCTCTATCAAAATCCTTCATCAATTTGAATACCTCTGTATTTTCAATACCTTGGGTATTGAAGCAAGACTCCAACAAGAATTAGCACCATCAGGTGAGGAGAAGGGACAATCAACAACAACAAAAACATGGGATCTAGAAAGATACTTCTTACCGAATATAGGATAGGTACTGTCCTGCTGTGTGCAACGGGCATCCAGGAATTCTTCATACGATGCACAAGGAAAAACGGTGATATTACAGGAGAAGTTCATGGACTTTATATACAAATAGACAGATCTTTGATGGTCGCACACCATATACTTTTTTCCTAGAGGTAACAAAATAGGTAAACAAAGTAGCTGCATTCAACTTGCATCAAACCTTGGTGAGATCACACTGCAAGCACCGTGAACATTTCACCTCTCTTCTGAATGGCCAGCAGCTCTTAGAGGTGGGACATTCTGCCTCAAGAGAGGCAGAAGCCATGACCACAGGCAGATTAATAACCTGAGCTGTGCAAAATAGCATCAAGGCTTCCAGGGCTGGCAGAGGTGGACCCCCCATCGATTTACCAGCCACTGTGCTGAGCCTCCACCTGCATACCAAACCCTGGTCTTTGTCTCCACCGCTTTCTATAGCAATGAGTTGAATGGGCGAGATTCTCTGACCTCCTCTGGGAGTGTATCTCAGTGGCGGGAGGCAGCCCACCGTTGGCCAATGAGAATTTTCATTGATTCCACCTCACGCCGCCGGGAAACCCATGGCAGGGGGTGTGCACCATTGGAGGGACAGAAAGATCCCGCCAGTGCAAACAGCTGGACGATCTCGCCCCATATCTCATTAAGTTATTTGCTTACATTCTGCAAGCTCAGTCAGCAATAACCCATAAAAGAATTGAAAATATTCTTCAAAAGAACAATTTGCAGGGAAGAGCAAGACAAGTGGGACAGTCCAGATAGCTCGTAAACGAGCTGGAAAAGGCATGATGGCAAATGGTCATTTTGTGCACACAGATAAGGAGATATTCTTTCTCTCAGAGGGTTGTGAGTCACTGAAGCAGAAACAGAGTCCTTGAATATTCTTAAGGCAGAGCTAGATAGATTCCTGAGTAACAAGGCGGCGAAAGGTTATCTGTGGTGGCAGGAATGTGGAGTGGTGTTACAATCAACGAACAAAGAACCCAAAAATGTACAGGACAGGAACAGGCCCTTCGGCCCTCCAAGCCCGTGCCGACCATGCTGCCCGTCTAAACTACAATCTTCTACACTTCCGGGGTCCGTCTCCCTCTATTCCCATCCTATTCATGTATTTGTCAAGATGCCCCTTAAGCGTCACTATCGTCCCTGCTTCCACCACCTCCTCCGGCAGCGAGTTCCAGGCACCCACTACCCTCTGTTTAAAAAACTTACCTCGTACATCTCCTCTAAACCTTGCCCCTCACACGTTAAACCTATGCCCCCTAGTATTTGACCCCTCTACCCTGGTAAAAAGGTCTCTGACTGTCCACTCTGTCTATGCCCCTCATAATTCTGTAGACCTCTATCAGGTCGCCCCTCACCTTCCTTCGTTCCAGTGAGAAAAGCCTTGATCAGCCTCGCAAAGTCAGATCAGCCTTCATCTTATTGAATGGTGGAACAGGCTCGAAGAGCTGAGTGGCCTGCTCCTGCTCCTAATTATTACGTGACTCGATATTCTGATGTGAATTTTTTGGTCCCAAAGTGAGCGGCTTCAATCCTTCTCCATTTGCTACAACTTTCCCCACAGAGTTAATTTGACCCAACCCACCAGGAAATTGATGGGAGCGCTTGCCCTGCACTCTACCCAACATAATGCAATGTGTGATCTCAGGCTATAAGTTTATAATTACAGGGGACATGGATTTGTTCATCAAAGTAGTGATTATCTATGTTCACAAATAGAAGCGTTTGAACCCTGATTGTATCGCTGCTGTTGCAGATGGAATATTGAACTGATGGAAACAATCAAGAACTTAATGGAACTAGAAAGAAGTCAGTGAGAGAATCATCTTTTTCACAATCAAATTATAGCAGATCAAAATCCTACTCACGTTATTTGAATGCAAATTTAAATTTAAGCAGAGCTGTCTCCAAGGGCAAGGCGATATTTTTACACGGCAGCTTAAACTGATGTGAGATATATAAACATGGGTAAATAGGTGAAGTTAATTATTTTTCATCTGTCGCAGGGGATTGAAACAAGGCATTAACAGATCCCTCCTTTCTCTTTCTTGTCCTCTTCCCCCATTCCCTTTCTCCCTTCCTTCGCCCTCTTTCCCTTTTCTGCATAACCCTTGAGTCTGTGATTGTTTTATCTTGCTGGTGAATGAGGGAGAATAACCTCAGGTCAGTTTAAGCACTTTTGATGTATCGTCATTGTAGCAATGTAGAGAAACACAATTTGCACATGGCAAGATTCACAGGGCGGCACGGTAGCACAGCGGTTAGCACTGTTGCTTCACAGCTCCAGGGTCCTGGGTTCGGTTCCCGGCTTGGGTCACTGTCTGTGTGGAGTTGCACGTTCTCCCCCGTGTGTGCGTGGGTTTTCTCCGGGTGCTCCGGTTTCCTCCCACAGCCCAAAGATGTGCGGGTTAGGTGGATTGGCCACGCTAAATTACCCTTAGTGTCCAAAAATGGTAGGTAGGGTTACTGGGATAGGGTGGAGGTGTGGGCTTGAGTGGGGTGCACTTTCCAAAGGCCGGTGCAGACTCGATGGGCTGAATGGCCTCCTTCTGCACTGTAGATTCTATGATATGATTCTATGATCTATGACTGCAGTAAGAAAAATAAGTTGATGATTTTCTGGTTGAGGGCAGATTGTTCAGAGGGCACTGGGGAGAAATACCCTTATTTTTCTTATGGAAGTGCAACAGGTTTTCGAAAGTCTACTTGAGAGAGCAGCTGGGGTTTTGGTTAACATCCCATCAGAAAGAATGTGCCTCCAACAGGGTGGCACTCCCTCAGTACTGGCAATAGGAGCTTCAGGGTGATCTGACGCACTTGAGTCTCTGATGTGCGGCTTCCAACCCACAAATTTCTGCCTCCGAGGCAAGGGTGCTCACCTGCTGAGCCAACGCCCACCCCATAAAGTTAGGCCTTCCTCGCCATTCAGGGCAATGGTGAAAGCGGGTTCCTCCACGTCGCCAGCAGCGCACTCACATTCACCCCCGCAGATTTCCCGATGGCGTGGGGGTGCCCCGAATGGGATACCCTATTGGCCGGCTGCGGGATGGAGGATTGGATTGGATTTGTTTATTGGCACGTGTACCGAGGTACAGTGAAAAGTATTTTTCTGTGAGCAGCTCAACAGATCATTAAGTACATGGGAAGAAAAGGGAATAAAAGAAAATACATAATAGGGCAACACAACATATGCAATGTAACTACATAAGCACTGGCATTGGATGAAGCAGACAGGGTGTAGTGTTAATGAGGTCAGTCCATAAGAGGGTCATTAAGGAGTCTGGTGACAGTGGGGAAGAAGCTGTTTTTGAGTCTGCTCGTGCGTGTTCTCAGACTTCTGTATCTCCTGCCCGATGGAAGAATTGGAAGAGTGAGTAAGCCGGGTCGGAGGGATCTTTGATTACGCTGCCCGCTTTCCCCAGGCAGCGGGAGGTGTAGATGGAGTCAATGGATGGGAGGCAGGTTCGTGTGGTGGACTGGGCGGTGTTCACGACTCTCTGAAGTTTCTTGCGGTCCTGGGCCGAGCAGTTTCCATACCAGGCTGTAATGCAGCCTGATAGGATGCTTTCTATGGTGCATCTGTAAAGGTTGGTAAGGGTTAATGTGGACATGCCGAATTTCCTTAGTTTCCTGAGGAAATATAGGCGCTGTTGTGCTTTCTTGGTGGTAGCGTTGACGTGGGTGGACCAGGACAGATTTTTGGAGATGTGCACCCCTAGGAATTTGAAACTGCTAACCATCTCCACCTCGGCCCCGTTGATGCTGACATGGGTGTGTACGGTGCTTTGCTTCCTGAAGTCAATGACCAGCTCTTTAGTTTTGCTGGCATTGAGGGAGAGATTGTTGTCGCTACACCACTCCACTAGGTTCCCTACCTCCCTCCTGTATTCTGACTCGTCGTTATTCGAGATCCGGCCCACTATGGTCGTATCGTCAGCAAACTTGTAGATGGAGTTGGAACCAAATTGTGCCACACAGTCGTGTGTGTACAGGGAGTAGAGTAGGGGGCTAAGTACGCAGCGTTGCGGGGCCCCGGTGTTGAGGAGTATTGTGGAGGAGGTGTTGTTGTTCAATCTTACTGATTCCACTGCCGGTGGGGACATGCCGCACCTGTTTGGGACGAGAATCCCGCCCCCTGTCTTTTAAATGGAGGCCTTTCACTGTTTGTGCAAATTCTCAGAAAATAGTTCCACCTCCATCACAATTCCTCACTTCCTCTCGCTTTCCACTGAGAGATACTGAGTATGGTATTGGGAATTCCAATGGCCTCATGTTTGGTCAACAGAGGACAGTGGGTGGGATTCTTCGAAAGCCGGCGGGGCGGGCAACTCCACCGGGAAGGAGTGGCGTGAATCACTCCGGCGTCGGGCCGCTGGAAGGTGCGGAATCCTCCGCATCTTCAAGGGCTAGGCCAGCGCTGGAGTGGTTTGCGCCGCGCCGGACGGCACGGAATCGGCTTGGCGCCACGCCAACCGGTGCCGAAGGGCCTCCGCCGGCCGGCGCGAGTTGGTGCATGCGCGGGAGCGCCAGCGTGTGCTGGCGTCATCCCAGCGCATGCGCAGAGGAGGTTCATCTCCACGTCGGCCATCGCGGAGGAATAGAGTACGCCCACGGCACAGGCCTGCCCGCAGATCAGTGGGCTCCGATCGCGGGCCAGGCCACCATGGGGGAACCCCCTGGGGCCAGATCCCCCGCGCCCCCCCCCCCCCACACACCCCCCCCGAGGACCCCGGAGGCCGCCCGCGGAGCCAGATCCCTCCAGTAAGTATCTGCCGTAACATACACCGGCAGGACTGGCCGAAAACGAGCGGCCACTTGGCCCATCGCGGGCCAGAGAATCGCCGGGGGCGGGGGGGCTGCCAGTGCGGCGCGATTCCTACCCCCGCCAAATCCCCGGCGCCGGAGAATTCGGCGGGGGCGGGATTTACGCCGTCCCTCGGCGATTCTCCGACCCTGCGGGGTGTCGGTGAATCCCGCCCAGTGATTCTCAGACAAGAGACCTTGATAACATGAGAGACTGACCATGCTTTCACGAGTTGGGAGAGCTGCTTGAGTGGCAAATTAAGGACCACTTGAAAAGAAATGGAAAAACGAAATGGTGCTGAGTGCTGATACAAACCACCCATTATAGTAGCAGGGCATCCCGGTTGGTCGGTTCCTCCATTGGCATAATAATCTATACTCCCCAAATATTCTTCGTAGCCAAGAGCTGCAGGAAGAAACATTCTTTATTTAATGTTATTTTTGTAATAATCATCTCACCAACATATAAATCTCTCGTTAACAGAGTAAGGATGGTTCAAGAGTGGGGCTTTGATGGGAGAGTTAAGCTACTAAAGGGGTTGATTTTGATGGAGAGTTCAGGTCCTGGAGAGATTGTTGACAGGAAATGGATGAATAGATTTAGAGAGAGACAGGGCATTGGACAGATGGATTTTAGTTGAACAATGAGGGCAGTGTAAGAATGGACTTTGATGGGTTAATTAGGGAACTAGATAGATTTAGAGAGAAGGGCTTTGACCGTGGGGGCAGCACGGTAGCACAGGTGGATAGCACTGTGGCTTCACAGCGCCAGGGTCCCAGGTTCGATTCCCCGCTGGGTCACTGTCTGTGCGGAGTCTGCACATCCTCCCCGTGTGTGCGTGGGTTTCCTCCGGGTGCTCCGGTTTCCTCCCACAGTCCAAAGATGTGCTGGTTAGGTGGATTGGCCGTGATAAATTGCCCTTAGTGTCCAAAAAGGCTAGGAGGGGTTATTGGGTTATGGAGATAGGGTAGAAGTGAGAGTTTAAGGAGTCGGTGCAGACTCGATGGGCCGAATTACCTCCTACTGTACTCTATGTTCTAAGTGCTTGGATAATAAAGGATGGATTTCTATTGGCGAGTCAGGCCTCTAGGGGGGGAATTCTGATGGGAAAATTAGAGAGTGGGATAGAAACATTATTTTCTAAATGTTACAGTTGGAATAATTATCCCAACAATATATGAAAATGAAAAAAAATGAAATGAAAATCGCTTATTGTCACAAGTAGGCTTCAATGAAGTTACTGTGAAAAGCCCCTAGTCACCACATTCCGGCACCTGTTCGGGGAGGCTGGTACGGGAATTGAACCCGCGCTGCTGGCCTGCCTTGGTCTGCTTTCAGAGCCAGCTATTTAGCCCTGTGCTAAACCAGTCCCTATATATAAATATCTCATGAGAGAGTCGGGGACGAGGGGGATGGCTTCAATCAGGCAGTGTGTCAATTGGAAGAATGGGCTTTGACAGGAGAGTCAGGCATGAATCGAAATCAGGAACTGACTGTGTGACCAGATTGCAGATAATTGAAGCTCCAAATTCTTATCAATGCACCACCATCCAAATAAATCACAATGTCAATGTGAATCTAATCAAGTGCTGAAAATGAAATGAGTAAGAATACCATCTGTGTCTGTGTGTAGGACATCAACCAGCTGGGCATCTGCAGGATCCAGTCTGTCCTCTATACCTTTCCCTCTAAACAGAGGTCCAGCCGGATCAAGACCTGCAAAGAAAAAGTAAAACTAACCAACAAATCTCTGACCGCTTGCCTAATTTATCCCTCTTTTTAATAAGGGCAGCAGGTTTGGCTAAGATCAAGACCAAGATGAGGGGCGATGCCTTTTCTTGTCAGCTCGGATCTTGTGCGTCTCTCTCTCGTGGAGGCAGTGAATTGGGTTCAATTTGGACTTGAATTGGGCTTTGGAGCGAGCAATGAGATGGACTAGGGGCTTGCCCTGACCACTCTGCACATTGGTTTGTAACTTTAAGAATGGAATACATTTCTGCTGATACCAGCAGTATTTAGTCTTTCAGTGATCATACTTCAGGTGTGATTCTGATCAGTGAATGCCAACAAATTAATTGATGTGGAGATGCCGGCGTTGGACTGGGGTGAGCACAGTAAGAAGTCTTACAACACCAGGCTAAAGTCCAACATGTTTGTTTCAAACACTAGCTTTCGGAGCACTGCTCCTTCCTCAGGTCACCTGAGGAATGGGTGGGGGTCGGGGGGGGGGGGGGGTGGGGGGGGATTGTCCTCCCCTGTTTTTGGCCTGCGGGAATGGCGGAGATGGTGGAGAATCGAGCTGGAGTTCCAAACGGCTTTTACGTCGGTGGGATTTCCCCCCTCGATTGTTACCACCGCCCCATCAGTGGCATAACGAATTCCCATCATGCAATGGTGGGAAACCCATGATAACACATTTCAATATAATTAGCGGGCCTCCCCACTGTAACATCCATCCATGTAAGAAAGTCCCCCTGGCAATAATATAACGCGGCGGCGTTTAAAATAGTTTTTTTAAAACGGGGAGCTGGTGAAGGGAACCCACCTCGGTGGCACAGGCAAATACGGTTCCCAGGGGGAGAGTCGTGTCCAAGCAAGCAGAAGGGGGGGTGGTCTTCGGGGGAGGTACTGGAGCTCCACGTCTGTGAGGGTGCGTCTGTGGTTTCAATGGGGGGATTCTGTGGTGTGGGGAGGGTGATTCCATTTGGGAGAGAATCCATGGGTGGTGGGGGTGATGTTTGTGTCAGGAGGTGGGGGGGGGGGGTAGTTCTGTTTTTACCTTCTTCACATTCGGTGCCCTGATCTGCCAGGAGCCGAGGAGTCCACCCGGCTGCCCGATGTCATGGGACGTGCCACCCCTTCAGTTTTTTCATGTGTTTAAAATGGCGATGGGCCGAGTTGGCAGCGGAGCTGACGGGCCCCACTCCACTTTTCCTGCCTGAGGTCACACACTGAGACAAAAAAAAGGGAACATTCCGCCCACTGCTATACCTTCATTCTGACTCCCCGATATGCACACCGCACTCACGCTGCACAAGTCTCGTTACGCAGAAATAGATAGGCTGTATCCTACAACACTGAGGGAGGCCATTTGGTCCATCGCAGTCCGACCCACATGGACAGCACAAGGTTCTTTCAGGCAAATAAAGGCAGTGGTTCAGTAGGTAATACTCTCATCTGGTATGGATTCAAGTCCTGCTCCTGATACATAAACACAAATCTCTCGGCTCATACTTTTGTGCTGCACCCGCTATTGGCGAGAGAAATATCAGCGTTGATTTTCCAATCAAGATTCATGGACTGGGACTTGAATCAATGACCTTCTGATCTCGGTGTTAAGAGTCTGGGTTATAGTGTGCCATGGCTGCATCCCTTAGTAGTCGTCACTGGCAAATAACCAATTGACAAGGGGAGAAAACTAGATTACAGGGGACAATAAGCGTTAAGGAGGTCACCCTTGGATCAATTGGTAACACTTTTGTCTCCGAGGTAAGAATTTGGGGTTCATGTCTCAGATCAGTTCAGATCAGCTCTGACCATTTAAAATGAAAGATCAGGCTCAAAGAGCCAAATGGTCTCCTTCTACCCCAAGTCCAAATCTTAACTCCCACTTTGAGTATGTAATATAGCCCCACACTGCAGTGCAACACTAAAGGTATGTACTCTTACAAATAATATATCAAAATGAGGCCCTGACTGTAATTATCCAGCTATGATTGACAGGTCATCGCCACATCAAAAGCAGTTCTTTCTGCAAAGAAAAAGAGGAAGTGAAAGCGCTTATCCCCTAGGTGTTTATAACATTGTGGTTAGCTTCACAGCAAGGTACTTGAGATGCAGTCAAGCATGAAGGGAAATGAAAATAAACTAGCCAGGTACCTGCCAATTATAGTCTACTAAAATATATTTATCTTTGAAATTGAATAGGTGCCTCACAGGTCTGATATGGAGGTCTCTTATTGTGTGGTCTTTGATATAAGGGTCTCTGATAAAGGGGTCTCTGATATAGGCATCTCTGATATAAGGGTCTCTGATATAGGGGTCTCTGATGCGGTGGTGTCTCTGATCTGGGAGATCTCTGATTAGGGGTCTCTAATATGTGGGTCTGATATGGAGGGTCCCTTATGGGGTCTCTGATGTGGGGTGGGTCTATGATATAGGGATCGCTGATGGGAGGGGTCAATGATATCAGGAATCTCTGACATGGGGGTCTCTGATATGGGGGGTCTCTGATATGGGGCGGTCCGTGATGGAGGTCTCAGATATGGGATCTGATGGGATTCTGATGCGAGGTCTGATGAGGGGGTCTGATAGGGTCTCTAATGGGGGCATCTGATATGGGGGTCTGATAGGGTGGTCTGATGGGGGGGGTCTGATTGGCGTCTCTGATGGGGGACTGGGGTGGGCATAATTTGCGTTATGGGGGGGGAGGTGCCTTCCAATGTATTTTGGGGACACCTACATTACATACTTACCCCCTTGGCCCATCATGAGGTCCACTGTGTAAGGGCCACACTTACGAATACTTGCATCAATCCACTCCCGCGTGAATTCCGGTAGAGAGGGCTAGAGCATCACAGAGGTGTGGAGAAACGGTGCGGAGGTGTGTACAGCCCGTTAATCGAATGCAAATGGTTCAGATGACTGATTTGCATTCTCTCACTGGAGCGGGACATATAGCTCACTTCCACCGCAGGCAGGGGACTGGAATATCAGGATGGGATCCTGCTTTTTGCCCGACGCGCGATTCTCCACCATATCGGGAACTAGTGTGCTGGAGAATCCTCCCCACCTCCTGATCCACTAATTCCAGCGTTATCTGCTTATATTTCAGATTCCAAACAGCCGCTGTATTTTCACAAGGAAGTGAGTTGATGTTCCTCACCCGTTATTCGTCCAATCTGTCCCTTAAAGGTGCTTCCAACAAAGCCAGATATGTGCGCACCAAGACTCACACCGATCATGTGAATTAGGTTGAGGGAACCTCCGATTTTCTAAAGAAATAGTATTGATGATGAACAATAATGAATCCTTATCATGAAGCTGGAAGTACAGAGCAGTCCTCTATGTGTAACCCTGGTACATTTTGCATTTCCAAATTGTTAACATTGGGTTGTTTGTAACTGAAGCCCAGCACATAAGCACCAACATTGAGATGTTAAACCCTGAGGGAGTGCTACATTGTCAGAGGAGCTGTCCTTCAGTTGTGACATTAAACCAAGGCTCCCTTTGGGCTCTCAAGGAGATGTGAAAACCCCACTGTAATATTCAAAGGAAAGCAGGGCAGTTTTCCTCAGCGTCCGACCAATATTTATTCTTCAACCATCACTACCCAAAGCTTGACCACTTATCTATTTCCTGTTTATGGGAGCTTGATGTTGGCTGCTGTGTTTGCTATGGTGGCCAAATTTCAAAACTGCTTAATTGGCTAAAAGGTGCATCGGGAATGTTACAACACAAAGATAGGCCTAACACATGAAACCAAGTGGTTGGATGGACTTTGTAGCTTGGGCTTTGTCAGTATGGACAATTGGCGCCAACCTAGTCTTCCACTTCCCCAATTCAAGCTGCCCCTTCTCTCCTCCCCATCCTCTCTACTCCAACCAGGCTGGCATTCTTAATCTCTGTTCTCTCTTCATCACCATTCCCTTTCAACTCATGCTAGCACACATCATCCACTCCCAACATCTCCACGTCCTTTCTGCAATTCCAGCTTCTACCAGGGGCTGGTTTAGCACACTGGGCTAAATCACTGGCTGTTAAAGCAGACCAAGGCAGGCCAGCAGCACGGTTCAATTCCCGTACCAGCCTCCCCGAACAGGCGCCGGAATGTGGCGACTAGGGGCTTTTCACAGTAACTTCATTTGAAGCCTACTTGTGACAATAAGTGATTTTCATTTCATTTCATTCATTTTTTTCATTCATTACCCTCTTGTCTTTCTCCATCACAGAATCACAGAAAAATAGAGTGCAGAAAAGGCCCTTCGGCCCATCGAGTCGGTACCACCGCAGGAAAGGCACCAGATCTGACAATCCTAATCCCATTTGCCAGCCCTTGGCCCACAGCCTCGAATGTTAAGACGTGCCGCGCGCTCATCCAGGTACTTCCTTAAAAAAAAATTTAGAGCGCCCACTTCATTTTTTCCAAATAAGGGGCAATTTAGCGTGGCCAATCCCTGCACATATTTGTGTTGTGGGGGCGAAACCCACGCAAACACGGGGAGAATGTGCAAACTCCACACGTTCAGTGACCTTCCAGGTACTTTTTAAAGAATGTGAGGCAACCTGCCTCTCCCACCCTCCCAGGCAGTGCGTTCCAGACCATCACCATCTGGATAAAAAGGTTTTTCCATAAATCCCCCCAAACTCCCGCCCCTCGCCTTGAACTTGTGCCCCCTTCGTAACCGACTCTTCAACTAAGGGGAATAGCTGTTCCCTATCCAGCCTGTCCATGCCCCCCATAATCTTGTACCTCTCGATCAGATCACCCCTCAGTCTTCTCCGCTCCAGCGAAAACAATCTAAGCCCATCCAACTTCTCTTCATAACTAAAATGTTCCATCCCAGGTAACATTCTAGAGAAACATCTCTGCACCCCCTCCATCACATCCTTCCTATAATGTGGCGACCAGAACTGCACACAGTACTCCAGCTGTGACCTCACCAATGTTCCACATAACCCCCAACATGACAACCCTGCTTTTGTAATTTATGCCAAAATTGATAACGGTAATTGTACCATATGCTTTTTTCATAACCCTATTCACCTATTTAACCCTATTTACAAACACGCCAAGGTCTCTTTTTTCCTCAGAACTTCCCAGTGTGGTGCCATTCATTGAATATTTCCTTGTCAAATTGCTCCTTCCAAAGTGTAAACCTCACACTTTTCAGGATTAAATATCTTCTGCCACTTTTCTGCACATTTGACCATCCCGTCAATATCTTCCTGGAACCCAAGACACTCAACCTCACTGTTAACCACCCGGCCAATCTTTGTGTCATCCATAAACTTACTGATCCTACCCCTCACATAGTCCTCTAAGTCATTTATATAAATGACGAATAATAGGGGACCCAGCACAGATCCCTGTGGTACGCCACTGGACTCTGGCTTCTAGTCACTAAGAAGTCTTACAACGCCAGGTTAAAGTCCAACAGGTTTGTTTCAAATCACTAGCTTTCGGAGCACTGCTCCTTCCTCAGGTGACTGAAGAGTTATGTGTAGGGTGTAAGGTGAAGAGGTGGATAGGGAACAGCTCGGGGACACAAACATACCTCTTCATTCACCTGAGGAAGGAGCAGTGCTCCGAAAGCTAGTGATTTGAAACAAACCTGTTGGACTTTAACCTGGTGTTGTAAGACCTCTTACTGTGCTCATCCCAGTCCAACGCCGGCATCTCCACATCCAGTCACTAAAGCAGCCGTCTGTCATCACCCTCTGCCTCCTACAGATTAGCCAGCTTTGAATCCACCTTATCAAGTTCCCCTGTATCCCATGTGCATTTGCCTTCTTTATAAGTCTCCCATGTGGGACCTTGTCAAAGGCTTTGCTGAAATCCATGTAAACTACATCAACCACACTACCTTCATCTACACACTAAGTCACATGCTCAGAGAATTCAATCAAATTTGTTAGGCATGACGTCCCTCTGACAAAGCCATGCTGACTATTCCTGATCAAACCTTGCCTCTACAAGTGGAGATGGGGGCAGGATTCTCCGACGAATCACCGGGGGGCGGCGTGAATCCCTACCCCGCCGGCCGCCAAATTCTCCGGCACCGATATTCGGCGGAGGCGGGAATCGCGCCGCGCCGGTCGGCGGGCCCCCCCCCCGGCAATTCTCCGGCCCACGATCGGCTGAAGTCCCGCTGCTGTCATGCCAGTCCTGCTGATGTGAATCAAACCACCTACCTTATCAGCGGGACTGGCGGCGCGGGCGGGCTCTGGGGTCCTGGGGGGGGCCGCAGGGCAATCTGGCCCCGAGGGGTGCCCCCACATTGGCCTGGCCCACGATCGGGGCCCACCGATCCGCGGGCGGGCCTGTGCCGTGGGGGCACTCTTTTCCTTCTGCCCCGGCCACAGCCTCCGCGATGGCCGACGCGTAAGAGACCCCCCCCTCCTGCGCATGTGCGGGAATGACGGCAGCAGCCGCTGACGCTCCTGCGCATGCGCGGACTTCCGCCGACCGGCCAAGTCCTTGCGGCCCTGACTGGCGTGGCGCCAAAGGCCTTTCCCGCCGGCTGGGGTGCGCCAACCAATGCGGCGCGGGTCTAGCCCTCAAGGTGAGGGTTTGGCCCTTAAAGGTGCGGAGAAATCCACACCTTTGGGGCGGCCCAACGCCAGAGTGGTTCACGCCACTGCATCCCGCCGGGACCCCCCGCCCCGCCGGGTAGGGGAGAATCCCACCCAGGTTCTCTCCTTCATTCCAATTAACTTCCCCTTCCCTCTCTCTTTCCCTGCCTTCATTCACCTGTCACTGCCATTCATTCCTGCCTCTTCACCACTTTTACCATCATAATTTCTCCCACGCCCAGTCTCCTATTTGCTCTTGTCTCTAATGGTTCAGACCCCGTATAGGTCTACCATTCTGGTAGACTTCCCTGCTCCAGGATGCAAGAAAGGAGTCAATCATGTCCCAGTGCTTTTACAACAAAGCTCAGGAGCTCTGAGCCTGGGAGACATAGGGGCATTGGTTTTCTTCAGCACATGTTGCCATGCAAAACAGTTCCCCTGCTTCTGCTGATACCACACAAAAAAAAATAGCTGCACTTCATCTGATTATTGGATTTATTATTATAGAATCCAACAATCATCTGAAGTACAGCTGTCAAAGGGATTCTTTCAACAATAAACCAAAAATTCTTACCAATATGTTGCGAATAACAGGCACCAAACTTTCGGCTACTTTCTTGGTGTTGGACACAGCAACTGGATAGTTAATAGTGGTTGCTCCTCTATTCCAATCAACAATGATTAGATTTACTTTGTCCGCCTTGAGCAAACATTTGGTCATGTTTTCCAACCAATTGGGTTGTGATCCGAATGGTCTGTACCCATGAATAAGAAAGATTGTCTTCTTGCTGACATCCAGCAAACCGGTATAGGTGGCATTGATCAAGGTGGCACAGTCTGAGTTCCTCCCCGTGTAGAGCAGAAGTCTCACTACCAGGTCCGTGCCAATGATTGTATCAGTCATTGGTAGTTTTGTGAAGTTGTGGCACTTTGGTACTTGGCTCGCTACTGAATTAAAATAAAACAACATGAAAACATAAAACTAAAGAAAATGTGTGGAGTGAGACAAGTTCCTCGATTCCATTCCATCTGCATCTGACAGCTGATCGTACAATCTTACTGGCTTTGTATTAGAATCATTTTCTTGAAAGGTTTGGGGGAGATTTTCTTCGACCATCCAAAATGTTTGGAGTGAAAGATGGATATTTTTCCGATTGGCAGGCAGTGACTAGCAGGCTACCACAAGCATCTGTGCTAGGACCCCAACTGTTTACATTATATATTTAGACAACGGAACTAAATGTAGCATTTCCAAATTTGCAGAAGATACAAAGTTGGGTCGGGGGGTGAGCTGTGAGGAGGATGCAGAAATGCTTCAGCAGGATTTGGACAGGCTGAGTGAGTGGGCAGATCCACGGCAGATGCCGCATAACATGGATGAATGCGAGGTTATACACTTTGGTAGCAAAATAGGAAGGCAGGTTATTATTTGAATAGGCATAAATTGAGAGAGGTGGATGCTCAGGTAGACCTTCATGCATCAGTCGTTGAAAGTAAGCGCGCAGGTACAGCAGGCAGCAAAGAAGGCAAATGGTCTACATAGTGAGAGAGTCTGAGTATAGGAATAGAGATGTTTTACTGCAATTGTATGTGGAATTGGAGAGGCCACGCCTGGAGTATTGTGGGCGGTTTTGGTGTCCTTATCTGAGGAAGGATGTTCTTGCAATGGAGGGAGCGCAGCAAAGGTTTACCTGGCTGATTCCTGGGATGGGGGACTGTCATATGAGGAGAGACTAAGTCGGTTTGAATTATATTCATTGGACTTCACTAGAGTGAGAGGGGATCTCGTAGAAACTTATAAAATTCTACCAGGATTAGACAGGGTAGATTCAGAAAGAATGTTCCTGATGGTGGGGGAGTCCAGAACTAGGGGGTCGTAGTTTGAGGATAAGGGGTAAACCTTTTAGGACTGAGGTGAGGAGAAATTTCTTCACCCAGAGAGTGGGGAATCTGTGGAATTCACTCCCACAGAAAGTAGCTGAGGCGAAAACGTTGTGTAATTTCAAGAAGGAATTAGATATAGTAAGAGGGAATTAGAGGTAGAACATAGAACATAGAACATAGAACAATACAGCGCAGTACAGGCCCTTCGGCCCACGATGTTGCACCGAAACAAAAGCCATCTAACCTACACTATACCATTATCATCCATATGTTTATCCAATAAACTTTTAAATGCCCTCAATGTTGGCGAGTTCACTACTACTGCAGGTAGGGCATTCCACGGCCTCACTACTCTTTGCGTAAAGAACCTACCTCTGACCTCTGTCCTATATCTATTACCCCTCAGTTTAAGGCTATGTCCCCTCGTGCTAGCCATTTCCATCCGCGGGAGAAGGCTCTCACTGTCCACCCTATCTAACCCTCTGATCATTTTGTATGCCTCTATTAAGTCTCCTCTTAACCTTCTTCTCTCTAACGAAAACAACCTCAAGTCCATCAGCCTTTCCTCATAAGATTTTCCCTCCATACCAGGCAACATCCTGGTAAATCTCCTCTGCACCCATTCCAAAGCCTCCACGTCCTTCCTATAATGTGGTGACCAGAACTGTACGCAATACTCCAAATGCGGCCGTACCAGAGTTCTGTACAGCTGCAACATGACCTCCTGACTCCGGAACTCAATCCCTCTACCAATAAAGGCCAACACTCCATAGGCCTTCTTCACCACCCTATCAACCTGGGTGGCAACTTTCAGGGATCTATGTACATGGACACCTAGATCCCTCTGCTCATCCACACTTTCAAGAACTTTTCCATTAGCCAAATATTCCACATTCCTGTTATTCCTTCCAAAGTGAATCACCTCACACTTCTCTACATTAAACTCCATTTGCCACCTCTCAGCCCAGCACTGCAGCTTATCTATATCCCTCTGTAACCTGCTACTTCCTTCCACACTATCGACAACACCACCGACTTTAGTATCGTCTGCAAATTTACTCACCCACCCTTCTGCGCCTTCCTCTAGGTCATTGATAAAAATGACAAACAGCAACGGCCCCAGAACAGATCCTTGTGGTACTCCACTTGTGACTGAACTCCATTCTGAACATTTCCCATCAACCACCACCCTCTGTCTTCTTTCAGCTAGCCAATTTCTGATCCACATCTCTAAATCACCCTCAATCCCCAGCCTCCGTATTTTCTGCAATAGCCTACCGTGGGGAACCTTATCAAACGCTTTGCTGAAATCCATATACACCACATCAACTGCTCTACCCTCGTCTACCTATTCAGTCACCTTCTCAAAGAACTCGATAAGGTTTGTGAGGCATGACCTACCTTTCACAAAGCCATGCTGACTATCCCTGATCATATTATTCCTATCTAGATGATTATAAATCTTGTCTCTTATAATCCCCTCCAAGACTTTACCCACTACAGACGTGAGGCTCACCGGTCTATAGTTGCCGGGGTTGTCTCTGCTCCCCTTTTTGAACAAAGGGACCACATTTGCTATCCTCCAGTCCTCTGGCACTATTCCTGTAGCCAATGATGACATAAAAATCAAAGCCAATGGTCCAGCAATCTCTTCCCTAGCCTCCCAGAGAATCCTAGGATAAATCCCATCAGGTCCCGGGGACTTATCTATTTTCAGCCTGTCCAGAATTGCCAACACCTCTTCCCTACGTACCTCAATGCCATCTAATCTATTTACCTGGAGCTCAGCATTCTCCTCCACAACATTATCTTTTTCCTGAGTGAATACTGACGAAAAATATTCATTTAGTATCTCGCCTATCTCTTCAGACTCCACACACAACTTCCCATCCCTGTCCTTGACTGGTCCTACTCTTTCCCTGGTCATTCGCTTATTCCTGACATACCTGTAGAAAGCTTTTGGGTTTTCCTTGATCCTTCCTGCCAAATACTTCTCATGTCCCCTCCTTGCTCGTCTTAGCTCTCTCTTTAGATCCTTCCTCGCTACCTTGTAACTATCCATCGCCCCAACTGAAACTTCACACCTCATCTTCACATAGGCCTCCTTCTTCCTCTTAACAAGAGATTCCACTTCTTTGGTAAACCACGGTTCCCTCGCTCGGCACCTTCCTCCCTGCCTGACCGGTACATACTTATCAAGAACACGCAGTAGCTGATCCTTGAACAAGCTCCACTTATCCAGTGTGTCCAACACTTGCAGCCTACTTCTCCACCTTATCCCCCCCAAGTCACGTCTAATGGCATCATAATTTCCCTTCCCCCAGCTATAACTCTTGCCCTGCGGTGTATACTTATCCCTTTCCATCCTTAACGTAAACGTCACCGAATTGTGGTCACTGTCCCCAAAGTGCTCACCTACCTCAAAATCCAACACCTGGCCTGGTTCATTACCCAAAACCAAATCAAATGTGGCCTCGCCTCTTGTTGGCCTGTCAACAAACTGTGTCAGGAAACCCTCCTGCACACACTGTACAAAAAACGACCCATCTAATGTACTCGAACTATATCTTTTCCAGTCAATATTTGGAAAGTTAAAGTCTCCCATAATAACTACCCTGTTACTTTCGCTCTTATCCAGGATCATCCTCGCCATCCTTTCCTCTACATCCCTAGAACTATTTGGAGGCCTATAGAAGACTCCCAACAGTGTGACCTCTCCTTTCATGTTTCTAACCTCAGCCCATACTACCTCGGAAGATGAGTCCCCATCTAGCATCCTCTCCGCCACCGTAATACTGCTCTTGACTAGCAGCGCCACACCTCCCCCTCTTTTGCCTCCATCTCTGAGCTTACTAAAACACCTAAACCCCGGAACCTGCAACATCCATTCCTGTCCCTGCTCTATCCATGTCTCCGAAATGGCCACAACATCGAAGTCCCAGGTACCAACCCATGCTGTCAGTTCCCCTACATTATTTCGTATACTCCTGCCATTGAAGTAGACACACTTCAAACCACCTACCTGAACACTGGCCCCCTCCTGCGACGTCAAATCTGTGCTCCTGACCTCTATACTCTCATTCTCCCTTACCCTAAAACTACAATCCAGGTTCCCATGCCCCTGCTGCATTAGTTTAAACCCCCCCCAAAGAGCACTAACAAATCTCCCCCCCAGGATATTTGTGCCCCTCAGGTTCAGATGTAGACCATCCTGTCTGTAGAGGTCCCACCTTCCCCAGAAAGAGCCCCAGTTATCCAGAAATCTGAATCCCTCCCGCCTGCACCATCCCTGTAGCCTGTAGAGGAATGGGTAGTTACCTGGTAGGACGACTCCGGTACACAGAAAGAGCGCCAGCCAGCAGAACATCATCCTGGGAGTCGTGAAATAAATAGAGGGGGAAAAAAAACAATCAGAACACTTCTGGTACTAAAAACATTAAGTTAGAGGGTTGCGTTCTTTTGCTGTCTGTTTGCAAAAGGCAAACAGCAAAAAACAAACTAACTTCAAGCAGGGTCACTGGACAGTCAAATATCAACGAGGGTTTCCATAGCGACAGGATTGCAAAGAGCATGTGAATCAAGCTGCTTGGCAGAAACAAATACAACAGCGGGTCAGCCAGTGGTGTGGAGGGAGGCGTGCCGGATTGAATGATAAATATTTACGTTGGAGTTAAGGCCCCATTCAATCTATTCCTGCTGCTTGGCTATGGAACTAGCAGCACCCTCAGTAGCAGCTCACACAGCTGCTGATACAGCACCTCTATATGGGACAGTGGAACACCTTTCGATGTAGCAATGTCCATTCAAGGCACAGAAGGCGGGAGGGAATGGGCTTTGCGTCAATCAGAGGAGAAGGCGAAATTCAGGAGGACTGACCAAGAGCTCAGATAGAAGACCGAGTTTTTAAATATCGGCCTTGGGAGTTACATGGGTGCAAGATACTTGGAGATTTGGGGCACGATTCTCCAAAATGGAGACTAAGTGTTCGCGCCGTCGTGAAAGCCGTCGCGTTTCACAATGGCGCGAAACGGGCGCGGGGACGACCGATTCTGTGCCCCACAGGGGGCCAGCACGGCGCTGGAACGGTTCACTCCACTCCCTCCCCGGCACCAAATGGGCGCTGTGCCAACCCACGCACGCGCGGGGGACTTCTCCAACGCTCCGGCCCCGACGCAACATGGCGCGGGGGTTCTGGGGCCGGAAGCGGAACAAAGTAGGCCCGGGGGGGGCAGCCCGCCGATCGGTGAGCCCCGGTCGCGGGCCAGACCCCATCGGAGGCCCCCCCTGGTGAAGGAGCGCTTTTCCCCACCCCACAGGCCGCCCCCCCGACCCTTTGTGTAGAGTTCCCGCCGGCAGCGACCAGGGGTGAACGGCGCCGGCGGAACCCTGCCGTTTCCGCGCGGGCGCTCGGCCCATCCGAGCCGGTGAATCGGCGGCCTGGCCTCGTACAGCGGACCATGACCAGCGCAGCGCCAAACGCGCCTCCGCACCTCGGAGAATCGCGCACCGGCGGCGTGGCGCGGTTGCGCCTATTCTCCAGCGCGGGGCTGGGAGAATCGCGTCCTTTGGCCCTAATGGTAGAGGAAAGTGGGGAGGAGGAATAGACCAGAGGAATGGGTTCGATGGTGTAGGATAGCTCTAGTTGGCACGGTAGTACAGTGGTTAGTGATACGCAATCAATACGCTTGAGTCCACGTGGAGTCATATCGATTCAGCTTTAATCAGATAGAACTGTACCCAGCAGCGAAGTTACAGAAGTGAAGGCTGCTGGGACGGCATTGGTTCTTATACCCCGCCTCTCAGGGCGGGGCTATGTACATTGCCCAACGGTAAACCCCGCGGTCTAGCCAATGGTTATTCCTCTCTCTGGTACCGCAATACCTGGTATTACCACAGTTAGCACTGTTGCTTCACAGTGCCAGAGACCCGGGTTCGATTCCCGGCTTGGGTCACTGTCTGTACGGAGTCTGCACGTTCTCCCCGTGTCTGCGTGGGTTTCCACCGGGTGCTCCGGTTTTCTCCCACAAGTCCCAAAAGGCGTGCTGTTAGGGGAATTGGACATTCTGAATTCTCCCTCCGTGTCCCCGAACAGGTGCCGGAATGTGTCGACGAGGGGATTTTCACAGTAACTTCACTGCAGTGTTAATGTAAGCCTACTTGTGACACTAATAAAAATGATTAGTTGGAGCACTCATAGTGCCCCTCAGAGGTGGCTTGAAATGACAATGAAATGAAAATCGCTTATTGTCTGTCACAAGTATGCTTCAAATGAAGTTACTGTGAAAAACCTCCAGGGAAAAGCCTTATGGAAAGGCTCAGTAAACCAAGGTCCACCACACTAAGAAAACAAAAAGGGATGGTCAATAGAGAATTAAAGGTGCTATATTTAAATGCGCGCAGTGTACGGAACAAGGTAGATGAGCTTGTGGCCCAGATTGTGACTGGCAGGTATGATGTGGTAGGCATCACAGAGACATGGTTGCAGGGGGTTCAGGACTGGCATTTAAACATCCATGGATTCACAACCTATCGAAAAGACAGGGAGGTGGGCAGAGGGGGCGGGGTTGCCTTGTTAATTAGGAATGAAATTAAATCAATAGCTCTAAATGACAAAGGGTCAGATGATGTGGAGTCTGTGTGGGTAGAGTTGAGGAACCACAAAGGCAAAAAAACCATAATGGGAGTTATGTACAGGCCTCCTAACAGTGGCCAGGACCAGGGGCACAAAATGCACCACAAAATAGAAAGTGCATGTCAGAAAGGCAAGGTCACAGTGATCATGGGGGACTTCAATATGCAGGTGGACTGGGTAAATAATGCTGCCAGTGGACCCAAGGAAAGGGAATTCATTGAATGTTTACAGGAGGGCTTTTTGGAACAGCTTGTGATGGAGCCCACGAGGGAACAGGCCATTCTGGACTTAGTGTTATGTAATGAGCCAGACTTGATTAAAGATCTTAAAGTAAGGGAGCACTTAGGAGGCAGTGATCATAATATGGTAGAATTCAATCTCCAATTTGAAAGAAAGGTAGAATCAGATGTAAAGGTGTCACAGTTAAATAAAGGTAACTACAGGGGCATGAGGGAGGAACTGACGAAAATTGACTGGGAGCAGAGCCTAGTGGGAAAGACAGTAGAACAGCAATGGCAGGAGTTTCTGGGAGTAATTGAGGACACAGTACAGAGGTTCATCCCAAAGAAAAGAAAGGTTATCAGAGGGGGGATTAGGCAGCCATGGCTGACAAAGGAAGTTAGGGAATGCATCAAAGCAAAAGAGAAAGCCTATAATGTGGCAAAGAGTAGTGGGAAGTCAGAAGATTGGGAAGGCTACAAAAACCAACAGAGGATAACAAAGAGAGAAATAAGGAAAGAGAGGATCAAATTTGAAGGTAGGCTAGCCAGTAACATTAGGAATGATAGTAAAAGTTTCTTTAAATACATTAAAAACAAACGGGAGGCAAAAGTTGACATTGGGCCGCTCCAAAATGACGCTGGTAATTTTGTGATGGGAGACAAGGAAATAGCTGAGGAACTAAATAAGTACTTTGCGTCAGTCTTCACAGTAGAAGACATGAGTAATATCCCAACAATTCCGGAGAGTCAGGGGGCAGAGTTGAATATGGTAGCCATCACAAAGGAGAAAGTGGTAGAGAAACTAAGAGGTCTAAAAATTGATAAATCTCCGGGTCCAGATGGACTACATCCTAGAGTTCTAAAGGAGATAGCTGAAGAAATAGTGGAGGCATTAGTTATGATCTTTCAAAAGTCACTGGAGTCAGGGAAAGTCCCAGAGGATTGGAAAATCGCTGTTGTAACCCCCCTGTTCAAGAAGGGAACAAGGAAAAAGATGGAAAATTATAGGCCAATTAGCCTAACCTCGGTTGTTGGCAAGATTCTAGAATCCATTGTTAAGGATGAGATTTCTAAATTCTTGGAAGTGCAGGGTCAGATTAGGACAAGTCAGCATGGATTTAGTAAGGGGAGGTCGTGCCTGACAAACCTGTTAGAGTTCTTTGAAGAGATAACAAATAGGTTAGACCAAGGAGAGCCAATGGATGTTATCTATCTTGACTTCCAAAAGGCCTTTGATAAGGTGCCTCACGGGAGACTGCTGAGTAAAATAAGGGCCCATGGTATTCGAGGAAAGGTACTAACATGGATTGACGATTGGCTCTCAGGCAGAAGGCAGAGAGTTGGGATAAAAGGTTCTTTTTCGGAATGGCAACCGGTGACGAGTGGTGTCCCGCAGGGTTCAGTGTTGGGGCCACAGCTGTTCTCTTTATATATTAACGATCTAGATGACGGGACTGGGGGAATTCTGGCTAAGTTTGCCGATGATACAAAGATAGGTGGAGGGGCAGGTAGTATGGAGGAGGTGGGGAGGCTGCAGAAAGATTTAGACAGTTTAGGAGAGTGGTCCAAGAAATGGCTGATGAAATGCAACGTGGGCAAGTGCGAGGTCTAGCACTTTGGAAAAAAGAATAGAGGCATGGACTATTTTCTAAACGGTGACAAAATTCATAATGCTGAAGTGCAAAGGGACTTGGGAGTCCTAGTCCAGGATTCTCTAAAGGTAAACTTGCAGGTTGAGTCCGTAATTAAGAAAGCAAATGCAATGTTGTCATTCATCTCAAGAGGCTTGGAATATAAAAGCAGGGATGTACTTCTGAAGCTTTATAAAGCATTGGTTAGGCCCCATTTAGAATACTGTGAGCAATTTTGGGCCCCACACCTCAGGAAGGACATACTGGCACTGGAGCGGGTCCAGCGGAGATTCACACGGATGATCCCAGGAATGGTAGGCCTAACATACGATGAACGTCTGAGGATCCTGGGATTATATTCATTGGAGTTTAGGAGGTTGAGGGGAGATCTAATAGAAACTTACAAGATAATGAATGGCTTAGATAGGGTGGATGTAGGGAAGTTGTTTCCATTAGCAGGGGAGACTAGGACCCGGGGGCACAGCCTTAGAATAAAAGGGAGTCACTTTAGAACAGAGATGAGGAGAAATTTCTTCAGCCAGAGAGTGGTGGGTCTGTGGAATTCATTGCCACAGAGGGCGGTGGAGGCCAGGACGTTGAGTGTCTTTAAGACAGAAGTTGATAAATTCTTGATTTCGCGAGGAATTAAGGGCTATGGAGAGAGAGCGGGTAAATGGAGTTGAAATCAGCCATGATTGAATGGTGGAGTGGACTCGATGGGCCGAATGGCCTTACTTCCGCTCCTATGTCTTATGGTCTTATGGAATGGTTACAGGAGAATGGAAAAATAATTAGATACAACATACATTAGAGAACATTGTTTTATTGAAGAGAGTATTGCCATGATCATTCAGAACCAACTCCTCTAAGCCGACCCTGTTCTTCGGGGGCCACAGTCCTGACTGCCAAAGCAAATCTTCTTTTGCCAGCTCAAGGACGGCTACTGAACAAGAGGGGGACAAAGGGAGTGTGTCAAAGACACCCTGAAGGGTTACCTCAAGAAATGCAACATAGACACCAACGTCTGGGAGACCCGTGCTCAGAAGAGACCTACTTGGAGGATCCTCCTGATTGAAGGGGCACAATTCTTCGAGGATACCCGACTGCAGGAGGAGTTCTGGAAAAGCAGCCTGAGAAAGGAGTATCAGCGACCTAGGTCCCACCTCCCAGAAAAGCTGCCAAGTGTACGGTCGACGATGTGGCTCTAGGATCGGGCTCAGCAGCCACGCACGGACCCACAGAACTCATGACCAGTAACATTAGTTGGACAATCATACTCGTTAGTGAGTGATTGCCGAAGAAGAAGATTGCAATTTACAACTCACTGCCTAAAAGGCTGGTGAATGCAGATTCAATACTTCGATTGAAAAAGGAATAATTTTACAGACCTCTATCAATTCGTCTTTTCATCACTTTTTTTTCCAGAGGAAAGAAACCAGGCCAGTTCAATCTCTGAGTGGGGCCACATGGCTGCTGTGATGTCTCTTAATACAGCCAGGCAGAGGATGTCTCAGCACTAAGTTTGAGTACTCTCTCAAGGAGCCAACAAGCACATAACAGAGCAAGTGGCTTCATTCTGCATGGTGCAATTCTCTGATTCTGTCCGAATTGCAACTTCGGCACAAAACCTGCACAGAATTCACAACGCAGAAACAAGTCTTTCGTCACGAGTGGGGGTTTTTCTGCATACAAACCTTCTCTCAGGTTGCGTCATCCAACTTTAGTTTCTAGGGTCCAACAGGGGCTGTCAGAAGGACTTTAAGCCAATTATACTGGTGGATGAGGGCCTGGGTGACAGGGCACGAGTTGAAATCCCACTTTGACAGCTCAGGATTTTTAACCCAGCTAATTAAATAATTCTCAAATTAAAAAGCTGGTGCCAGCAATGGCGGCCAACATTGCCAAAACAACCAACCTGGTTCACTGATGTTTTGCCGAAATGTTGCGACCCCCTGGGCTACTGCGCAGTCAATTCCAGCCCCAGCTGACCCGGAGTCCCACCAAAACTCAAATTAATTATTCAGCATGGTAGCACAAGTGGCGAGCACTGTGGCTTCGCAGCGCCAGGGTCCCAGGTTCGATTCCCCACTGGGTCACTGTCTGTGCGGAGTCTGCACATCCTCCCCGTGTGTGCGTGGGTTTCCTCCGGGTGCTCCGGTTTCCTCCCACAGTCCAAAGAAGTGCAGGTTAGGTGGATTGGCCATGATAAATTGCCCTTAGTGTCCAAAAAAGAAAGGTTATTGGGTTACCGGGATAGGGTGGAAGTAAGGGCTTAAGTAGGTTGGCGCAGACTCGATGGGCCAAATGGCCTCCTTCGACACTGTATGGTCACCTTCAAAAATACCCAATTCTTTGGCTGCCCAATAACTACAGTCACCAGGGGCGGGATTCTCCGACCCCCCGCCGGGTCCTCCCTGTTCCCTCCCTGGCATACTGCAAGGTCCACCATGCCTGGCCACACTGGTAGAGACCATTCTAGCCCGTCTGGAGGCAACCCTCCCCCAACAGTGCACTGCCTGCCCATGCCTCCTCTACCAGATCCCCCTCCCCAACATCACCCCCACAGGGACATCTGTGATAGGGGGTCCACCCACAGGGACCACTGTAACAGAGGGACCCCCCCCCCCCCCCCCACACACACACACACAGGAACCTGTAAAGGGCCAAAGAGAGGCAAGTGCATTCCAAGCACTAAATGCACCCCACTGACTCAAGCGTGTGATTTCACTGCACTTACCTCTCTTTGATGTGGTCAATGTTTACAAACATTGGGGTTTCACCATTTAGGCCACTGAAGCGTGAAGCGAGATGAATGAATCAAAGCTGCAGATGCTTTTTAGAAACTGTTAATCACAGACCACTTCTGGAGAATGGCTTGCAGTTAATGGATCTGCAGGAAGCAGGTCACAGCTGTTCTCCACCAGGAATGGACACGTGGAGCTGTATCTGCCTTTGTCTGGGCTCCATTCCGGCTTCCAGACAGGGGTCTATTTTCAGATGTCTGTGTGGGTGGGAGCCTGGGGGGAGGTGTCTGTGGGGGTGTCCCTATTGCAGGGGTCCCTGTGGGAGGGTGTCCCTATTGCAGGGGTTCCTGTGGGGGGAGGGTCTCTCTAATACAGGGGTCCCTATTGTGGGTCTACCTATTACAGGGGTCCCTATTGGGGGCTTTCCTATCACAGGGGTCGCTGGGGGGGTCTCACGATCACAGGGATCACGGGGCGGGGGGTACTGGTCATCCCCGTACTTGGGGGTAGGGAGGGCACCCAGGAAATCCAGGGGTGGGTGGTGGGGGCTGCTGTGCGTGCAGGGGGGGAGGTTTGGGGAGGATGTGTGGTGCGGGGTGGATGGCCGGCACCGGACTTCGATATCAGGGCGCCTGCCCAGGTAACGACCTGATGCATTGATTCCTTGGGAATCCCTCATATTCCAAGCCATGCATCCCCAAATGGATCGTAAAACTGGTACGATTCAGCTACGATGGGAGAATATATCCTGTCCTCGGTTTCAGATGGATGTCTTCCAGTTAGACTTTTCTCCAGTCTCGGCCTCCAGTTGGTTATCTTTGCTTTGCGTCGGTAATGATTTTCACTGTAGATTCATCAGGGTCTCAAGGCTTTTCTGCAGACTCAGACCCAGCAGTCAGGAAACATTTGGGAGAAAGAGGGAGAGCAACACACAAACTCTCTCCCCTCAGCGTCCAGGAGCTTTCTCAGCTGGGTCTTCTGAAAACCCCCACATCCCTGTCTGTTGCCAGGTAGAATACGATCGCTGGCCAATCGATTGGCCACCAACCAATCAAAAGAAATCCCTCTGATCTCTTGGGTGCCAGAAAGTCTGAGTTTGTCTGTTCAGAAACTAAAACTTCATAGCATGTTGTACTACTTTGAAACTTCCTCTGCTCGACTTAAAGGTATACGTCCAATAAATATCCAAGGACCAAAAACAAGAACGACAAAATAAAAGAAATGGGAAATAAAGGATTCAACAGGAAGGGCCCTGACGGGAAGGAAAAGCTTCTGTTATTACCCGGTCTGGTTTATGCTGTTTTTTTAAAATAAAATGTAAATCAATAAATTAAACACAAATGAGAGGGGTGACAGCTTCTGGGGTAGGGGACGGCATTGTACTGGTCTGGTTTACTTTGACCTGCAGACCCTCGGTAATGGTCGAGAGAGTCACTCAGTTGTATGAAACCTTCTCAAAACAACTCGAGCCCACACTGTCTGCTCACCCCACCAATATCTTTCTAATTAGGAGCCACTTCACCTGAGGAGGAAGGAGCCGTGCTCCGAAAGCTAGTGTTTGAAACAATCCTGTTGGACTTCAACCTGGTGTTGTAAGACTTCTTACTGTGCTCACCCCAGTCCAACGGCGGGATCTCCACATCGTTTCTAATTACGGATGGACAACCTCATTTGAAACGGCAAGCAAATTAAAATCACAAACTCAGCTTAAAGAGTATGATGTACTGGCCGTAACTAAGACCTGGCTGGGGCAGCACGGTGGCCCAGTGGGTTAGCACTGCTGCCTCACGCCACCGAGGTCCCAGGTTCGATCCTGGCTCTGGGTCACTGTCCGCGTGGAGTTTGCACATTCTCCCCGTGTTTGCGTGGGTTTCGCCCCCACAACCCAAAGAGGGTAGGTGGATTGCCCACGCTAAATTGCTCCCTTAATTGGAAAAAATGAATTGGGTACTCTAAATTTCTTTTAAAAAAATAAGATCTGGCTACGAGCTCTCTGGTCTCCCAGCCGTGTGTTTCATGGCAGCGGGAGACGGTGCACCTCTCGCTGGTGATGGGATTCTCTGTTCCTGACGCTAACAATGGGATTTCCCATTGAAGCCGCCGCACGCTGCCGGGAAACCCCTGGGCGGGGCTACACGGCTGGCAAGACCACAGAATACTGCCACCAGCAAACGGCGCCAGAATTCAGGCCCAGATATGATTGAAATATCTATAATTCCATTTATAAGGTGTTTAGAAAGGGCAGGAAAATTGGAAAAAGCAGACTAACAATGTTGCTTCAAGACACAATTGATGGCGTGTTGCAGTTCAATCAGGGTTGCCCTGTCTACATGCATACTGCAGGCTGGAGCTGGGGATAGTGATGGTAGAGGCTCCAAACTTCTTTCGATCGCACGGCTGATCAGGAATCTATCCCTCTCTTACTGCCTGCCATTAACATGTCTTGAAAAGACTTAAAAGTTGACACTCGGCCTGTTTGGCGACGTTATGAATGCACCCCCCTTGGCCATAAAGTCCTGTGGTGGGATTTGAACCCAGAGCTTCTGGCACAGAGGCAGGGGCATTACCCACTACACCACACGACAGCCCAAAGCTACAGCGTTAGAAATAATGGAGATCAGCAAAGGTGAGCAGAAAATAAAAGCCATGGGTAGAATTGAAAAACAGAAAAGGATGAAAGTCTCTGGTGGAATTTGTTTATGGACTTCCAGATAGCAGGTAAAGTAACAGGGTACATGAAATCAGAGATCAGAGGAGGTTGATACAAAAGAACAGTGTCTGTAATTTTCACCTAGTCTGGGGAAAGCAAAACAACTCAAGCCTGTGATGAACGGTTTCTGTAACACTGTACCCTTATCATCATGTAAGGTGATGTTCCCTTTAAGACCGGGCTTGGCACCCTGGGGAACTCCGTTTCCGGCTCCGCCCATCTGGGAGCCATATATAAGGGACCGCCTTGTGGGCGACATAGCTGTTAGCACACATCTCGGCACCAGTCTAGTTCTTAGTTTATTAAAGCCTTCTTTACCGTTTACACTCTAAGCGTCGTTATTGAGGGGACCACAATTTAATAAACTAAACAACATCAGGATAGACGAAGGCCTAAAACCAGAGAAGCTCAACCTGGAAGCATGGACACCGGAGGCAAAGGAAATGTTTAAATACTGGCTCCGATGCTTCAAGGCTTACCTGGACTCCTCAGAGACTCCCATCCAAACTCGGCCAAAACACCTGCAGAACTCTATGATGCAGGTCCAGGTCAACGGGCGCGACACTGCATGCCTCTTCTACTCCGGGAGCACGGAGAGCTTTATCCATCCTGAAACGGTAAGGCGCTGCTCCCTGCGCACCCATCCCGCGTCCCAAACCATAGCCCTCGCATCCGGGTCCCACTCGGTACAAATCAAGCGGTAGTGTATTGCGGATCTCTCGATCCAGGGCGCCAAGTACAACCGTTTCAAATTTTATATCCTTCCCCACCTCTGTGCCCCCCTGCTGCTCGGACTGGATTTCCAGTGCAGCCACCGAAGCCTGACACTGAAGTTTGGTGGACCCTTGCCCCCCCCTCATGGTATGCTGCCTTGCGACACTGAAAGTCGCACCCCCTTCGCTATTCGCTAACCTCACTCCTGACTGTAAGCCCGTCGCCACCAGGAGCCGGCTACAGTGCCCAAGATATGGCTTTTATCAAGTCAGAGGTCCAGCGTTTACTGGGAGAGGGGGTCATTGAGGCTAGCAACAACCCTTGGAGAGCACAAGTGGTGGTAGTCCGGTCCGGGGATAAGAAACGGATGGTGGTGGATTATAGCCAGACCATAAACCGATTCACGCAGCTTGATGCGTACCCCCCCTTCCTCGCATCGCAGAAATGGTAAATCGGATCGCCCAATACCGAGTATTTTCCACGGTCGACCTCAAATCTGCCTACCACCAGCTCCCCATCCGACCAAAAGACCGCCCCTATACTGCCTTCGAAGCAGCCGGCCGGCTCTTCCACTTCCTCAGGGTCCACTTCGGCGTCACAAATGGGGTCTCCGTCTTTCAAAGGGCGATGGATCAAATGGTGGACCAGTACGGTTTGCGGGCTACATACCCGTACTTGCACAATGTCACTATCTGCGGCCATGACCAGCAGGACCATGACGCAAACCTCGAAAAGTTCCTCCAGTCCGCCCGAGCCCTTAACCTGACCTCACAGCGCCAGGGTCCCAGGTTCGATTCCCCGCCGGGTGACTGTCTGGGCGGAGTCTGCATGTTCTTCCCGTGTGTGCGTGGGTTTCCTCCGGGTGCTCCAGTTTCCTCCCACAGTGCAAAGACGTGCAGGTTAGGTGGATTGGCCATGATAAAGTGCCCTTAGTGACCAAAAAAGGTTAGATGGGGTTATTGGGTTACGGGGATAGGGTGGAAGTGAGGGCTTAAATGGGTCGGTGCAGACTCGATGGGCCAAATGGCCTCCTTTTGCACTGTATGTTCTATGTTCTATGTTCTATAACGAGGAAAAATGTGTTTTCCACACAACCCGGCTAGCCATCCTCGGCTATGTCATGGAAAACGGGGTCCTAGGTCCCGACCCCAACCGCATGCGCTCCCTTAAGGAACTCCCCCTCCCCCGCAGCCTCAAGGCCCTCAAACGGTGCTTGGGGCTCTTCTCCTACTACGCCCAGTGGGTCCCCAAGTATGCGGACAAAGCCCACCCACTCCTAAAGACCACCACTTTTCCCCTCTCGGCTGAGGCTCGATTGGCCTTCAACCGCATCAAGGCTGATATCGTCAAGGCTGCTTTGCGCGTGGTGGACTAAGCTATCCCCTTCCAGGTAGAGAGCGATGCATCAGACATCGCCCTGGCTGCTACCCTCAACCAGGCAGGCAGACCAGTAGCGTTCTTCTCCCGGACCCTCACCGCCTCCGAGGTTCGACACTCTGCAGTCGAGAAGGAGGCACAAGCCATTGTGGAGGCTGTGCGGCGCTGGAGACACTACCTCACCGGTAGGAGGTTTACCCTCGTCACCGACCAACGGCTGGTCGCCTATATGTTCGATAACACGCAACGGGGGAAAATAAAAAATGATAAAATTTTGAGGTGGAGGATCGAACTCTCCACCGACACGTACGATATCAAGTATCGTCCAGGGGAGCTCAACGAGCCCCCAGATGCCCTGTCCCACGGCACATGCGCCAACGCGCAGGACGACCGCCTGCAAGCCATCCACAATGACCTCTGCCACCCAGGGGTTACCCGGCTCGTCCATTTCATCAAGTCCCGCAACCTACCTTACTCAACCAAGGAGGTCAAGGCCATGATCAGGGCCTGCCAGATCTGTGCGGAGTGCAACCCGCACTTCTACCGGCCAGACAAGGTTCGGCACGTGAAGGCCTCGGGGCCCTTTGAGCGACTGAGCGTGGACTTCAAGGGGCTCCTCCCGTCCACCAATCATAATGCATATTTCCTCACCATTATCGATGAGTTCTCCCGCTTCCCATTCGCCATTCCCTGCACCGACATGACCTCAGCCACGGTGATTAAGGCACTGCACAGCATCTTCACTCTGTTCAGTTTCCCCGCTTATATCCACAGCGACCGGGGTACATCGTTCATGAGCGATGAACTACGTCAGTATCTACTCAGCAAAGGCATCGTCTCGAGCAGAACGACCAGTTATGACCCACGGGGAAACGGGCAAGTGGAGAGGGAGAACACGACAGTGTGGAAGGCTGTCCTTCTGGCCCTACGGTCAAGAAGTCTCCCAACCACCCACTGGCAGGAGGTCCTACCCGATGCCCTACACTCCATTAGGTCACTCCTCTGCACGGCCACGAATGAGACCCCTCACAACCGATTGTTTGTCTTCCCCAGGAAGTCTACCTCCGGGGTCTCGCTTCCACCTTGGCTGATGGCTCCGGGACCTGTTCTTCTCCGGAGGCACACGAGGAGCCATAAAACGGTCCCCCTGGTCGAAAAGGTCCGATTACTTCACGCCAACCCCAGTTACGCCTACGTCGAGTACCCCGACGGCAGGCAAGATACGGTTTCCCTCCGGGATCTGGCACCCGCTGGATTCCCCACTACAGACGTCCCTTCCCGCGCCGCTCCCCTGCAGGACCCAGCAACCCCTACAACACACCCCCTCCAGGCCCCACTCCCCGTTGGTGAGCACCTACCGCGCACCCCCCCTAGCGCCCATTACACACCCCGCCGGCGCCGGCACCGCTATCCCCGGTCCCGCCTATTCTCCCTGCGCCCCGTTCCCCTGCCCCGACCCCGACCGAAGCTCCGACCGCCGTGCTCCCGGACGTACCCTCAACCAAGACGTCAGTGTCCGCTGCACCACCGCCCGAACTGAGGAGATTGATGAGGACGATCCGGCCACCGAGACGGATGGACTTATGATGGCACTTCACCCCCGCCGGACTCTTTTTTAAACAGGGGATGAATGTGATGAACAGTTACTGTAACACTGTACCTTTGTCATCATGTAAGGTGATGTCCCCTTTAAGACCAGGCTTGGAACCCTGGGGAACTCTGCCTCCGGCTCCGCCCATCTGGGAGCCGTATATAAGGGGCTGCCTTGTGGGCGGCGTAGCTGTTAGTACACGTCTCGGCACCAGTCTAGTTTTTAGTTTATTAAAACCTTCTTTACCGTTTGCACTCGAAGCGTCGTTATTGAGGGTACCACAAAGCCCAATTAAACAAAATAATATTAGGTTTATTTGGGATAGTTTTCTCTTTCATTCATTTACGGGATGTGGGTGTTGCTGGCTGGCCAGCATTTATTATCCATTCTGAGTTGCCCTTCAGAAGGTGATGGTGAGCTGCCTTCTTGAACCGCTGCAGTCCTTGAGGTGTAGGTACACCCACTGTGCTGTTAGGCAGGGATTTCTACATATACATGCTGCAGCAATAACTTAATGCCTTGGGCGGCTTCAGTTGCCTGGATGGCCCATCAGTTGGATGGATGGCCAATGGAGATCCGATGGGTGCCAAGAACAGAGGGTTTGACTGGGGTGGGTTTGAGACCAACTCCTTGCCCACCCGCAGTGTAGGACATGGTGCTGTGGGTCAGACCTGCCTTCGGGCAGAGGACTCAAGAAGTACACCCGCAGTGCTGTTAGGGAGGGAGTTCCAAGATTTTGCCCCAGTGACAAGTGAAGGAACGGTGATATATTTCCAAGTCAGGGTGGTGAGTGATTTGGAGGGGAACCTCCAGGTGGTGGGGTTCCCAGGTATCTGCTGCTCTTGCCCTTCTAGATGGTAGTGGCCGTTTGTTTGGATGGTGCACTCTAAGGCACCTTGGTGAGTTACTGCAGTGCATCTTGTAAATGGTACACACGGCTGCCACTGTCCGTCGGGGGTGGAGGGTTTGAATGTTGGTGGAAGGGGGAGCAATCAAGCGGCTGCTTTGTCCTGGATGGTGTCGAGCTTCTTGAGTGTTGTTGGACCTGCACTCATCCAGGCAAGTGGAGAGTATTCCATTATATTCCTGACTTGGTACGAAGTCTTACAACACCAGGTTAAAGTCCAACAGGTTTGTTTCGATGTCACTAGCTTTCGGAGCGCTGACTTGTGCCTTGTAGTTGGTGGACAGATTTTGGGGGGTCAGGAGGTGAGTTACTCACCGTAGGATTCTTAGCCATTGACCTGTCCTGCTAGGCACAGTATTAATATGGCTAGTCCAGTTCAGTTTCTGATCAATGGTAGCCCCAGGATGTTGATTGTGGGGGATTCAGCGATGGTAATGCCATTGAATGTCAAGGGGTGATGGTTAGATCCTCTCTTGTAGGAGATGGTCATTGCCTGACACTTGTGTGGTGCGAAGGTAACTTGCCCCCCTTCCACAAACATTCAAACCCTCCAGCACCGAGGAACAGTGGCAGCCGTGTGTGCCATCTACAAGATGCACTGCAGTAACTCACCAAGGTGCCTTGGAGAGCACCTTCCAAACCCACGACCGCCACCATTTAGAAGGACAAGAGCCCAAGCCTGGATATTGTCCAGGTCTTGCTACATTTGTACATGGACTGCTTCATTATCTGAGGAGTCACGAATGGTGCTGAACATTGTACAGTCAGCTACGAACATCCCCACATCTGACCTGATGATGGAAGGGATTGATGAAGCAGCTAAAGATGGTGGGGCCTAGGGCACCACCCTGAGGAACTCCTGCAGTGATGTCCCGAAGCTGAGATGATTGACCTTCAACCATCTTCCTTTGTGCCAGGTATGATTCAAACCAACCCTTTTGTCTACGTTTAAACTAAGGCTGTAATGAGGTCAGGAGCTGAGTGACCCTGTCGGAACCCAAACTATGGGCGAGATTCTCCACACCCCCGCTGGTTGGGAGAATCGCCTGGGCCGCCAAAATTTCCCAGGACGCCGGTCCGACGCCCTCCCGCGATTCTCCCAAGCGGCGGGAACGGCCCGTTCGAGTTTCGTGGGCCGCAGGCCGGAGAATCGCCGGAGACACCCAAAATAGCGATTCTCCGGCACCCCCGCTATTCTCAGGCCCGGATGGGCCGAGCGGCCAGGCCAAAACGGCGGGGTCCCCCTGGCGCCATCCACATCTGGTCGCTGCCGTCGTGAATGGTGCGTGAACGCTGGGGGGGCGGCCTGCGGGGGGGGGCGAGGGGAGATCCTGCACCGGGGGGTACCTCAAATGTGGGGTGGCCCGCGATCGGTGCCCACCGATCGTCGGGCCGTCCTCTCTGAAGGAGGACCTCCTTCCTTCCGCGGCCCCGCAAGATCCGTCCGCCATCTTGTTGCGGGGCGGACTCAGCGAGGACGGCAACCACGCATGCGCGGATGACGCCCGTTATGCGGCGCCGGCCGCGTCATCTATGCGGCGCCGCCTTTACGCGGGCGACAAGGCCCGGCGCGGGTAGATGACGCGGCCCCGATCCTGGCCCATTGTCAGGGCCTGAATCGGTCGGGGTCGGGGCCGTTCCGCGCCGTCGTGAACCTCGACGGCGTTCACGACGGCGCGGCCACTGCGGCGCGGGAGTGGAGAATCTCGCCCCCTGGCTGTGGAGCAGGTTATTGCTGAGTACGTGCCGCTTCCTGGCACGGTTGATGACTCCTTCCATCACTTTGCTTGTGATGGAGAGCAGACAAGAGAGCAGGCTACCTGAAGAGAGTAGATTTAATCCCTTGAACCTGAATGAATCAATAATCTAATGGTAAGAGAATGCCTAGCTAACAGTGACTATAATATGACTCAATGTCAAGTTTGAGAGGGAGAAGAGCCATCACAGCCAAGGTTTAAATGTAGTTAAAAGAGATTTTCGAGTGGTTGGGGTGTGTTCTGATATTAGAGGTTGCACTACGGGTTCACCTGTGGCCCCTGCATGCTAGCTCCGCCCAAGAGCCGGGTTATAAATATGCGTGGCCTCCAGCTCGCAGCCATTTCGCCAGCTGCTGTGTAGAGGCCACACATTTGGTAGTAATAAAGCCTCAGTTTTTATTCAACTTCGTCTCCAGTCAAATTGATCGTGCCTCAATTTATTAGTATCAGATGTGTGGCCTCCCACAGCAGCTGATTTATTAGTATTAGATTCAGAAGATGGACCTCCGGATTAAACCAGATCGCCTGCAGCTGGATCCACACTCAAGTGACGCCAGAAAGGACTTCCAGCACTGGCTGGCTTGTTTTGAAGCATATATCGACGCGGCTCCGACCCCTGTTGCAAAGGCTCAGAAGATCCAAATATTGTACTCCAGAGTCAGCTCTCAAATCTTCCCGCTGATCCAGGATGCGCCCAATTACGCTGATGCCATGACTCGACTCAAACAAAATTATGAACAGAAGACGAACACGCTATTCGCCAGACACGCGCTCGCAACGCATAGTCAACTACCTGGTGAGTCAATCGAGGACTTCTGGAGGGCCCAGATCCCACTAGTTCGGGACTGTGACTGCCAGGACGTTACAGCTAAGGAGCACTCAGATCTCCTTATGCGGGACGCTTTTGTGACTGGGATTGGGTCCGATGTTATCAGGCAGCGGCTCCTAGAAGGGGCCACACGCGACTTTGCAGAGACTAAAACACTAGCGCTCTCCATGACGGTCGCCCTGCGCAATGTCCAGCCTACGCCCCCAACTGCACAGCCCACTCCTCCTACGCTTCATGTGCTCCATACGCAGCCGCCCCAGCGGGGACGCTGCCCACCCAATACGCCTGCGCTATGCGCCAGCCAGTGATCTCCGGGGGGCCCCGATGCTATTTTTGCAGCCAGCCAAAACATTCCCGCCAACGCTGCCCGGCCCGCACTGCCCTTTGTAAGACTTGGGGGAAGAAGGGCCACTTTGCTGCGGTGTGCCAGGCCCGCTCAGCGGCCGCGGTCGCCCCCACCCACCCCGGTCACGGACAATGGGCGCCGCCAATCTCCTCTCCACCCCAAGCCGTGTGCAACCAATGGGCGCCGCCATCTTCTTCCCCGCACAATTCGTGCATTTCATGGGTGCCGCCATCTTGCTCCACCCCAGCAACGTGCGTTCCATGGGCGCCTCCATTTTGTAAGCCCCAGGTTCTCCGGGCGCCGCCATCTTGTCCACCCCGCAGCACATGGACACCAACGGCGTTCCAGGACCCCAGCTCAACGGCCGCCTCACTACCCGACGATCAACCACGGCTCGCCTCCATGGTAATCAACCAGTCCTGACCACACACTCTGACCAATGCACCACCAGTGTGAAAGTCAATGGCCATGTGACCTCCTGCCTACTGGACTCCGGGAGCCCTGAGAGCTTTGTACACCCAAATAAGGTAAGGCGCTGCTCCCTTAAGGTACACCCTACCAATCAAAAAATCTCCCTGGCCTCCGGATCCCATCGCGCAGCGATCCGGGGGTACTGCACGGTCACGCTCACAGTCCAAGGCATAGAGTTCCACGACTTTCGCCTCTACGTCCTCCCTAACCTCTACGCTGCACTTATTATCGGCCTGGACCTCCAGTGCAACCTCCAGAGCCTGACCCTTAAATTCGGCGTACCCTTACCACCCCTCACTGTGTGCGGCCTCGCGACCCGAAAGGTCGATCCTCCTTCCCTCTTTGCCAATCTAACTCCAGATTGCAAACCCGTCGCCACCAGGAGCAGACGGTACAGCACCTTCATCAGGTCCGAGGTCCAGCGGTTGCTTCGGGAAGGCGTCATCGAGGCCAGCAACAGCCCCTGGAGAGCTCAAGTGGTAGTGGTTAAGTCTGTGGAGAAAAACCGAATGGCCGTGGACTACAGCCAGACCATCAACAGGTTCACGCAGTTCGACGCGTAACCCTCCCACGCATATCTGACATGGTTAACCAGATTGCACAGTACCGGGTCTTCTCAACGGTGGACCTCAAATCCGCGTACCACCAGCTCCCCATCCGTAAATTGGACCGGCCATACACCGCCTTCAAGGCAGACGGCCGTCCATATCACTTCCATAGGGTTCCCTTCGGCGTCACCAACTGGGTTTCGCTCTTCCAAAGGGAGATGGACCGAATGGTCAACTGGTACGGTTTACGGGCCATGTTACCGTACCTAGACAATGTGACCATCTGCAGCCATGACCAGCAGGACCACGACGCTAACCTCACTAAATTTCTCCACACCGTCACTCTCCTCAACCTCACGTATAACAAGGAGAAGTGTGTGTTCCGCACAAACCGTTTAGCCATCCTCGGCTACGTGGTCCAGAACGGAGTTCTGGGGCCCGATCCCGACCGCATGCGGCCCCTCATGGAGCTCCCCCTCCCCCACTGCCCCAAGGCCCTCAAACGTTGCCTGGGGTTCTTCTCGTATTATGCGCAGTGGGTCCCAAACTATGCGGACAAGGCCCGCCCACTCATACAGTCCACTCATTTCCCCTTGACGGCCGAGACACAACAGGCTTTCGCCCGGATTAGAGCTGATATTGCCAAAGCTGGAATGCACACTGTAGACGAAACACTTCCCTTCCAAGTAGAAAGCGACGCATCGGACGTTGCCCTCTATGCCACCCTCAACCAGGCAGACAGGCCCATGGCATTCTTTTCCCGCA